>NC_143056.1:127257045-127560075 GCF_052426305.1 Pelodiscus sinensis | reverse complement strand
AGAAAATACCGGATATTTTAGGTGTCTGGCATTCTCTGAATTTTTTTTTACCGGACAGGAGCCAAAAATACCAGACTGTCTGGGTGAATACCGGACACCTGGCAACTCTTGCTCCAAGGCACACACCTCTGTGCCTCCCAGGGTTGGACCTGCCCCCTGCTGTACCCATGCTCCTCCTGGACATACCACAGCCTGGACAGACCCACTGATACTGGGCAATGACTCAGGATCCGGGCTGGCTTCCTTCACCCCTCCCCCTGCCTGCAAATTGTCCAGCTCAGCTGGAGGAGAATGACAGAGACTCTCTCTTGTCCCCTCCCCAGCCCCTGTGGCACTTCCCTCCCTCTCTAGGATTTCAGCACAAGATTCCTTACCCCTGCTAACAACCCCTGGGATGGACTCAGCCACCTTACAGAGGTTATTTCCCCGAATCAATGGCACAACGTTCTCAGCCAGTACAGCCAGTTCATGCATCCTCTCTCTTTCCCTCTTCTCTTGAGCGCCTCTTCGAGTTCTTCCTTCTCTGTCCATTCCAAGTCATATTAGTTTTAGGGCTTCCTCGTGGGCAGCTTGCTCCCGGGCACCTCGGGTTTTTATGGCCTCTATCTCATGCCGCTTTAACTCCACCAGTCTCTTGTGTTCTGCCTCCTTGGCTGCTTCCCGGATTCTGTACAGCTCCCGTTCCTTCTGCACCTCACTCGCACTCATTTTCCTGACCTCTGTTTCCCTTACTTGAAATAAGCAAAGATAAAATAACAAACCAGTAACCCCTTTCTCTGTCTTCCAAAACCCACACTTAGAACCCACATATAGTCACTACAAGCAACCAGAGCAACTAGAACAAAAGACAGGACTATGTAGCACTTTAAAGACTAACAAGATGGTTTATTAGATGATGAGCTTTCGTGGGCCAGACCCACTTCCTCAGATCAAATA
Source organism: Pelodiscus sinensis (assembly GCF_052426305.1). Taxonomy (NCBI): domain Eukaryota; kingdom Metazoa; phylum Chordata; order Testudines; family Trionychidae; genus Pelodiscus; species Pelodiscus sinensis. The sequence goes on along the minus strand of NC_143056.1, from coordinate 127,559,139 downwards.
GTGGAAGAAAATAGTCACAACCATATATACCAAAGGATACAAAGCAACTAGCTGTGCACATTCACCCTGCTCGCTGCGCCACTGTGACAATGTGCGGTCACAGACGATCCCTCTGTGGTGCCTCCCGGGGTGCTGACACGGCCACTGCCATTCACCTTCCCACGCTCTGGGGCTCCTCACCTCCCAGTCCTGCTCATAGAAGTTGCAGGAAACACCCTCCATGTCTCCCATTCCCATATTGGAAACTCACAAATTATTCCCCACTCCATGTGTCTAATTTTACACACACACATGATACATACATCAAAGTAAGATAAACAGAACCAGCAGATCATGACATGAAGATCGATGGGTTCCATGAAATAATTCGCTCAAAACACCTTTGAGTTATGTATATTCATGTCCATGAGTCCATTTCATAAAGCATGGGAGGGTGTCTGTCACAGGGTGGAATGTGGGTTTGGGTCAAAGGAAGTGTAAGTGTTTCTGAGAATCAGATCCCAAGGGGTGGGGAGCAATTGTTAATTGAGCAATGAAAGGGCAGCTCAGCCCACAGGATCATCTATTAGTACCTCTTAGTAACCGCAGCTGCAGGCAGGAGGTCAGAAGTCCCAGGAGACCAGGTTCATCCCAGAGTTTGTTCCACCCCCACTATTTGGGGTTTGTTGGGTTGTTTGCAATTGCATTTCCTTGCTGCAGTCTGGTCTATTTACTGAAGAAATACACAGTCCGGTGCCCCTGCACTAGCAGGAACAAACAGCAGCAGCCCTTTACTTGCCCAGATATCCCAAAGCTGCCTCTCCAGCTGGTCCTGTGCCCCGAAGAGCTCTGCTCTAGGCCATGCTCACAGCTCCTTCTCTGGCTGTCTGCCACAGTACTGCCAAGCGATCCCCTGCATGTGCTGCTACAGGAGCCTGTCAAGCCACACAGCTTAACTTAGTTCAGGCTTTCCTGGTGACTGGGTGGTGGCTTCTGTTGTTTCCACCTATCAGGACATAAAGGGATATGTGAGAATCAGGGTGGAGATAATCACCCAGCTTCTTGATAACCAGCCTCGGGGAATCAGGAGTAGTTTGTGACTGGCTGGTGGATCTAAGAACAAGTTCTGAGAGAATCTTTGCTTTTTGCAGCCTGCCAGTTCTTGGCATTTTCAGTGTAGGCTACCTAGGCACTTCGGGTCACAGTGTGTCACAACCCCATAGAGACACTAAGCTTTAAAGAATATGACCAAACAAAGGGAGACACAGATTTTCCTCAGACACGCAGAGGAGGCAGCTGAATCCCTGTCTTCAATGAACACGGAGTATGTGGATCCTAAATAAAGGAAGCCCAATGACATATGAATCAGCAGAGGCATGGAAAATTCATAGGAATACGGATCAATTTGCTGATTGGGCATTTCCGTCTGCGGTGTTTGATCTGAATAAATTGTTGTTATTTTGTAAACAGGATTGTATTTACAAATTTGGAGATTGGAGGATATTTAGGTTAAAAAAAAGGGAAAGATGAAGGGATATAGTGATCCACAATATGAAGAGTGTATAATTAGTGCTTTTATATCTATTGTAGCAGTACGTTTATTAGTTTTCGTGTTGAGATATTTTGGCTGTATGACTGAAATAAAGAAGGGTGACCATCCCCCATTACAGGTGGGCAACATTGATTTTATGCATAAACCACAATATTTATCAGAGGAAGACAATGTCCTCAGTGTAGATGTGAGGTTGCTGGGTGTAATATCTGCCTGTCTCAGTATGACAAGGCATTGAAACAAGGATATCCAACACATGATGATTACCTGACCAAATATCCATATTATGTTGCCTGTTGGGGCATGGGGTTAAAAGACAGGAGAGAGAAGGACAAAATGGCTGGTATGTGTTTAATTGTTGATTATGAACAGCTGGTTAGAAGGTGTGATTGCTAAAAGGAAGGGTGAGAGAGTTAGAAACAGAGGTAGAAAAACTGCAAGCAGAAGCAAAAAAAATATAAGGAAGCAGCCTTGCAGGGAAAGAGATCTTGTCCCTCAGCCCTTTTGGACCCTACATGTGGAATGTGGGGATATCAGTCTAGTTTCATGGCTCTGATGAGAGTGCACATTGTCCCTGATCCTAATTAAGGGGAAGGGGACCCTGCTACTGTTAGTTGCCTAGAGCACGCTCCTATGAGTCCATCTGTCTTACGGAGCATGTTAAAAGACTTGCCATCTTTGCAGCTTAATAACCCAAACCTTTGCTTCTGGGAAAAGGTGCAGGAGTGGATGGTCGTGGGAGGCCTACATGCTTTTGATGTTTTCACCATGGTAAAAGCAAAATGTCCTGGCACAGCCTGGAGTAGGATTGCTGCTGGCTTTAATAACTCTGCATGGGCAATTGCTATCTTTGCCTCCTCAGCTGATATGGAAACTGCAGTGCGGAATTTCCGACAGGCTGTAATGGTGGCTTTGAGGTCGGGTACTGATTTGTACTCCTTATATGCTAACCGAAAACAGCATCCAAATGAGCCATTTGAAAAATATGTGGAAGACAAGTTTGAATTATATCGACAGTATGGGGGGCAACAAAATGCTACTTGTGAAGATGGTGTATTCATAGAGGGGGTACTTGACGGGGTATGTGACCTGTTTAAGGCAGCCCTGAAAACTGGCTTTCAGCCTGTGGGTTATGCTGAATGGGCTTCAAACATTAGCAAACACAATCAGGAACAGGGTACAAGAGAAAAGGTGCACAGAATGCAAACCTGAGGACAGGAAGGAAAAGGAAAACTGAACATGAGTTTGGAAGATAGCTTTGTTGCTGCAATTAAAGCATCAAATGTAGGAGGTGGTAATTGTAGTAACTGTGGAATGTTGGGCCATAACAAAAAGGAATGTTATAAGAGAGGGGGTAGAAGAGCTGATCAGTGTATGAAGTGTGACCAGACAGGGCATTGGTCCAAGAGTTGCTCTAGTAACAAGGGTAAAGACCCTCTTGAGACTACGTCTCAAACTCAAATCCCAAATTATTCAAGGCTTGTCCAGCCCCTTAATAATCCCTTGAAGGGTGCTGGTGGACCACATGATGCAGCTGAACGGATGCTTGAATGTGAACAGGCATTCACCACATTGAAACAGAGGCTAAGTACTGCCCCAGGGTTGGGACCTCCTGATCCATTAATGCCTTTTACATTCTACACGCATGTCAGTGAGGGACATATGGTGGCAGTGTTAACGCAAAAACATGGGGACAAAGAGCACCCGGTAGCATACTACTCTTCTAAACTAGATGCTGTCACTCAAGCAATGCCACCATGCCTCAAGGCAGTGGAAGGAGCTTCTATGGCCCTAAGTCAGGCCTCACCTCTTATTGGTGCTCAGGATGTAAATATTGTCGTACCTCACGCTGTCCTTGCTATTGTATTGTAAAAAAATCTTTGTCAGTCCATGTGGCAAGATGGACTTGATGGGAAACAAGCTTGCTAATGCCTTCAGTACATCTGCAACGAGCGTCATCGCTAAACCCTGCCACCCTCATGCCTACCCCAGATGAGGGACACCCGCATCGTTGATGTATTAAGGAAGAGCCCATGGACCTTCCATTGGTAAAAGAAACTGAAATACCTGGTGCCCCTTGCCTATACATGGATGGTTCTTCCTTCTATGTGGACAGCAAACGACACGCAGGATGGGCCGTTTGTACTGAAGATGGACAGCTGGTGGCACACGGCAGTTTACCTGGGGCATCTGCACAAGTAGCAGAACTACAGGCATTAGTTGCAGCGTGTGAAGCAGCGAAAGGTCATGCTGTAAACATATATACTGATTCTAGATATGCGTGTGGTGTTGTCCATGATTATATTAACTTGTGGGTACAAGTACAGGATCCCCAATACAGGCAGTCCCTGGGTTACATGGATCCGACTTACATCGGATCCCTACTTACAAACGGGGTGAGGCAACCCTGCACTAGCTGCTTCCCCCCAGCAGACTAGGGAGATGCGAAGCTAGCGCCCCCCCCCCCCCAGCAGACCAGGGAGACGCGGAGCGGCTTTTCTCAGCAGACACCTCAGCTTGAGAGTAAAGGACTGAGGGAAGTGAGGTGTGGGAGAATAAAACTGAGCTCTGGAGAAATGTTTGGCGAGAGTATCCCCTACAATATGTACCAGTTCCGACTTACATACAAATTCAACTTAAGAACAAACCTACAGTCCCTATCTTGTACGTAACCCAGGGACTGCCTGTACAAAATGGGAGGATAGCGGAGAAACTTCATGCAGCCATGCAGAAACCTACTGAAGTAGCGGTGATAAAAGTGAGGGCCCATGCAAAAGGGACAGGCCCTCATACCAAAGGGAACCGAAGGCAGATGAACTAGATAAACAAGAAGCAGTGGAAGATAAAGAGATGCAATTGATTGCTGCAACACAGCCTCTTATAAAAACCCCAAACTTTTGAATTACAGGACATCCAACACGCTGCACCAAGGGCAGAGAAGTGGTTATGGATGGATAATGAGGGCAAACTGTGTGATGAGAACACTTGGAGAGGTCCAGGGAACACATTAGTGTTACCAAATGTGCTGATGGGAACTATGATAGAAGTATATCACATGATGGGACATGATGGAGCATGGAGGGTGATCCATCGGATGTCGGACACCTGGTGGCTTCCTAAGCTTAATGCAAATATGCATGATTATGTGAGGAGGCGTGTAACGTGCTCAATGTAATTCTGCTCCCACAGTGAAAGTGAGAATGCGACATCAGCCAAGATCAACACAGACCTTCACGCAGTTACAAATAGATTTTATTGGGCCCCTGCCAAGGTGCAGAGAGAGACTATGTTCTGGTGATCGTGGACAGTGGGTAGAAGCTTTCTCAGTGGCCAAGGCCACTGTGTCTGATGTAGCTAAAATAATGATGACCGAAATAATTCCCCAACGGGGACTTTCGTGCTTCATTGATAGTGACCAAGGTACCCACTTTACAGGCAAGGTGATGAAAACTGTATGCATGGCACTGGGGATCAAACAGAAATTCCACTGTCCCTACCATTCCCAGAGTTCAGGATTAGTAGAAAGAGCTAACTGAACCATTAAAAACAAACTAACCAAACAGATGTTTTCTGTTACTGGGAAAGACTGGGTCACCAACTTACCAGTGGTTCTCATGTCTATGAGAGCCAGTCTTATTAACGCACATTCCTTAGCTCCTTTGGAAATGCTGATAGGGCAGGCGATGAGGATGACAGGAAATCTGTGCATTTGGGGGGGGGGGGGGGTTGTATGTCATGGGTGACCAGCTTGCTGAATATTGCAAATTTTTGTCCCTGTGTGTCTCACAGGAACCCCGAACTGAACCAGACCCAAAGACCGGTTCAGTGTGAGGTGCAGCCTGGTGATCAGGTGCTGGTGAAAGCCTACAGAAAATGAACCTTTGAACCAGCCTGGACTGCACCTCACATGGTTCTCTTGGTAACTTCTTCAGCGGCCCAGGTCACTGGAATTCCAGTTTGAGTGCACCTGTCACAAGTAAAAGTATACAAGGGTGAGACTCAGCATGGGGCACAATAATCCCTGTTTACCCTATGGACTTCTGGAGAGCCATTCTCAATATTGTTAAGTGTTTTCGTTTGATATTCCTGGTTTAAAATTGATGTAGGAAATTTTCTGTGGTCCGCTAATTGTTCTGAGCAATTACTGAGACTTGAGTGTTCTCTCAGAGGTCTTGTCTTAATAATGTTGCAGTGGCTTTCAGTGTTTTATTGATGTAGTCACCTGGGGAGGAGCCGCTGGATCAGTTGTAAATGCCATTATTCAAGCGATCAAATCTCATAATAGGGACTGGTTTGAAAATTTGTTAGTAGCAGGGATGACAGTTCATTGTGGCGAGAGTAGGGCTCATGTCTAATCAAGTTAATTATCAGCTTACCTCAGCAACACAATTGGTCAGGTCCTCATTGTTGTACTCAGCCATCTATTAAAAACTACTAAAATGTATGAGCAAGCATTGGTCTAGGCATGTGGAAGAATTGTGTCGTCATACTGGCATGGTGTTCAACGTGAAAGTTGCAGCCCCGATAGGAGACTTGCTCACATCACAGGTGCCCTGTTGGGTGAGAGTTGCAGTTCTCAAAGACTGAGTGTCTTCACCTTAGATAACAGCAGGGGAGGGGTCCCTGTCGATAACGGGCATGTTGGGATGGTCATTCCATCCTTGGAGGAGTGTTAATTCCTGTGGGTTGGGCTCCTGAATTGGAGGCTTAGCCCGTCCACCCACTCCCATTCTCATGTCATGTCTTGCAAGAATACAGGTCCGATCATGCATACCCAAGGGGGGAAGGACAGAACCAGGCGGACCGTTTTAGCAAATAAAAAATATTTATTTGTAACAGTAATGAATTTATAGTATTTATTCTAAGATTTTTAATAGACCATATTAATAATGAATTTACAGTATTTATTATATTTATTCTACGATTTCTAGTTAAACGTGTCAGAAATATAAGGATGGGAACGGCAAGGGGAATAGTCTCTAGTCTAAAGATATCCAGCTACACTAATGAAATAACAGTGATAACTACAAACTCTATGTACTACCAAAAACTACTACAACACTAAGCTTATACAACAAACGTAGTGAATACAAACGTAGTGAATACAAGCAGAGAGAGGGTAAGTTTAGAAGATAGGATACACAAAGAACAAGTTAAAAATCACGTAGGAAAGTTAGATGTCAGCAAGTCACCAGGTCCTGATGAAATGCATCCCAGGATACTCAAGGAGCTGATAGAGGAGGTATCTGAGCCTTTAGCTATGATCTTTGAAAAATCATGGCAGACAGGGGAAATTCCAGAAGACTGGAAAAGGGCAAATATTGTGCCCATCTATAAAAAGGGGAATAAGAACAACCCAGGAAACTACAGACCGGTCAGTTTAACGTCTGTCCCAGGGAAGATAATGGAGCAGGTAATTAAGGAAATCATATGCAAACACTTGGAAGGTAATAAAGTGATAGGGAATAGCCAGCATGGGTTTGTGAAGAACAAGTCATGCCAAACTAATCTGATAGCTTTCTTTGATAAGATAACAAGCCTTGTGGATAAGGGAGAAGCAGTGGATGTCATATACCTAGACTTTAGTAAGGCATTTGATACGGTCTCGCATGATATTCTTATTGATAAACTAGGCAAATATAACTTAGATAGGGCCACGATAAGGTGGGTGCATAATTGGCTGGATAACCGTAGTCAGAGAGTTGTTGTTAACGGTTCTAAATCCTGCTGGAAAGGGATAACAAGTGGAGTTCCTCAAGGGTCTGTTTTGGGACCCGTACTGTTCAATATCTTCATCAATGATGTAGATATTGGGATAGAGAGTACGCTTATTAAGTTTGCAGATGATACCAAACTGGGTGGGGTTGCAACTTCTTTGGAGGATAGGGACATAATTCAAAATGACCTTAGCAAGTTAGAGAAATGGTCAGAGGTAAACAGGATGAGGTTTAATAAGGAGAAATGCAAAGTGCTCCACTTAGGAAGGAACAATCAGTTCCATACATACAAGATGGGAAGCGACTGTCTAGGAAGGAGCATGGCGGAAAGGGATCTAGGGGTCATAGTGGACCACAAGTTGAATATGAGCCAACAGTGTGATGCTGTTGCAAAAAAAGCAAATATGATTCTAGGTTGTATCAACAGGTGTGTTGTAAGCAAAACTCGTGAAGTCATTCTGCCGCTCTACTCTGCACTAGTTAGGCCTCAGCTGGAGTACTGTGTCCAGTTCTGGGCGCCACATTTCAAGAAAGATGTGGAGAAATTGGAAAGGGTACAGAGAAGAGCGACAAGAATGATTAAAGGTTTAGAGAACATGACCTATGAAGCCAGGCTTCATGAACTGGGCTTGTTTAGTTTGGAAAAAAGAAGATTAAGGGGGGACATGATAGCGGTTTTCAAATATCTAAAAGGGTGTCACAAGGAGGAAGGAGAAAATTTGTTCCTCTTGGTTTCTGAGGACAGGACAAGGAGTAATGGGCTTAAAGTGCAGCAGGGGAGGTTTAGATTGGACATTAGGAAAAAATTCCTAACTGTCAGGGTGGTCAAATATTGGAATAAATTGCCAAGGGAGGTGGTGGAATCTCCCTCTCTGGAGATATTTAAGAACAGGTTAGATAGACATCTGTCAGGGATGGTGTAGACGGAGCTTGGTCCTGCCTTGAGGGCGGGGGGCTGGACTCGATGACCTCTCGAGGTCCCTTCCAGTCCTATTATTCTATGATTCTATTCTATGATTCATTCTGATCATGTCTGACTTCCTGCAAAGCACTGCCCGGACAATTTCAGATGGAGATTTCTATGAAAGAAAATCAAATCATACATGCCAACTTACACAGCACATGGAACATTTCAAAGATATCGGTTCGGTTGCGAAGGCCTTGGTTATGCCCAAGAGTCGGGGGAGGTGGCTGGTCGGTTGATCAGGCTGACAGAGCTTTGAAGTATACGGGAAGGCACACGCACAGTGGTACGTGTGTTACGAAGACTTCCTCGAGCGAACTGTGTGATGGGTATTTATCCCCAAGTCTGCACATCGCTTTCCTTCACTTGCATATTACCATATACAGCCCAATGGTCACCAAGTGGGGGTCTGAGTCCCAGGGGTTGGGCTGAAACCGTGTAGGTTTCATGCGACCAGGTAAGCCCTGCAGCTCTCATGCCTAGGTGATGGGTGGGAGAGTTCAAGGCTATTTTCCCCTTTTCACACCTTCCCTTTTTCTAAAGGCAATGGTACGCAGGAAGGGTGCGGCCAGTTTCTCCCAAGGAGTACTGCAGCCCACTATAGCAAGAGCGGCCTGGCCAAACTTTTTGACTGGGGGGGGGGGGGGGGCAGGTTTTTTTTCTAACATCGTGGACACCTATGCAGCATCCAGAATTCTGGGTATGTAATAAGGGCTGGAGATAACTATATAGCTTTCCCATGAGAACAATATTCCATCCTGGGAGGATGGGTTTTGCGTATGGGAAAACTGGAGTCAGGACAAGCCCTATCTCAAATGTTGGGACCTGACTTAATAGTGCATGTAATGTTTAATTTAATGGATGATATAACAGTGAGGAAGGACTCCATTACTTGGTGTAGATGTATGTGATTAGCTTTTGCAGGCAAGCCTGGCTTAAACATCCCGTTCTTCCTATTGTGGAAGATATTATGAAAGAAGTGGTAAGGCAATTACAGTGATTCAGTGGATGGAAAGGTTTGCTATTGTGAGAACAGAGATTCCATGGGGATGGATTTGGGTTGCATTCTCACACTGTGTATGGGCACTTATTTTTATTATTATTATTATTATTGTAGATATCATTATGTATTAAAGGTTAAATGTATTATTTAATTCTGTTACCAAAATTGCAGTTAATTAAGTGTTGATAAGGTCAATTATTGCTCCTAATAAACACAAAGAAGTAGTTAGTGTTAGCGGGGTCTAAGAATTGTTCTTAGCCCCAAAACCAAATGGGGGAGCTGAAGGGTATGCTTGTGTTAATTTAAAACAAAATGTGATTTAGAAGGCATGTATGCATAAAGAAGCATGCTGTGGCTCACCACCCTAGGAACAGTCCAGAAAAGGCCAAGGGGAGAGGGGTGAGCTCAACATGTGGAGTGAAGAAGTAGAAGCATGTGATGAACAAATTCATATATGGAAAGGTTAAATATGATTGGCCACAGGTTTGTGTTATGTAACTTACTATGTAACTGCCATGTGCTATAAAAATAGCAAGGGTAGGGGCTACTTGTTCAAGGGACTCTGGCTGATATTTTTACCAGGGGCTCTCCCTTTGTGCACATTGAATATAGTCTTGTTGAATTGAATTGAATGAAGTATCGAAGACCCTTGATTCTGCCCGGCATCTGACTCATTTGGTTATTATTGGATACCACAAAATCCCAACAGTACCTTTTCCAAATCCAGCATATCTTTTTTTTGATGGGGTGGCCAAATCTGCATGCTGTATTCAAGATGTGGGCGTACCACGATTTTATATAGAGGAGCTATGATATTTTCTGCCTTTTTATCTATTCCTTTCTAATGATTCCCAACATTCTGTTTGTTTTTAGACTGCAACTACACATTGAGCAGATGTTTTCAGGGAGCTATCCGCAAGGATTCCAAGATCTCTTTCTTGAATGGTAGCAGCTATTTTAGACTCCATCATTTTTTATCTCTAGAGTTGGGGTTATATTTTGCCATGTGCATTACTTTGCATTTATCAACACTGAATCCCATCTGCCCTTGTGTTGCCCAAACATCCAGTTTTGTGAGATCCCTTTGTAACTCTTTGCAGTCCGTTTTGGACTTAACCGTTTCAAGCAATTTTGAATTTGCAAATTTTGCCACTTTACTATTAACCCCTTTTTCAAGAACTTATAAGTTTAACAGTCCAGTCCAAATTCAGATCCCAGCAGCACAACACTCATTTCAACTCTTTTTATTCCTCTAATAAGTACCTGGCAGTATTTTCATTGTGATCTAAGGATCCTTCAATTGCTTGAATGACCCGTTATTGATTATTCTTAATCATCTGCTTCCCTCTCTTTATAACAAATTCCCTGCCCCAAAGGCAAAGCTGAAGCAGCTCAAACTGTTCATTTCAAGATCCAGAGCATGCAGTTTTAAGCAGACATTGTTGTACCAATAAAAGCAAGCAGGATCTTATGAGGGGGATAAGGCAAAAAGCCACATTTATTGTAAAGATAAGAATAAAGAATAAAGAAAAGATAGAAGTAAACAACATTGTTTAACTACTTATTCCTATCACTACTCAACCCTTATACACTTTTATATATATATATAAACACTCATTCAATCATTCATCCATTCATTCCAGTTCTGTGTATTTGTTATAGTTACCAGCCTGGAAGTTGCTTGTGAGAGAATACTGGCCAGGTATTCTGTACACAAGTGATGGTAGTGGGGAGCGAAGTCCTGATCAGATGCGCATCTGAAGCTCCTGGTAGGCTGGCAGCAGAACCTTGGACTCTGACTCCATAGTCTTTTAGTCCAGTTCTTATAGGAATTTCTTCCTATGCCAGTCTATAGGAATTGCTGCATCATGCTGATTTCCAGGGTGGCTGTCAGGTGCTTGTCAGTGATCTCATAGGGTGGACCTCTAGTACTTGGTTCTCTCCACTTGACACCTTTTGGTTGCACTGGCACCTGACACCTTCTTCAGCCCTTTGTTGCTGCATTCTCAGGCTGGCACCTCTCAGAACCATTCATTCATCGTCCAAGCACTCTCTCTTTTACATACATTCCCTAATTAATGTTTCACATACAGTATTTTTTATAATAATAACTTTACTTATACAAGAGTTGTAGTTACAAAAAGTCACAAAAGTTTCTGGGTGGCATTTCTTAAAACATTCTCTCTCTGAGTGCTGAGTTAGTTACTGTTATAGTTACAATGTTTCACATTGGGATTAGGGTTAATTGCTTCACAATGATTTGAAGAGAAAGGGCGTCAATTGTGTAACATTAAGATTGAGCTTGCCCTGGGACACAGAGAGGGGAGCTGTTTCTGGCTACATAGTATTATATTCTTAACAGTTCTAAGTTACATGACCTAATATTACATTCCTAACAAATTATATTCTAAAGGGGCAGTAATAATAAATCTAAACATTTAACAATCTTAACAAATAATAATAATAAATCTAAACACTTATATGCTTATGCTACTTAACAAACTTATGCTACTTAGACTTTAAGTTGTGGGGAACAAATTATGGGGAGTCACTTCCACTTGGGGGAATCATTTTTAATACTTTAAGATGTTATCCCTACAACATCTCAGTATGAAATCCAGGGGTTCAAACTTCTGAGGGGCTATTGTCCCATACCCCCACCGAATGGAGACCTTGATGATAGAGGGAGCAGTACCTGTCCCCTGGTGTGTGTGGGGAAAAGGGGATCCCCAGGACAGCCCCATGGCCTCAATTCTGACCTGCCTTTTGTGTCCCCGGGCTGCAGCTTCTGTGTCCCAAACTCGTGCTCTAAGAGGAGTCCGGGCCTGCTTTCTGCAGGTCAGAACGGTCAGGCTGCAGGTGCCCAAGGAGGCAGAGCTAGGGGGGCAGAGGTACCCTCAGCGCTGGGTCTCTGGCAGATGTGAGCAGAAGGCCACTGCATTAAAACGCCATGACCTTGGAGCCACAACTAACGTCAGGGTGCTAAACCCAGAAAGAACCAAAGCGGCAGTGGCCCCTTTGCCGCAGTGTCTGCTGGCCCTGTGGGTTGGCAGCTGCAGCCATGGCAGTGTTTGCATTGCCCTGCCTAGGGCCAGATATTCTGGGAGCTTCACAGGCCCCAATCTGCAGGGAGCTGGGCCGGTTTGCACCTACTGAGAATCTGTCCCCACAGGAGCGTGACTAGGCTGGGCAAACAGGGCCTTGGCACTGATCTGACATCCCTGGTATCTTCCACCTTGCACCCATTTACACAAGGCCTTGAATTAGTGAACCTGCATCAGGCACATTCCTCCTCCGTGCAGCCAGGGCCTGTCAGGGGTGCCAGCAACCCCTCGGTTGGTGACTGGAGCTGTGCCAGAGCAAGGGCTGGGCCATGCAGGGAGAGTAGAGTCGTCTGAGCTAGGCAGAGAAAGACGCCTCAGGTGTGTGTCCGGGGCTCTTCCCCAGGTCCTCTGTGAGGGCTGAGGCAAGGGAGGAGGTCTTGAGGTGGCTGCTGCCTGTGCAGAAGTTGGAGCCAAAGAAGAGGTAGATGTAGGGGTTGATGCTAGTGTTGAGGTTGATCAGGTAGCCGGTGTAGATAAGGAAGGGGATGAGGCGACTGTAGAGCTCCTGGTTCTCCAAGGCGACCAGGAAGAGCAGCTGGGTGATCTGGAACGGGAGGTTGAGCAGCACGTAGACGGTCAGGGTGGCAGCCACAATGCGGTAGAACTGGCTGGGGGCCCGGGTGTGGCGCCGCAAGGTGCGGGCCAAGGTGACAGCGTGGGTGGTCACCATGACAACAAAGGGGAAGAATCCCTCCACCAGCACCTCCAGCAAGCGCAAGGGCCACTCGTACTTCCCCCGGTCGTTGTAGCAGGCGAGTACCCCGTCCTCAAACAGGATGACGTCGGGGAAGATGAAGCCTTTGATGCTGAGCAGGGAAGCCGCCACCCAGGTGCCCAGGCAGATGTAGGTGGAGAGCCGCAGGGGGCGATGGCAGCGGTACCACAGGGGCAGCAGCACCAGCAGGCAGCGGTCCACGCTGAGGGCGGCCAGCAGGAAGAGGCTGCAGTGGTAGCTTAAATCCAAGAGGAAGTGGCGCAGGCGGCACATGGTGACACCCAGCACCCAGTTGTCACCCTGCAGGGTCTCCATGATCTGCATGACCATGACGCAGAGGAAGAGGAAGTCGGAGCTGGCCAGGCTCAGGATGAAGACGGACAGGCCCCGGCACCGCAGCCGCCACCCTGTCAGCCAGATAATGAAGCCGTTGGCCGGCAGCCCGATGAGCAGTGTGATGATCAGGAAGGTTCCCCGCCATGTTGCTGACGTGTCGGGTGCCGTCCCGTTGAAGGGGGAAAGTGAGGTGTTACGTGACTCCATTTGCCCCTCCCAGCAGTGTCTGCTGATGTAAACTACATGAAAGAAATCAGCCCAGGGCTTCTTACACACCGGTTGCTCCAGGATATGTTAACTTCCAGCTTCTTCTCCTCTAGGGGAAGCATTTCCTAGTGGTTAGAGCATCAGGTGGTGACCTAGTCTTACCACTGTTCTAGATTACTAGACTCCATCTCTAGTTTAAGGTTGTCAAGTAGTCGATTAACCAATAAATGAATTTAGTTGACTACTCACATTCCCCCCCCCTTTACTGCCTGTGTATCAGAGGAAGCAAGGAGGGGAACCAGGAACTGGTGTTGGGAGGAGCTGGTTTAAAAGCTGGTTCCCCATGGTACTGTGCCTGCAGTGCAGCCTGACACCCACTCCCGCTCTATCAGAGCGGATGTAAGGGGGGCAGTGGAGGCTTCCACAAAGCAGCCCCCGTCTTCTGGGACCCCCCTGTCCTGGTGGCCTCCCCCACTCTCTAACACTCCAGTAGTCTCTGTCTGTGGGGAGCTCGGACCCCCTGCGGACAGGGGCTGCTGCCACCCTGCTGTGCTGCCTCTGTATCAGGAGGAGTGTGGGAGCGCACTTGCTGCTGGCTCGCCCCCAGGAACTATAGAATAGTCCCCTAACCCCTAAGAATTCACGTGGTTAGTCGACTATTCTATTACCCGCTAGCTAACATCCCTACCTTGAACAAATACATTTCTCCTCTTGCCTCTGTTTCCCTTTCTCACACTGGGTCTATATTGTTACCTAACGTTTTACACAACATCCATCCACCTCGCAGCTCTTTGCAGGTGGGCCAGTCTATCCCAGGCTCTCCGAGTGCTACCAACAGAAATCACACCCTGGCCTCCAGGTGGGATTTGCCCCAATGGTTCTCAGGGAGAGGCTGGCACATGCCCTGAGAAGGGAGGTGTTGGGGGTGGAGGAGGTCAGGACTCCTGGGTCCTATTCCTGGCTGTCACGGATCCTGTGTTGCTTTGTCACCACAGGGGGTCCCCTGCAACAGCCCCACCTTTTGGCTCTGACCCCTGTGGGATTAGTTGGTTTGCCAGCCGCTTTGGGTCCCTACAGGATGGGAATGAGCGTTTCTCTTGTTCGTGGCATTGTGCTATCACCCCAGCGAAGAGCTGCACCCGCGGAACAAGTCGCTGCGCAGCTGGACACCCCCTGCCCTTAAACACGCTGAATCAAAACAACCAAGAGAGACACGGTTTGAGAGGAGAAACTGAGTCACAGAGCAGTGGGAAACGACTTCCCTGAGACCACCCACCGATCTGGCGGCCGAGATTTGAATGGAGCCCTGCTAGGCCGAGTCCCACTCTACTGGGCTACGCTGCCACCCCCACAACCCTCTGGGCATGGTACTCGCAGTTAGTCAAGCAGGGGCCAGCTGCTCACAGTGCTCATGTCTGCACAAAACCTGTCCAAGGGAAGTCGACCTCATCTCCAGCAGGCGTGGGTTCCTTTGATGGGGTGAGGAGGCTAATCTGGGCTGATCCTGGCCTCTTGCCACTACTGCTGCCATCAGCTACGATTCCCTCTTTCTCATTGGGATCAGGAGGTGCCTTGTGAGCTGAGCCTGGGCAGACTGCCCCCAAACAAGCAGCTTGGAAGCACTGGGGCAGGGGACCATGGGGAGGGGAAGAAGAGGCCAGTAGGGAGAAGAACTGAGTGCAGAGACAGCCTGGGGCATTTGCCATGGAATTCTACGCAGGAAGCTCCGGGTTGGCTACCGGGGAGCAATGTTCCCTCTAATTATTTCCCTCCATGAGTGCAATACATTTTAATATGCACACTTTGGCATGTGCCGATGTGCACCACCAATAGAAACACAACACTGTGAGTGGCTCTGCTCTGCTAATCAGCTGGGTGTCACGTGTATCTCTCTTGGGTGGTCACCCTAATGATCAGTTACAGGGAACACTGCCAAGGGTGTCTGTGTCAGACTGGATGATCTAAACACTCCTTCTGTTCCTTTCTGTCCCTGGATGCAGGAGACCATGAGGGCCGAGAGCCTGCAGGCTCGCCAGGTGTCTGCCCCCTCCTTAGCTAACTGCCACAGACACTGGTTGTCTGTCACACAGAAATACCAGTGCTAAGGTAACGGGTGCGACTGTGTCAGGCTAAATGCCAGCTTTTGCACAGGCTGCAGGAGTTAGCTACGTGCTGCAATCTAATAGCTGGAGCCCCGACCACGCCTGTATGGAAGTTTGGTCCAAACAGGGATTAGTTTTTGAGTGTTTAGACTCTGGGAAATGCTTGTGAGTTTCTGCCTGCATTCATCTGGCTTGCTATGGCAGCATTCCATGCTAGAGGGAACAACGTATGTTTTACTTTATACCTTTGAAAAGGTTTGATCTGAGCTTGTGAACTCCTGTCCATCCAGGACAATTAAAATGAGAAGGGCCATGACCTCACAATAGGAAGGTTTCCTTAGTGGTGATCAGACTTGGAGAAGGCTACATGTCAGGTAGCTGGTCATGTGGGCTTCGAAGCCGAATAGAGAAAATAAAACAAAGCCACGGGAAATTTTTCCAACTTTTTGAATTCTGAAGGGCCAAGGACTTTACATTGAAGCCAATGAGCCCTTGGATCCACCCTGAAAGACACTTTGAAATGGCAGCTCAGTCACTCTTGGGATTTAGATGGTAATGGATTGGAAGATGCATGTTTTCTTTGCTTTAACGGCAAATAACACTCTTCTTTCTCTTTCCTAGTTAACAAACCTTTAGATAGTTCATTACAGGGCACTGACGCTGGTGTAAAATCTAGAGTACCAATTGATCCAGGGTAAGTGACTGGGAGCAGCCTGTGATTTTTGGTGTAAGTGACCATTAGCACTAAGTCCAGTTTGTCTGGGTGGCAAGATAGAGCAGAGATTTCAAGGGCCTGTCTGAGAGTCCAAGGTAAGACTGTTGTAGTGACCCAGGAGATTTTGTTTGGCTTTTGGTTAGTGAAATCTAGTTACAGACCATGGTCCTGCCCCAGCAGTCACGGTCATGGCCCAGTCGAGTGTGACAGGTGCAGGCTGGGCTTGTGGCTGATGCACTGGGCTGCGACCCAGGAGATCTGGTTTCAATACCTGCCTCTTCCCCAGGCTCCCAATGGCTGCTCAAGGGAGATTAGACGTCCTTTGTCTAGTTAGATCGTGAGCACTTTGGAGCCAGGAGTTTCTCTCACTCTGTGCGGCCCCGAGCACAAGGGGGCCCTGTTCTGAGCTGTGGCCCAGGTCAGTGCTGTGCAGCCTGGTGGTCTCTCTAATTAGCTCCCAGCTTGACAGCACAGGGTGTCTTTGAGCTGTGCTCTCCGTCCCACTAGGGGGCAGCAGAGACCTGCCGGCCAGGGAGGGGTGTCCAGGGCTGGGGAACAGAGGGAGCTAGTGAGCAAGCAGTGGTGTTAGGGGAGGGAGGACAGGGGGGTGGTGGCTCCTGGGTCCTACCCCCACTCTGCTGTTAAGTGGTTGGTGCTCACTGTGCCTCAGTTTCCCTCAGTTTCCCCCACTGGGACTGCCCTGCTCCCTGTGCTGAGTGAGGTCTCCTGTGCTGAGTGCAGGGGGAGGACTCCAGCACTGAGAGGACAAGCACCAGTGGGGAGGGTGCCAAAGGGGCGGCTCCCAGGGACGTCCCTTCTCAGAGGAGGACTCCCTTCCTAAGCCAGAGCTTCCCCTCCTCCCCCACTTCCCTCCCTCCCTCCAGCCACCGTCCCTTCCCTGAGGACTGTTGCTGGGTCCACTCTCCCCCGCACCGGCTCTCAGCCCGTCCTGTTTCCCCCGCAGAGGGGGTGGGGAGACTCTGAGGGGGAGGGCAGCTGCTGTCAGGATGCAGCGCCCCATCGACCTTCCCACCACCCCCAGCGCAGAGAACATTCCCCATGAGAGCCGAGCCATGGAAAGGTCGTGGGGTTCATGTTCCCCAGCACCTCCCCGATACCCTTGCAGGAACTGAGACCTAAGTTCCCCCTCCCTTGGAAAGGGGGCTAGCTCAGAAGGGAGTCTACCCGGGAGGGCGGCTCCTATCCAACCCTGCACCCATGCCAGCCGGCCATTTTTCCACCCAGGCCCCCTTCCAGGCCCTTTAACTGCCCCCGGAGAGCGGTGATCTCCCCCTGGCGGGAACTCTCAGGACCAGAGGGGGGAGTGATGGGGGCAGGGAGAGAGTCTCTGCCCAGAGCCAGAGTGGGGAGGGGCAGCTCCCTCTAACTGTCCCAGCAGACGGCCACAGCCTGACGGGCACAGACGTTGGCAGGACATGCAGATCATGGCACTGAGGCTTGGGCGCTGCCCCCAACTCCCCTCTGCCCAGGCTGGCACCAAGAGCAGGGACACGGTGGTAGCAAGAGGCAGAGACCCAGCAGAACTTGTCTCCTGGCTCAGGGCTGTCCCAAGACCCTGTTCTCAGGCTGGGGGAAGACATTTGCCCCTCTGATGCCGGCACAGAGCTAAGTGCCCGCTGATGCAAAGATGCACCGTCCAGCCCGAAATGGAGCCCAGGGGCACTCGGTCACATGCTCCCTGGTGATTGCCAGCCGGTCAGCAGAGACAGCCAGCCGGGGTCCAGCACCTGCTAGTTAGTGCCCATCATGAAAAGCAAATCACACTCTCCCTTCCCCCCACAACCCGCCACCAAAGGCTGGGAGCTCACCCATGGGAAGGAGGGATAAAGTAGGACCTACCCAAAGTGTCTGAAGCGAAAGTCAGGCAAGGGGTGGGATGAAGCGAGCTCCCAGCTGGTGTCCACTCCCTGCTTGGGCTCTGGAGGAGGACGAGAGGCAGCAGGGGCAGGAAGCTGATTTATATCGGTGGTGAGGAAGGAAGCAGATGGGGGGTGAGTGGGGGTGGAGGCAAGTGGTGTAAGCGGGTGGGATGGGGAAGCAGAAACCATTTAATGGGGGGGCAGACCAGGCAGTGCTTCCTGCAGACTCCACCCCCAAGGTTCAGATCCCTTGCGAAGAGCTCAAATCCAGCCCAGGATCCTGCCTGCACCTGACCAGCCAGCCTCCCCTGTGGCTGCAGCCAGTCAAGTGACAGCCCAAGGACAGCCCCTGTTGGCAGGGCAGGGCACCAGCCCCTCGGGGCGAGGAACTTGTGGGGCTAGGAATGGGCATCAGCAAACACAGACGTCTGGGACTGTGTCTTGGCTGGGAGAGTCAGGGAAGTACAAGAGTTAAGAGGCAGTGTGGCATAGTGGATTGAGCACTGGCCTGGGCACCAGGAGACCTGCTGTGATCACATCACAGCCCTGTGCCTCTGTTTCCTCTCCCGCTCTTTCTGGGTGGTCAGTGTAGACCAAGGGTGGGAATCCTCAGGCATGGTGGAGGAGGTTTACAGGATCTGTCAAAAAAGGCTGTCTCTTTATTTATTTAAATCCCTGCTTCATTTGCAATGTCAGCCTGCCTAATCTGCATCCCTCTGCTGATGCAGTCTACGCATACCCTCAGACACTAAGCTTTAAAGAATGTGACCAAACAAAGGGAGAGACAGATTTTCCCACACAGGGGAGGCAGCTGAATACCTGTCGTGAATGGACACGCAAGGACGGACAATCCAAATAGGCGAACTAGATGGTCGTCTAGGGTGCCAAGTTAAATGGGGTACCAAATTCAAGCGCAATATTATTGAGGGCTTTGGAGGTGGTGGTGCCTTTTGCATGGTTCGCCTAGGGCACCAGTTGCTAGCAGCTAGTCTAGGGCCTCCCTTGTGGACACGGTGCATTTGGATCCTAAATACTGGAAGCCCCAATGACATACAAGTCAGCAGAGGCATGGGAAATCCACAGGAATACACACTGCAGAGGAGAAACTCTCCAAAGAATACTTGTAAAATTTTTAGTGGAATAGAAAAAGAAGTAAGGCAGGATAAAGCGCTGTCGGAGCCTGTGGAAGTTGAGGCACCTACCTTGTGAGGCTAGAGATGATGGCAGTCTAGTGTGAGTAAGAAAACAGGTTAAGCAAAGGTTTGGATCCTAGCAAGTGGGTTTATTTTGGTTTTCTTTGTATCCATTCTCCGCCTTTTTCTCTTGCGTGGTATCCCTAAAACCAGGGCTTCCCAAACTTGACCTCCAGCCATAGGTTCGGACTTCCACTATAGCTAGGTTTCCGCAACCTGCTCCTTCACCCCAACTCCTGTCCCCCGCTCCACCCCTTACTGCAACCTCCCCTTCCCTCCTCCCCCGCCTCCTGCTCCCTAGGTATCTCAAAGGTGCCAACGAAGCATTCTGAGGGGATCTCTGTTTTAGTCAGACTGCACTTAAAAAAACAACCCTGTTGAGAGCACAATGTGTTGTTTTAACAGGGGAAACATGAGTTTGCACCAAACTGAGCAGTGAACTACCGAGCGCTATTAACGTTGTTAACAAACACTTTGTGTTCATATTTGTGGATTTCAAAAACCATAGAGTTGTCCAGCTCTGCCCACGGGATGGTGTGTTCAAACATTGTTTATTAGTGTATAAGTAAAGACCAGTTGCACTCTCTGCTCATGAGAAAAGAAGCAAATATTGTCAATACAAGTGTAACAGAACTCACGGTGCACGAGTCTTCTTAACGGGACGGACGCGCCTGCTTCTCTTGTTGCAGTTTTCCCAGCAGTGGCTGTGTAATAGAGGTGCAACTTGATCTCATCTTCAGGTCAGAGGAAGGAGGACAAGCTGAGGATGCTGCTGCTAGCAGCTTCGTGCCCCACCCTGGCCAGGGCTGGCTGGCTATGGAGGGCATCATGCAACATACGTGGGGAGTGGCTCCTACCTTAGAAAGCAGAAACCTGGGGTGGGGGAGGGGAGGAAAAAGCTTATTGTCCTCAGGAAGGGGATCCTTGACCCCCCCCCCTCTACTGCAAGACATCACACCCACACCCTGCTGCTAGCAAATGAAACGGAGGGGACAGCTCAGTGCACGGTAAGGGCCCTCTGTGAGGAAGTGGGGAGTTCTGGCAGTTCAAAGGGGGGTTGCGTACAGGGACGCACTCAGTGCCCGGAGGTTACCTATTTAATGTGACAATGGCGGGGAGTTTGTTGTTTCAGAGAACAGCCCAGAGGTGGAGCTGGGCGTCTGGTACCCTGGTGACCCTGGCCCTGCTCAGAGGACACAGCCGGTTCTGGCCAGACGACAGACAATGGGCTGCAGAGGGAAGACCCTGGTGACTGGCCAGTTGATCCCAGTGGAGAAGAGAGGGGCCACGTGACCCTCTCACCTGGAGAGGACAATGGACAGGGGAGGGGTTGTTGCTGGGGATATTGCAGGCTTTGCTGGGAGACTGGGGGCAAAGCAGGCAGGAGGCACCTAGCGGCAGGGGAGACTGATGTGTGGGCTCAGAGCCCAGGCCTACCGGCCTGAAAGATCCTTTGCTGCATTCAAAGCTCAATAGACCCTCCTGTTTTGTGCTGGCTGATAGTTGCCCTGGTCTGGAGAAAAGGGTGTCACTATTCCTTCTGGGAGTGGAGGCCCCGGGGGTTCCAAGGGAGTGGACCCCCTAAGGTGGCTCATGGTGGAGGCAGGCATGCTGAAGGCCCTGAGAGACACCTTCCTGGAGGCAGAGGGGCGGACTCCCCCAGGTGAGAGTGGGCACCCCAAGAGAGGGTCACTGCACTGGAGTGGACTCCCTGAGAAGGGGCTATCTCACTACCGCTGGAGTGGAGTGCGCTCCCCGAAAAGGGGCTGCCGCACTGGAGGATGGGTCCTGCCCGGGGACAGATGGGCCGAGCATAGGCACGACCTGTGAGCTGCGACACCCTCTGATATGCCCTGCTGCAAAAGAGCTCCCTTCACAATCGTATCACCTCCAAGCCCAAAGCTGAGGCAGGGAGGAGGAAACCTTCCGGCTGCACCTCTGCTGCCCCCACCCTCCTGTGCTTCCCACCCTGAAAAACCCCTCTTTTCCAAACCATCCTCCTCAAAGTTTTCCCACGCGTACTCTGCAGGCAAGCTCTGTCCAGCAGGGCGGCTGGACGGGTGGTGTGCACTGGAGCTGCACTTAAGGGCAAGGTTTGGCATGCGAGGGGGCAAATGCCCTTACGTGCCCCATCCTCTATCTCCGCCCTTGCTGGCAGACCTCTGGGAACTATGTCATATCCTGCAGTGTGGGAACCCCTGATTCGCCCTCTGGTCTGTAACTTAATCTTCATTTCCCCATAGAGCACCTTGGTACGAGGTGTGAGCCCCCAGGTAACCTTTCAGGCTGGTCCGTGGCCAGGCAGCAGACACAGCGGTTTCAGTCAGTGGCCCAGGAGAGGGACTGGCTGCTGCAGGGAGATGTCCCTGGGGAATGCAGGAACTGGGGTGCTCTGACTGTTACCAGCAAGGCAAGGTTGGGACTGGCAGCCTCTCGAGGCATTTGCTAGTAAAGCAGATGGGCTGAGAGCTGACACATGGTCTCACTGCCAGCACTTGCAAAGCTCAGTGTTGCTAAGGAAGAGGGGTATCATAGTGATGCTGAGTGTATTTAAATACGCCTGCCAGTAAGCCCTTCAGCAGCAGGGGAAAAATCACCCAATGTTAGGCACCATTAAGAAAGGACTAGATAATGAGATAGAACTCCCAGGTTGTCTGCACAAATCCAGGGCATGCCCATATCTTCACTGCTGCTTGGAGATCTGGTCACCCCATCTCACAAGCAAGAGACTGGAACTAGAAAATGTACAGAGTGGGGCAACAGAAACTATAAGCACCAGGTTTGCCTGCAGCTCAGTAAGGGGTTAACGTGGCCAGGTCCAGAAGAAGCAGCTGCCATGTCTACAACACAGCCAAGAACATTGCTGCTCCATCCAGCATCTCCTCGTGAGCTCGCAGAGAGCTTGGGAACAGGCACAAGGCAGATGAATTTGTAAGATGTGGCAGAAGGAAATTGACAGCTGAAACCTCTCAGTCCTGGAGTCCAGTGCTGGTATCTTGCAATGAATGGCAATACCATGACCTGGGACACTGGGATGCTGAATCAGGGTGCAGTGGGTGGTTTGCCACCGAGAACCCAGCCCAACAGCTGGCTGAGGTGTGAACGGCCCCAGGCCTCTCCACCAAGGAGCCACCCAGGGGCCCTGTTAATGCATCAGGTGGAACTGATCCCAGAGCTTGATCCGGTTTAAGCACCTTTCCTTATTGCAGCCACATAGCTGCTTCGAAAAAAGTGCCCGGCATTCTGGGCAGGACTCCCATGGGGCAGTGTTCTGCGGTGAGACGCTGGCCATGCAGGGATTCCTTTCACTGCATGGGGAATGATCCCTCCCAGAAACCACTGGAATTCTGGGATGAGCCTAGGGCTGCACTGCAGCCGGGCATAACGTAAGAACGGCCATCCAGGGTCAGAGCAAAGGTCCATCTAGCCCAGTATCCCGTCTGCCGACAGTGGCCAATGCGGGGTTCAACCAGAAGAAACCAACACAACAGAGAATCATCAAGTGATTCTTACTGTGTTGTCCTTTCCCAGCTTCTAGTGAAGCGAAACAAAGGGCACTGGAGAGCATGGGATTGCAGCCCCACAAAAGCAGAGGCAGAAATGGCATTGTTAATTTTGAGCGGGGATGTGTTCATCCCTCTTGGATTATGGAAGAACTCACTCGGGCAGTGTTTGAACCTACTTCCTCTCTGTGCAAGAATTCGTGTGGCTCCAGGTGCTGGATTGTTTGGGGGAAACCCCTTTTGGGTAAGTGAACACAGGGCCTTGTGCCCTGAACAGCCTCGGATTAATTCCCTCTCAGCCAAGTCTTCTCTTTTCTACCAGCCTGTCGAGCCTTCATGATCATCCATGTGTAACAATGACAGGCAGAACCAAACCGGGGATCTACAATGAGCAGCGTCTCACATAGCTGGGGCTTAATATGTGGGTTGGGCTTGGGAAAGTGCCGCCTCCTTTGTCTCTCTGCCCCTTACGATAAAGCAGTGGTTCCCAAACTTTTTGGCACCCCCCCTTTTGATTTTTGAGAAACCCTCATGTCCTCCCCAAAATAGCAGCAAAACTTGGGGTGGGATAAATGGGGGTGTATGTAGCTGGGTTGCCTCACGCCCCCCCCTGGAATTTCTTCACTCCCCCCAGGGGGGCACGCCCCCCAGTTTGGGCACCCATGCCGTAGAACATCTTGGATCATCTCAGGATGCTTTGAGATGCCTGGGGAGCAGCAACTCCTCGTACCAACATCAAGATGGCTTACTAACTCATAACTGGCTGAATAACTGTTCTCAGAGAGTAGTTATTAATGGTTCACAATCCTGCAGGAAGGGCATAACCAGTGGGATTCTGCAGGAGTCTGTTTTGGGACGGATTCTATTCAATATCTTCACCAACAATTTAGATATTTGTATGGAGCGTATACTTATTAAGTTTGCAGATTATACGAAACTGGGAGGGGGTGAAAGTGCTTTGGACCATAGGGTCCTAATTCAAAATGATCTGGACAAACAGGAGAAATGGTTTGAGGCAAACAGGATGAAGTTTAATAAGGGAAAATACAAAGTACTCCAATTAAGAAGGAACAATCCGTTTCACACATACAGAATGCAAGGTGACTGTCTAGAAAGGAGCACCGCAGAAAGGGATCTAGGGGTCATAGTGGACCACAAGCTAAATATGCACCATCAATGTGATGCTGTGGCAGAAAAAGCAAACATGATTCTGGGGTGCATTAATAGGAATGTTGTGAGCAAGACTCAAGAAGTCATTCTTCCATTCTACTCTGCACTGATGAGGCCTTAGTTAGAGTATTGTGTCCAGTTCTGGGCACCACATTTCAAGAAAGATGTGGAGAAATTGGAGAAGGTCCAGAGAAGAGCAACAAGAATGATTCAAGGTCTAGAGAACATGACCTATGAAGGAAGACTGAAGGAATTGGGCTTGTTTAATTTGCAAAGGAGAAGATTGAAAGGGGACATGATAGTGGTCTTCAGGTATCTAAAAGGGTGTCACAACAGGAGGGAGACAAATTGTTCTTCTTGTCCTCTGTGGATAGGATAAGAGGCAATGGGATTAAACTGCAGCAAGAGAGGTTTAAGTTGGACATTAAGAAAACTTCCTGCCAGGGTGGTTAAACACTGGAATAAATTGCCTAGGGAGGTTGTGGAATCTCTACCACTGGAGCTATTTAAGAGCAGGTTAGACAGACATCTATCAGGGATGGTCTAGATGGTGCTTGGTCCTGTCATGAAGGTAGGGGACTGGAATCAATGACCTCTCCAGTTCCCTTCTAGATCTACTGTTCTGTGATTCTATGATTCCTGAATCCCAGGCACCTAATGCTGAAGAAGATGCAGCAGAAGCTAGGGAGGAGAAATCTCATCTGGCATCTTCTACCCCTGCCCAAAAATTGCTCAGCTCAACAGAAAGAGACAAAATCTGTTAAGGCCACATCGTCAGGGGCTGTCACTAACTTATCAAGGGCTCACGGGGTTTATCAGATGTGCTGGAGGAAGGAGACTCATGACACCCCCGGCTCTATCTGTTACTGGTTTTCTCTTATCACCCTTATGGTTCAGAGATGAATTTGCTGAGCTCAGGAGAGAGGGTAGCTGCCCCTTCCTCCCCCCTTCCTGTCACGAAAAAGAGCTGCTGTGTTGCTTCACTATCAGGTATCTGCAGAACAAAGGGCCCAGGCCCAGATGCCTCTGTGGCCACCAGCCCAGAAACCGTGGGCACAATGGGAGTGCAGGAGATGACAAGGCCCTTCTTGGACAGTGCTGGGCATAGCCCTGTCCTAGTGGAAGGGTCAGGCTGAAAGTATCTAGTGCAGCGGTTCTCAACCCACGAGCCACTTGTGGTCCAATCAGCATGCAGCCACGGCCCATGTGACATCCGCCAGGCAGAATATATACTGTGTGGCTGCTGCCCACATAGGAGTACAGAGCTGCACTGCAGCCCACTCTGGTCAGAAGGCTGAGAATGGATCTCGCGAGATTAGGACCCCAGTGCGCTATTGCCTTACCCACTGCAGCCCCAGCTCCCACCCTGTGGCTGGAGAAGCAAGGCCCAGAGAGATGCAGGGACCTGCCACCGTCTCACAGGGAGTTTGTGGCTGAACTGAGCTTGAACCCTGGACTCCAGAGGCCCAGTCTAGTCCCATAACTCACAGGGCACTGCTGGATCCCAGCTGAGAGGATCTTGTAGGGCTGGTCCTATCACTGGAATGACTGGTGCCAGAGCAGAGCAAGGCTGGGCATGAGAGTGCAGATGCTGCTGGGCTTTGGGTGTGTGGTCTCTGGAGGGGACCTCTGCAGCAACCATTAGGAGGCCCCTTAGGGCATCCTCAACAGAGAGGTGGAGGGGAGGATGGGTGCAGGAGAGAGTAAGTTCTGGTGTCTTCTCTAGGGTAGGAGCACCAATGGGACGTGTAAGGTGCTGCAAGCCTCACCGCACTATTATTGCTTCATCTGAGCATCAACTCATTAAACACGGTCTGGGGGGTGGGATCTGAGAGAAACTCCCCCTCCTTGTTCGGGGCCCCCACAACCTCACGCTCATGTGCGAGAATGCTAGGTGGAGGGTTGGAGGGTTGAGGAGAAGTTCCAGAGGTCCCCTTGGCTGGCGTCAGGACACTGATTCAAAGCTACACAACACAGAGACACACAGGGTTACAGGGCGGTCAGTGACAAACCCCCTTCCTGCTCGGGGTTGAATCTCCTGTTAACCCTGGGGCCTGGATAACACTCAAATGTGGCCTTATAGTGGAACCCCAGTCAAAAGAAAACAGATCCGACCTCTCCCTCAGGGACTATCACCTGTGAATTAGGCTGATAAAGGAAAACAGACTCCAATTAAAGGTGAAAACAAAAAGAAACCGTATTAGGGATATTATACAATATTAAGGGAAAAGCAAGGGAGAAACCCAACGCAAACTAATAACCTTTAACAAAACAGTGGAAGTGAACAGTAAAACCCTTCGGGTATGTCTAGACTACATGCCTCTGTCATCAGAGGCATGTAGATTAGGCTACCCGGCATAGGGAAATGAAGCCACAATTTAAATAATCGCGGCTTCATTTAAATTTTAATGGCTGCCACGCTTTGCCAACCAACTGATGTTCAGCTGTTTGTCAGCAGATCAGGGCAGTCTAGATGCGCCGCAGTCAACAAGGAAGCCTTTGTCGGCTGGCGCAGGTATGCCTCGTGAAACCAGGTTTACCTGTGCCGGTTGACAAAGACTTCCTTGTAGACCGTGGGGCGTCTAGACTGCCCCGATCTGCCAACAAACAGCTGATCATCAGCTGGTTGGCAGAGCGCAGCAGCCGTTTAAATGTAAATGAAGCTGCGATTATTTAAATTGCAGCTTCATTTCCCTATGCCGGGTAGCCTAATCTACATGCCTCTGATGACAGAGGCATGTAGTCTAGACATACCCTTAATGTCCCAACTGGACTGCATGAAAATAATTGGTAAGTTCTACCCCAAATACAAATGGTTGTTTTACTTTTCTGGACTGGAGTGGCTGAGCCAGAGCTGTGTTGCCCAGGACCTGCAACATTTGGGCTGATTGAGAGCCCTCGGGGAGGAACGCTGGGGAGTCCCTTGCTGGTAGCATGGGAACCCTGAAGAGGATGGCAGGGAGGTGACACTCATGTAGATGGAAGACAGTGGGTGGGGTGCCTCTTCTATTCCTCTGACTGGCTTGCAGCTGGATCAGATCCCTTGGTGGTCTCAGGGGAGAAAGCTGATGACCCGTGCAAACACTGCCACTCAGATGGACAGCCTCCCTCCCCCCCCGCCCCAACCATGGGCTGTGTCTGAACTTATGAAACCTTCAGGGTGGGAAACCCCTGAAGTGATTTTTACCACGTGACCCCTCAGTGGGGACCAGTTCTGAGGTAACTAAGAAAATTCCGGTCTTGTTTACCACTCTGAGGTGGAGAAGCCTGGAGGGGGTAGGACAGTGGTCCATACAATGGGGATGAGTGAGGGGGCAGGGAACAGGGAAGTGTTGTTTGTCTCTTCAGAGAGCACAACAAGGAATTTCAGCCAATTCACCTGTGGAACCGAAGAGGCAGGAACGAAAGGAGGTCGTTCTTCACGCAGTTGGAGGAGCTCATTGCCAGGGGGCGGTTGCGGCAGCCAGAATGCTGACAGGGTTCAAAAAGGAACTGGAGAAGATGGCCAGGGATTAACACCATGCGCTGCCTGCTCATAGCCTCCGATTGCCAGACCCTGGGCCGGGACAACAGGGGATGGATCCCTCAGTGTCACCTGCTCTGTTTGTTTCCTCCGAAGCACCTGGCACTGCCCACTATTGGCAAACAGGATATTGGGCTAGATGGGCCTTTGCTCTGACCAGGGCCATGCAAAAGGGGGTGCAGGGCCTAGAGCAACCTCTCTCCCCCCAGAATTCTAGGCGCAGAGCACAGGGCACCCCCCCACTCTACCCTTTCCCCAAGACCATCCCCTGTCTCCTTCTCCCCTCCCTGAGCAACACAGCCCAGGAGATTACGGGGCCTTACAGCCTGCTCCGCTGTGTCCCATCCCAAACCGTCCTATAGATGGGCCAGCTCTGGCTCTGATCCAGTTCAGCCATTTTGAAGGAAAATAATTGTAAGTGATTCCCCGGTGCAAAGGCTAGGGACAGTCACAGAACGATTCCAGTCTGATTCTTTCCTGTTTGTTTTGCATGCAGAAATAGAACAAAGGAAGTTTCCAAGCAACAACTGTGACATCACCGCAATGTTAGTGCTGGTTGGGTAGAAAAGGAGGAAGAAGCCCCGACAAAAGATGCTGAGAAAGCAGCACCAGGCCACCAGAAATGGGAAGGTGAGCAATGAGAATGAGCAAGTGAGAACCCTGAGCATGGTGTTGGGATTTTGTGGTTCCCAAAGAGTCAGATGCTGGGTAGAATCAAGGATCTTCGATACTTCAATTCAATTCAATTCAACAAGACTTTATTCAATGTGCACAAAGGGAGAGCCCCTGGTACAAAAATCAGCCAGAGCCCCTCAAGCAAGGAGCCTCTCCCCTTGCTGTTTTATAGCACATGGCAGTTACATAACAGGTTACATAACACAAACCTCTAAGCCAATCAGATTTAACATTTCCATATATGGATTAGTTCGTCACATGCTTGTACTTCTGTGCACCAATAAGTGGTGAGGCCTGACTTAGGGACATAGAACCTCTTTCCACTGCCTGGAGGCATGGTGGCATTGCTTGAGCGACAGCATCTAGTTTAGAAGAGTAGTATGCTACTGGGCGCTGTTTGTCCCCATGTTTTTGCGTTAATACTGCCACCATATGTCCCTCACTGACATGCGTGTAGAATGTAAAAGGCATTAATGGATCAGGAAGTCCCAACCCTGTGGCAGTACTTAGCCTCTGTTTCAATGTGGTAAATGCCAAGTGTCCATTCAGCTGCATCGTGTGGTCCACCAGCACCCTTTAGGAGATCATTAAGGGGCTGGACAAGCCTTGAATAATTTGGGATTAGAGAAATCGAATAGCCACAATACTTTCCTAACTCCCCTGACCGTAGTTGGTTGTGGGCAGGCATTAATAGCCTCAGTGTGGTCAACAGTTAAACGCTTGTACCCTTTGGATATTAGTTACCCCAGATATGATACTTCCTCCTTTGCAATCTGATCCTTTCTAGCATTACATTTTACCCCACTGTCTACCAAGTGCTGCAAGATCCCTTCTAAGTCTTTCACATGCATTTGGCGATCTGGTGAGGAGATAAGAAGATCATCAACATACTGTACAACACAAGAAGCCATGTCTGGCAGCTTTGTCAGCATATCAGCTAACGCTCTATGAAACGAGCTAACGCTGTAATTTGATTGTAGGTCGTGATTCTGAAGGATATTTCTCACCCTGCTCGCTGCGCCAAGAAACTGTTGGGATTTTGTGGTTCCAAAACAGTCAGATGCCGGGCAGAATCAGGAGTCTTCGATACTTCAATTCAATTCAATTCAATTCAATCAATTCAATTCAATTCAATTCAATTCAATTCATCAAGACTTTATTCAATGTGCACAAAGGGAGAGCCCCTGGTACAAAAATCAGCTAGAGCCCCTCAAGCAAGGAGCCCCTCCCCTTGCTGTTTTATAGCACATGGCAGTTACATAACAGGTTACATAACAAGTTACATAACACAAACCTCTAAACCAATCAGATTTAATACTTCCATATATGGATTAGTTCGTCACATGCTTGTACTTCTCCACTCCACATGTTGAGCTCACCCTGCTCCCCTTGGCCTTTTCTAGACTGTTCCTAGGGGGTGTGTCTAGACTACATGCCTCCTTCGACGGAGGCATGGAGATTAGCCAGATCGGAAGAGGGAAATGAAGCCGCGATTAAAATAAATCGCGGCTTCATTTAAATTTAAATGGCTGCCCCGATCTGCCGATCAGCTGTTTGTCGGCAGATCGGGGCAGTCTGGACGCGACGCGCTGACAAAGAAGCCTTTCTTCATCGGCACAGGTAAACCTGGTTTCACGAGGCTTACCTGTGCCGATGAAGAAAGGCTTCTTTGTCGGCGCGTCGCGTCCAGACTGCCCCTATCTGCCGACAAACAGCTGATCGGCAGATCGGGGCAGCCATTTAAATTTAAATGAAGCCGCGATTATTTTAATCGCGGCTTCATTTCCCTCTTCCGATCTGGCTAATCTACATGCCTCCGTCAAAGGAGGCATGTAGTCTAGACACACCCAGGGTGGTGAGCCACAGCTTGTTTCTTTATGCATAGCCTTCAATGGGAAGTGGCACGAAGAGGCAAAGAGCAAGAAGAAACACATCAGCACGTGGGCCCAGGAAGTGGGATCAGTTGTCCGCCAATGAACCAGACAGCTGAAAGAGAAGGAAAGGCTTGGACAGTTCCCCCTGCCTTCAGGCACTGTTTCCCCACAAGGGACACCTAGTTGGGAAAAGCTGTATACAAAGGAGCAGACCATATTGAAGAATTCCTCAGCACTTTCAAAACACTCAATGAGATCCACAAGGGGCTGGAGCAGAAGAACGATCCAGAGTTGATGATTAAGCTGTGGGATAAAGCATTGAGCACATTTAATGAGATGACAGGCTTTGAAATATGATGAACTAGCAGATTTACGCAGGTCCGGAACAATTTTTTCTTTTTAGGTGTGGAAAATAAAAGGGAAGGGAATATACTGTAATTAAAGGGTTACATTTTCCAAAAATACAGTGTTATATTTATTAAGTTCATTTTAGCACATTTTTTTCCATGGAAATTCCATCAAGTGGATTTTTTTCTTCTTCATCTCTGTAAATCTTCTCATTCGCTATGCTTTTATCAATATGGGCTATAGTCGATTTGGTTTCTAATAACATTGTATTCTAGTTTTCAAACCTTAAGTATTGATTTAGCTGTGCTAAAAGAGAGCACTGCTCCAATTTCTCCATTTGATCTCTTTGCGATTAGGTTTATTGAGAAGCAATCCTGTTCCAGGTGCATCCTATATTTTTCTACCTCATCTTGGTTCAGTCTCTCAACATTTGCTCAGTTATGTCAATAGACGGAAGTAATGGCTTTCAGACTTTCTGCACAGGTACTATGATGGAAAACACTTTGGCAGAGTCTTCTGAGGGAAAGGATCTGATGGAGACCCCATCAACCCGAAGGCATGGGATGCCTAGTCCTAGGGATGGGGTTTCCATGATCAACATTCCCAAAAGAAAGAGATGAGGGGTTCCAGGACTCCCTCCTAAGTGTGACAGGGTCATCCATCTGCCATTCTGACTGGGAAACTCAAGAAGTGTGCTAGAATTCAGGATGTGATCAAGAGTCTTCCAAGACTGATCAAGCCTTCAGACCGCTACCCTATCCTATTTCTCCATTTAGGAACTAATGATACTGTCAAGAAAGACCTTGAGCGGGAAACTGCAGATTATGTAGTGCTGGGAAGAATGATGAAGGAGTTTGAGGCGCAAGTTTTGTTCTCATCCATCCTCTCCGTTGAAAGAAAAGGTCTAGGAAGGGATTGTTGAATTTTGGAATTAAATGCATGATTGCAGAAGTACTGTGAGAGAGGGCTTTGGATGCTTCATGGACCAATGCTGTTCCATAAACAATCACAAGGAGGAAGGTACAAGAGAGGAGGACCTGGCTCGTACTGAGAAGATAGGGCAATCAGCTAGTTATCTCAGGCATCTGTACACGAATTCAAGAAGCCTGGGAAACAAGTAGGAAGAATTAGAAGTCCTGACACAGTCAAAGAACTATGATTTGACGGGAATATTGGAGACTTGGTGGGATGACTCACATGACTGGAACATTACCACAGAAGGGTATAAACTGTTCAGGAAGGACATGCAGGAGAGAAAAGGCAGAGGACTTGCACTGCATAGAAGAAAGCAGTATGATTGCTCAACGTTCTAGTATAAAGTGGAAAAAAAGCCTGTTGAGAGTCTTTGGGTTAAGTTTAGAGGTAGGAGCAACAGGGGATGACGTTGTAGTTCATTGACTTCCACAGGAAACTGAAGGGCAGGATACCCTGGGATGCTAACATGAAGGGGAAAGGAATCCAGGAGAGCTGATTGTAATTTAAAGAAGCCTTAAAGGCAGGAGGAAAATCTCCCGATGAGCAGTAATAAAAGCAAATAAGGTAGGCAACCAGCTTGGCTTAACAGTGAAATCCTTGATGAGCTTTCGCACAAAAAGGAAGCTTACAGGAAGTGGAAACTTGGACAGATGATTAGGGAGGACTGTAAATAAATTGCTGGACAATGCAGGGGAGCAATCAGGAAGGCAAAAGTGCAATTGGAATTGCAGCTAGCAAGGCATGTGGGCTGTGTCTACACTGGCAAGTTTTTCCAGAAAATCATCTGATTTTCCGGAAAAACTTGCCAGCTGTCTACACTGGCCGCTTGAATTTCCGGAAAAGCACTGACGATCTAATGTAAAATCATCAGTGCTTTTCCAGAAAAACTATGCTGCTCCCGTTTGGGCAAAAGTCTTTTTCGGAAAATCAGCTGTTTTTGCGGAAAAACTTGCCAGCTGTCTACACTGGCCGCTTGAATTTCCTCAAGAACACTGACTTCCTACTGTAAGAAATCAGTGCTTCTTGCGGAAATACTATGCTGCTCCCGTTCGGGCAAAAGTCCTTTTGCACAAAGCTTTTGCACAAAAGGGCCAGTGTAGACAGCTCAGATTTGTTTTGTGCAAAAAAGCCCCGATCGCGAAAATGGCGATCGGGGCTTTTTTGCGGAAAAGCATATCTAGATTGGCATGGATGCTTTCCGGAAAAAGTGCTCAGGAAAGGAGAAGACAAAACGTGCTGCTTAGCAACCAGTGATGGAGAGAGGGAGGCTGGGATGGGCTTATTCGGGGGAGGGGGGACAGGGAGGAATGTGGGTTTGGGTCAAAGGAAGCGTAAGTGTTTCTGAGAATCAGATCCCAAGGGGTGGGGAGCAGGGGCATTTGTTAATTGAGCAAAGAAAAGGCTGCTCAGCCCACAGGATGGTCTATTAGTGCCTGTTAGTAACCACAGCTGCAGGCAGGAGGTCAGCAGTCCCAGGAGACCAGGTTTATCCCAGAGTTTGTTCCATCCCCGCTATTTGTGGTTTCTTGGGTTGTTTGCAACTGTACACAGTCCCGTGCCCCTGCACCAGCGGGAACAAACAGCAGGAGCCCCTTTCCTTGCCCAGAAATCCCAAACCTGCCTTTCCAGCTGGTCCTGTGCCCCAAAGAACTCTGCTCCTCCAGGCAATGCTCACAGCTCCTTCTCTGTCTGTCTACCACCCTACTGCTTTGCACAGAACTTTCCAAGAAATCCCCTAAACCCTGCATGTGCTGTTAGAGGAGCCTGTCAAACCACACAGCTTAACTTAGTTCAGGCTTTCCCAGTGATTGAGTGCCTTGGGGGGTGGCTTCTGTTGTCTCCAGCTATCTTGATCTCAAGGGATATGTGACAATCAGGGTGGAGACAATCAAAGGGGCTGTGTGTTTTCTTTTTTTTCAGCTTCTTGATGACCAGCCCAGAGGAATCAGGAGCAGTTTGTGACTGGCTGGTGAATCTAACATCAGTGTTAACTACACGTTTCGGGAGAATCTGTTCTCTTGGGGAGAGTCTCTCCTTTTTGCCGCCTGCCCAGTTCTTGGCATTTTCAATGTGGGGCAACTAGTCACCTCTGCTCACAACCTGCCATAACCCTGCCTGTGAATCATGGAGATGCTCGGACATTAAACTTTAAAGAATGTGACCAAACAAGGGGAGAGACAGATTTTCCCCAGACGGGCAGAGGACTCAGCTATATCCCTGTCTCTAGTGCACATGGAGCATGTGGATCCTAAACATGGGAGCCCCTAGTAACATATGAGTCAGTAGAGGCATGGGAAGTCCATGGGAATATACACACAGAGCAGGGGAGAAACCCTCCAGAGAAGACTTGTAAAATGTTTACTGGACTAGAAAAAAAGTATGGGAGAGACCCCCCTAGCTATCCATCATGTTGGGGACACAGAGTAAAGCACTGCCAGAGCCTGTGGAAGTTGGAGCCTCTAGTTTGTGAGGCTAGAGATGATGGCAACCTGGTATAAATAAGAAAACTCTTTAGGCAAAGGTTGTGCCTGGCTAACAGGAAGGTTTGGACCTAGCAAGTGGGTGTATTTTGGTTTTACTTTTTGTACCCTGCCTTTTCATTTCCTTTTGCACAGTATCACTAAAAGCAGGGCTTCCCAAACCTCTCCCCCAACCATAGGTGCTAACTTCTGCTATAGCTAGGCATCTTCAACCCGCCCCTCTGCCCCAAGTTCCACCCCCACTTACCTCCTTTCCCCGCCTGCTCTCCAGTCATCTCAAAGGTGCCAACGAAGCATTCTGAGGGGATCTCTCTTTCAGTCAGACTGCTCTTAAAAAAAAAACCCTTGAGAGCACAATGTGGTGTTCAAACAGGGGAAGTATGAATTTGTACCAAACTGAACAGCAAGCCACCAAATGCTATTGACAACGTGGTTAACAAAAATTTTGGCAATATCATTTGTTGATTTTAAAACCAAAGAGTTTGCCCAGCTCTGGACACGGGATGGTGTGTTTCAATGTCATTTGTTTAGCATGTAAGTAAAGACTCAGCTCTACTCTCTGCTCCCGAGAAAAGCATCAAGTATTGTGAATACAAGGATAACGAACTCACGGTGCAGGAGTCTAATGAACAGGACGGATGTGCATGCTTCTGCTGCAGTTTTCCCAGCAGGAGCTGTGTACATGAGGCGCAACCTGATCTTGTCTTCAGTTTTCAGCCTCACCAAGTTGGAGGAAGGAGGACAGGGTGAGATGCTGCTGGGAGAAGCTTCGTGCCCCACCCTGGCCAGGGCTGGTTGGCTGTGGAAAGCATCATGCATTGTGTATGGGGAGTGGCTCCAAGCATGCACAGCAGAGACAGAGAGGTGGGAGAAGGAGAAAGCTCAGTGCCCTGAGGAGCCCTGACCCCTCTCCCACTGCAAAACATCACACCCACACTCTGTTGCCAGCAGCAAATGAAATGGAGAGGACAGCTCAGTGCCTGGCGAGGGCCCCCGGATACTCCCTGCTGCACAATAGCTCCCCTAACAACCCCACCATATGCAAGCCCAAAGCTGAGGCAGAGAGGAGCCTGTGCTGCTCTCAGACCCCAATTTCCCATCATGAAAAACCCCTCTTTTCCAGGCCATCCTCCTCAAAGTTCTCCCACATGTACTCTCCAGGCAAACTCTGTCTGGCAGAGTGACGGGACGGTCAGTGTGCCCTGGAGCTGTGCTAACGGGGAGGGTTGGTATGAGAGGGGGCGAATGCCTTTACGTGCCCCATCCTCTATCTCCGCCCTTGCTGGCAGACCTCTGGGAACTATGTCACATCCCACAGTGTGGGAACCCCTGAATTCATCCTCCGATCTGTAACTTAATCTTCATTTCTCCACAAACCACCTTGGTGTGAGGTGTGAGCCCCCAGGTAACCTTTCAGGCTGGTCCGTGGCCAGGCAGCAGACACAGTGGTTTCAGTCAGTGTCCCAGGAGAGGGACTGGATGTTGCAAGGAGATGTCCCTGGGGAATGCAGGAACTGGGGTGCTCTGACTCTTACCAGCAAGGCAAGGTTGGGAGTTGCAGCCTCTCGAGGCGTTTGCCAGTAAAGCAGATGGGCTGAGAGCTGACACATGGTCTCGCTGCCAGCAATTGCAAACGGGGCCGTGTTCACCCCTACTGGATTGTGGAGGAACTTACTCCGCTTTTGTTTAAATGCACTTTGCGTGAGCAAGAATTCCTGTGGTTCCAGCTCCTTTATTGTCGGGGGAAACCCCTTTGGGTATGTGAACACAGGGCATTGTGCCTTGAACAGCCTCAGATTAATCCCAAAATAGCTTCCACCAGCCTGTGGACCCTTTATGATTATCCATGTGTAACAGTGACATGCCAGACCTGAACTTGGGACCTATGGAGCACAGAGCGCAAACCTTGCCCGCTTGAGCTAATAGGGCAGCTCCCTTTCAGCTAGGGCTGCAGAGCAAACCCATTCTTTCTCTCTGTAAGTGGACCAAGTACCCCTACATGGGACAGTGAATCCAACCCAGCAGGTATGTGGGTTTCCTATGCAACCTACTGTGAGCAGTGCCTCATGTAGGCGGGGCTTAATGTGTGGGTGGGGCTTGGGAAAGTGCCGCCTCCTTTTGCTCTTTTCCCCTAATTCCATAGAGCATTTTAGATCTCCTCAGGATGGTTTGCCGGCACCTTTTCGATGCCCAGGGATCAAGAACCCCCAGTGCCAACATCAAGCTGGCTTCCAGAACCACGGGCACCTAACCTGAGAGGAGATGCAGGAGAAGCCAGAGCAGGAGAAATCCTTTTGCCCCTCTCCTGAACAAGCCCATCTGGCATCTCCTCTAGCACATGGAGCCAAAACAATTGTTCAGCTCAAAAGCAAAAGCCAAGTTCTGTTAAGGCCACATCGCCAGGGGCTGTCACTAACTTATCATGTGCCGTGGGGGTTTATCAGATGTGCTGGAGGAAGTAGTCTTATGACACCCCGGCCCTATCTTACTGTTTTCTCTTATCACCATTGTCGTTGAGAAATGAATTTGCTGAGCCCAGGAAAGAGAGGGAAAGAGAGTAGCTGCCCCTCTCTTTCCCCTCCTGCGAAGATAAAGATGAAGAGCTGCTGCTTCACTATCAGGTATCTGTAGAGCAAGGGGCCCAGAGCCTGATGCCTCTATGGCCACCAAGTCAGAAACCATGGGAGCAATGAGAGTGGAGCAGATGTTTATCTCTTCAGTGAGCACAACAATGAATTGCAGCAAACTCACCTGTTGGAATGAGTAGGTTGGACCAGGGCCATCCAGAAGGGGACACAGGGCCTGGGGTAACCTCCCCAAGTGTCCCAGATGCAGGGGTCAGGACACCCTCAGCTGCCACAGGTTTTGCCT
This sequence comes from Pelodiscus sinensis, assembly GCF_052426305.1. Taxonomy (NCBI): domain Eukaryota; kingdom Metazoa; phylum Chordata; order Testudines; family Trionychidae; genus Pelodiscus; species Pelodiscus sinensis. The sequence goes on along the minus strand of NC_143056.1, from coordinate 127,522,253 downwards.
TGCCCCCAGTCTGCCTTTTCCCCAAAGGCCACCCCTGCTCTGCTCCTGCCTCACCCCCATCTCTCTTTCTCCTGAGCAACATGGACATGGTGATTACGGGGCCTGGAATGAGGTGGCACCAGGGGTTACCACCAGACACACCCCATGGTGGTGGGAGCTTGAGCAGCCTGGTAGCCTGCTTCATTGCGTCTCATCCCAAACCGTCCTATAGATGAGCCGGCTCTGGGTCTGACCCAGTTCAGCCATTTTGAAGGAAAATAATTGTAAGTGATGCCCCGGTGCAAAGGCTGGGGACAGTCACGGAACGATTCCAGTCTGATTCTTTCCTCTTCGTGTCGGGTGCAGAAATAGAACAAAGGAAGTGGCCAAAGACCCCTCATGAAGTCACCGCAATGTTAGTACTAGCTGGGTAGAAAAGGAGGAAGCAGCCCCAACAAAAGATGCTGAGAAAGCAGCACCAGGCCACCAGAAATGGGAAGGTGAACAATGAGAGAGCAAATGTGAAGCCTGAGCATGGGACGTGGCACGAAGCGCCAAAGAGCAAGAAGAAACACCTCAGTGCTTGGGTCCCACAAGGGGGAGCTGCCCACCAATTAGCCACAGTGCTGAAAGAGAAGGAAAGACTTGGACAGTTCTCCCTGCCCTCAGGAACTGTCGTCCCCCCTCCTCCCACCCCTCCCCTCAGCCACGGGACACCTAGCCGGGACAAGCCGAATACAAAAGAGCAGACCATATTGGAGAATTCTTCAGCACTTTCGAAAGGCTCACTGAGATCCACAGAGCCTTGGAGCAGAAGAATGATATAGCGTTGATGACTAAGCAGTGGGATAAAGCATTGGGCATATTTAATGAGATGACAGGCCTTGAAATATGATGTACTAGTAGATTTACCCAGGTCCTTAACTCAATTAATTTTTTTAAAAACAAAAGGGAAAGGTACATGTGATCATGAAATGATTGTATTTTTCAAAAAGTGCAGTGTTATTTTTACGTGGTTAATTTTAGCAGGTTTTTTAAAATGGGAATTCCATCAAGTATGTTTTTTGCTTCATCCCTGAAAACTTTTATCATTCGCTGTATTTTAACCAATGAGGGCGATAGCCAATTTGGTTTCTAATAACATTGTCTGCTTGTTTTCAAACCTTAAGCACTGATTTAGCTGTGCCAAAACAGAACACTGCTCCAAATGTCTCCGCTTGATCTCTTTGCGATAAGGTTTATTGAGAAGCAATCCTATTCCAGGTTCATTCTACTTTTCCAGCTCATCTTGGTTCAGTCTCTTTCAACATTCACTCAGTTCTGTCAGTTTTGAGGACTCTGCTTGCTTTGGTGATTCTGTTTCTTTTCTCTTTGGTTTTATGAGAAGCAATCCCATTCCAAGCACATCCCATTTTCCTGGCACAAGCAACCCCTGACCTTGCTTTAAGTTACAGTAAGAGGAAGCTGTGTACTGAAATTGGTGGTCGTAGCTCTTACCATGTAGGAGAAGTTCTTGAATAACCAGACAGACAAGCTCCCTCAAATATATAGAGGATTTACAAAGGGCCCATTGCAAGGGTCGTGAGTTACTCATGAAGCATTTAGAGTGAAATGCTGAGGTCTCAGAAGGAATGACAAGTTGAATTGTGGGGAACATGGGTATAAATTGTGCCGTTTAATTAGAAAATTAGGCCATGGGGAAAGGGGCAGAGAATTAGGATGAGTAGTTTCATCTCTGCATCCAGGAACAGTTCCTGAGCCAGGCCCCTGGACAGGGAAGGGAAGGGGACAACTGCCCCAGGCCCAGCAATTCAAAAGGCCTGGGGTTCCCAGTTGTTGCTACTGTGGCATTGGGAGCCCTGGGCCCTTGAAATCATCCCTGTAGCACTGCATGGTGCTCTCCAGATGGCTCTGAGGGCTGCCTGGGGGGCCACCGTGCGGTACACACTAGGTGGTGCTGAGGGCTGGCTGCCCCAGCCCCGCCCCTTCCACCCAAGCCCCGCCCCTTCTGGGAGTGTGGAGTCAGGGCTTCCCTCACCCTGTGCAAGGTTCCGGCAAGTCTGTCGGCCCCCTTGCACTGAGCACGTGGCTCTGAAGAGCTCAAGCAAGCACCTCAGGCTAGCCCCCCGGGGTTCTGTCCACAAAGCAGCCAGCCTTGCTGTGGATCACATGCAAGCTAGAGCATCCGGAGAGGGGCAGAAGTCCAGTGTAAAGCGGGGAGCCTGGTTTACCTCTGGGAAAACGCATCCTGGCTGGGAGCCCAGGGCAGTCATCTCCCCAGAGGTGCCCGTTTTGGGAATCTCACTCGCAGACCCGCTGGAGGAGAAAAACATGACGAGTGGGAGCAACTGAGAGCGAGAGACGCTTGCTCTCTGTGAAAGGAAACAAAGCCCATTGCCACGGGGTCCCACTCAGACCAGAGAGGGGTAGGCATGGCCTGTCCTGCAACCCTGAGTGTCTTAAAAGCGCTGCTGCCAGCCAGCAGGGAAGCAGGCAGCTCCGAGTGTCTGTGTGCTGTGCAGCCCTGGGCCAGCCTGCCAACAACACAGCAGCCCCACCCTGGTCTCCATCCGCTTGGACTGCTACGCCCAGGTTAGGCAGTGGGTGAAGCTGCTGCTTGCAGACCTGAGCTCCCCAGCCCACCTCTTCTGCCGCTGTCCGTTCCCATACTCCACATGCTGCTTAGGCCCCACCCACTCCCCACTGTCTCCCTCTTCTCTTCCATCTCCCTCCGTGCTCACGCTCTTTCAGCCTCACTCCTGAAGCCAACGGAAGTAAAGAATACGTGGGAAACCCCCCCCCCCCACATTCTTCTACATTTTCTTTCTAAAGAAGATTGGGCCTCTTTCCCACTGCCTGCCAGATGGTGAAGACTGAACATGCAGAAGGTGCCTATTTAAAGGCATTACATTTGGGAATAAAAAATGTCAGTCACAGGTTTTGCGATATACCCTGATGCTTGTCAGAGATTTATGGGGGAAAATGTTAGCGTCAGGGCAAGTCGGTGGTCCTGCTGAATACAACATTAAATATGGCCAGCGGAAGGAAACACAAATGATTAGGGAGCTGGAGTTTATGAAGAGAGCCTAAGGGATTTGGGCATATTTAATCTACAGAAGAAAAGAATGAGGGTGGATTTGACAGCAGCCTTCAACTACCTAAAGGGAGGTTCTGAAGAGGATTGAGCCAGATTGTTCTCAGTGGTGACAGAACAAGAAGCAATGGTCTCAAGTTGCAGCAGGGGAGCTGTCAGCCGACGGTCAGGGCAGTGAGTCCCTTATGACCGGCTGAAGTTCTTTTAAATTGTGCTTGGTTCTGTTACAGCAACCGAAGGAGTCAGGTTAAAGCTTAAACAGTTACTATTTTATTGTTACAGGGTAAACTTAGTTAAATGCTACTACTGTGTTACAGATAACACAGCCACTACAAAGGACAGGACAGAAATTACACTAATAAGTCACTTACAGGTACCATGAAACCCTTTTGGTTCTCTGAGCTCTTATTAAATGCATGCAAAATAGACACATAGCAGGTATATATTCTCACCCCTGCGTTCCAGACTTGGCGTGGCCAGCGTCTTTCTCTCAATCCCTCAGGAAGAAGTAGGACGAGGTTGGGCGTCCCACAGACCTCGGGAGACAATCAATACCTGCCAGCAGGTATAGATGATTGGAGCTCAAATGGGGTGGGCTGCTGAACCTCTTTTTATACCCCTTGGGTCATGTAGGCTTCTTCCTGGTCTCAAGTGGCCAATTAGGAAAAATGGCTTTGAACGCCAAGTTTCCCACGAAGGGTGCAAAGCATAATTTACACCTGGGAAAATGCAGACAATGGGCACCTCTGGTATGTGATGGGCGAAGATTCCTCTCCTGGGACAGTGCAGGCGTGTCAATTACTGGTACTAGCCATCAGGGCGACGGGAGGCCCCGGGTCTTCAGCTAGCCCATTTACTGTCTGGTTTCTGTTTATGGTAGAGTCAGGGACAGGCAGCACACCTGCGTTCCCAGGGCATCAAAGGCTGACTGCCTTTCTCTTGCTCTCTGGGGGCGGGGAACAAGATGGGGTTCGTGGAAAAACAAGATGGGGTTTGTGTCTGGCTACAGGAGGTTTAGGTGGGAAATTAGGAAACAGTATTTCACTAGGAGGGTGGTGAAGCACTGGAATGGGTTCCCTAGGGAGGTGGTGGAATCTCCATCCTTAGCGATTTTTAAGTCCCAGTTTGACAAAGCCTTGTTTGGGATGATTTAGTTGGAGTTGGTCCTGCTTTCACAAGGCGGTTGGATTCAGTGACTTCCTGAGGTCTCTTCCAACCCGATGATCCAGCGATTATGGAATACATAATGCAGTTCTTTGTGTTGCATTTTCTTCATCAGTATGTCTAAGCTGATTTTAGATTTGAAATGTACTCTTCAGCTTCCCTAAATAGTCATTCCAGGTTGCTACACATTTAACTCACTGAAATAAAGACATTTTAAAAGCCAGGGGGTTAATGTGTTCATAACCGTGTTTATTGCTTTTAGAAAAAGGGAACACTAATTTACTTTGTTTGATCTCCATAACAATATGCTTATGAAATTTCGCCAACTTAATAAAAATATATTTCCAACTATTTTAGGGATAACAAAGGACATTGTAAAAGGTGCTGATTTTGCTGGATGGTTTTTTCTCTTAAAACCGGTTAATCAAACTGTCAAAAGTAAAGAAAAGGAAACTATCTGGAAGAAAAGGGGCATTTGGAAGGATGCTTTTTGTATTACTATACTATAGCAATTAAATACTATAGTAATTAAAATGTGTCTTTTAGATTAAGGGTGGTCTTTTGAATGGTTTATTTTAAAAACTACGTCTGAAGATCCAAGCATTTAAGGCTAAAGAATACTCAGATTGTGCATCTAAATATCTATGCCAGGATATTTTAGAGATGTGATTTTTGTAATCTTCAGCCACACACTAATGTCATATTTTAAAGCATATTTTGTCGACTAACATGCTCTGAGTAAAAGGCTTAGCTTTGTACAGTCTGAAAAGAAACTAGAGTTGCACAAGTTTATCAGCAAATTCAGAAGCCGACAATGTATAGCGGCGGGGATTGGCAAGTGTCTATTAAATGGCTCATTAATGGTATAATGTTCTGCTATTAGGTCTAGCAGGCCGGAAGACTTTTTTCACTTCTAAGTTACTAGATCCAAGGTTCCCACGCAGCAGCCCACTCTGGGAGCCTGCAAGAAGGGTCAGAAGAGAGCTAGGAAGAGGCGAGTGATTGGGGCACTAAGACCCAGGGAAGGCAGTGCCTGTCCTTGCCTCTTATACCCAGCACCCCCTGTTGACCCAACACCTCCCAGTTACAAAATTTCCCTAAACTATCTGCCGGGAGGGATCCATCCCTCCCCTGGACCACACAGAGGAGTCAGAAAGTTCATTGCTCCTTCACCAAGAAGCTCTCAGCATTGTGCTTTTCCTGGAGTTAGCAATCACTTTGAGTCGAACACGGCTCAGGCTTCATTCCGGTTACAAGTACAGCAAGTTAATTAACAAAGAGACAGAGGGTTTTGGTGAGTTCAGGTGCAAGGGATAAAGACAAAGTGGCGAGAAGCACATAAAAGCAAACTGCACTCTCCAGAGTCTAAGACTTTAGGAGATATGGCTGCGCTTTGCTGTGTGTTTCTTACCTATCTTTTCCTCTCTAGCTATGCCTCACTCTCTTGACCAGGAACTTCTACAGAAGTGCAACACGCTGGTGCCTCTGGTCTTAACTAGGTGAAAGAGCTCTGTCTAAGCAGGTTTCTCACCTTTGTTCAGTTCCCAGGGACATCAGCCCCCTTTGTGGAAAGACCTATCTTTCTCAGCTCACAAGCACTCTGGCCCCTTATGATCTGCCCAGTGATCGATGCCACGTTGGCTTCTTCTGTCTCCTTCGATCTTCCCAAACTCGCTGTTTTCTCCCCAGACTCAGGGTGTTCGTCTCATCATGTGGACTTCCCATCTCCCTGTTGTTTGAGATAAATGGGGATTTCATTGTTTTTGGTCACACGCTGCTTAGTTTCCTTGGAGAAAGGGAGCAGGTGAGGAGTGACAGGAGTTGCTGACACAGCCTGTGAGCCACAACCAGGTCTCTGTGTCACACTCACACCCTGTCTGGACCAGGTTCATGCAGCTGTCATTGATGCAGAGGTACCTGGGAAAGGCCTGTGGAAGGTTGTACCATGGGCAGCTGCCTTCCCTGCTGTTTGAGAGAAAACTTCTTCCCTTTGTCTGGCTGCAGATTTGAAAGCACGACATCAGCGAGTATCCAGAGTTCTTCTAGCATTAATCCAGGCTTCTCACAAGCCTATTAATCACCAGTGTGTCATTGGCTTTCATAAAAGACTTATGTTAATAGATATACTTCGGTAAGACAGCAGAGGTGAAAGTAAGCAGGTACACCCTGGTGTGCAGCTCTGGAATGAGCTGAAGCAAAAGCCAGCAGGGAGCTATTTAAAGAGCTGGCCAACACCCAGGTTGCAATAGGACAGTACCTGTAAGAAATGTTAAGTTACTTCCACCGCTGTAATATTGTGGACAATCAGTTGATTCAATTACTAATCATGTGAGGGTCAGACTTCCTGTCTTTATCGCTTAGATTCCGTCGCCCGCTTTCGCTAGGTTGATGGCTTTGTTTATTTTTATGTAAAGGTGCCTTCCTTGACTGTCTGAGGAAGAGGCTGGTCGGAGAAATGCCCATTCCTTTGTGCAGGACAGACTGGATTTACGCATTGCTTGCCAAACACATTTTAGGAACATAATTGCTGGCACAAATTTATAACTCTTGCTCCAGCCCCAAGCTGACCTCACCCAAGGATATTAATGACCAGAGAGCTGTTCATTATTTTCATGATACCAGACATGCCACCTTTTGGGCCTATTACCTGACAGCCGTGTGGTAGGTGCAGTGAGCGGGTGAGGAGTGACAGGAGTTGCTGACACAGCCTGTGAGCCACAACCGGGTCTCTGTGTCACACCCACACCCTGTCCTGCCCAGGTTCATGGAGCTGTCATTCACGTAGAGGTACCTGGGAAAGGCCTGTGGAGAGTTGTGAGGTCTCCACCATGGGAAGTGGGTGTGGAATTTATGAAAGGTGAATGATAAAGACATTGAGGGGGAAGAGACAGTGGCGACCAGATTTATTTCTCCGGTCAGAGAATGGATAGTCAGGGTCTGTGACATGCTTCAGGGAAGGAGGAAGCGTAGATCTCTTGGCACAATAGAAAATTCCTGTGCCTTTTATTGCATTTGGAGACAGGGTCTGGAACGGGGGATCACTTGTTATCAGCCATAAAGGTGAGTGACAGAGGAGGGAGGGATGGGACAGGGAGGAGCAGGTGGAGGCTGGAGGCTCTGAAAAAAGGGACAGTGCCACAGTTCAGGTGCTCATGGTCCCCCCCCCCTATTTTGAGGAAGTTTGGTGGGTCCCTGAAGTGGGGTTGCTGGAGTGTGTGGCAGCAGAAGGGAAACGTTAGCCGAACACTGATGATAGCTGCAAATGCCGCGACCTGCCAGGAAAGTGCAGAGTGCTAAGTGATCCCAGAAGGAAATGGGAAAGACCAAGAAGCCACGGGGAGGGCCGGAGAGAGAAGATCAGCTCCAGTGGAGCAGGAAGAAGTGGTGTGCTGTCAGGAGTGGGAACGGCCTATACCAACAGCCAGGGAGCAGGGGAAAGCAGCATGGTCTCAAGCAGAGCAGAGGAATTAACCCCTGGAACGGAAGACAGTGTCCTGGCTAGCAGCTGCCAGCCTGGAGCAGAGAGCAGCCCGGACTCTGGGAAGCATCAGGGACTGCCCCTGGAGGGAACCCCAGAGAGGAGAAGAGGGGAAAGGGTTTCTGAAGAGGCAGGAAGGTGGTACAGGGAAGCTCCAGGGGGATCAACAAGAGCCCTGCTGCGAAACCTTACGAGCATACTTGTGTCTGACCAGTATCACGGATACAAGAGACGTGTTAGCAATGGACACTGTAGGGGAAGAATATCTTGGTTATAGTGGATTTTGCCACTGGATAGTCAGAGGCAGTGGCTCTGTCTGACATAGGGGGCCTTCCCCAGCAGAGGGCGCTGTGACACCAGGGAGGGGGAGGAGCCTGCATTGACGAGCCCCGCCCTTCCGATCAGAGGGCGTTGTGACACTAGTGAGGGGGAAGAGCCTGTGATGCCCAGCCCTGCCCTCTGCAGCAGGGAGCGCCTGTGACATGCGGGAGGGGGAGGAGCCTATGCTGTCCAGACCACCCGCCCCACCCAGTTGGGGACCCCAGTTTCTCCAAGAAGGACTGGGCGGTGGTCCAGGGGTGTGTGGGGCTGGGTGTACAGCGAAGCTTCTAGGCCAGGCTGTGAAAACTGGGACGGGGGGTGAGGGAGCAGAGGTGGGGACAGCAGGTAGTGGGTGGGGGACAGGCGAGCTGTGGGAAGGGGAGCCATGGACGAGGAGGCACTGGGCAGGCAACACAGAGCTGGATGGACCGTGGGTGGGAAGGGGACAGGGAGCTGTGAGTAGTGGTGAGGGAAGGGAAGCAAGGAGAAGGGAGAGCCATAGGAGGGAAGCACGGAGAGACAGGGAGCCAGGGCACACCTCGGGCACCAGTGGGGGTCAGCGGTCCATGCAGGTGGGGCTGGAGTGGCTGAGCTGCCCATTTCCTGCCTGTAATCCCAGCTAATTGGCTTTGCCCCGCAGCCCTGGCACTCCTGGGGGCGGGGGTGGGGAAATAAGAGGATTTCTCTGACTCCTTCTTAAGGCCCTGCCGTCCGGTCCCCTCGCTCTGTGCCCATCTTGGAGCAGCTTGTCCCGGAGCCGGCTGCTGCGCCTCAGTGCCCGGCCTCATGCCCCACAAGCGGCCAGGTAAGGCCGAGTCGGAGACACGCAAAGAGGGGCAGGACCCGGACAAGGCAGGGCAGGCACCCCCGAAAGACAAGGAGGAGCAGAAGGCCAGCAAGACCCCCAGCTCTGAGTCGCACAGCAGCCTGCACTCCAGCCACGGGCGCAAGCACAACAAGAAGCACCACTCTGACGCCCACGCTGATGCCACCAAGGCCTACTCGCCCTTCCTCAACACCGTCTTCGGCAGGGTGTGTGGGCCAGGGGCTGGGATGGGGGCAGAGCAGGATGGGGGCACCAGGGAGGCAGAACATGGGGGTGCCAGTACAGGACTGGGCATAAGGGTGCTGAGGTGGGGCATGGGGGCACTGGATGTGGGGCAGGGATGGGTACACGGGAGTGGGAGCAGGGATGGGGCACAGCACGAGGACTTAAGGGGTACGTCTACACAGCAGTGTTATTTCGGTATGACTGAGGTTATTCCTAAATAACGTTGTGCGTGTCTACACTACAAGTCTTTATTTCTAAATAATGTTGAAGCGGAGGACGTCTTACTCCGACTCCTGTAACCCTCATGTCACGAGGAGTGAGGGAAATAGGAGGAAGAGGGCTCTTCCTTCCACTTCCTGCTGTGTCCAATTTAGCTAGTTCCATTTAAGTTACGCAATTGAGGTAGCTGAGTTGCGTAGCTTCATCCATCTTTAGCCCTGCTGTGTAAATGTACCCAAGGCGAGCTGGACATGGGCTGGGGGGACAGAGTGGGATGAGGCCATGAGAGTGGGATGAGGCAGGACATAGAGGCACAAGGGCACAGCAGAGATATGGATGCTGAGGGAGGGTGTGGGTGTGTGGGTACAGGAGGAGGGGGGTGGATTTCCAGGGGTTGAGTGCTTGGGAAGGTGGGTGGAACATGGGCACGAAGACGGGGCAGGGCGGGTAAAAAGGTGCCAGGGGAATACAGAAGTGGAGAGGGCCAGGCTGCGGTGTGAGAAGGGGTGGGCAGGTGAGGTGTGGGGTGAGTTGGGAGAGGAGGGGCAGCGGCAGCAGGGGGCAGTGAGGGGGGGGGCGTGACTGGTTGGACGGTGTTGGTTGGGGTGAGGCGGGACATGGCTAGCTGGGTTGTGTGGGTGGGGTGGGCAGGCCACGGCTGGATGAGCATGATCATGGTGGGAGAACTTAGGGTGGGATGGGACAGCAGGGTAGGATGGCTGTGAAGTGGGTACGGTAGCTGAGTTGCATAGCTTCATGCGAATTTAGCCCTGCTGTGTAGAAGTACCCAAGGAGAGCTGGATTTGGGCAGGGGGGCAGAGCAGGATGAGGCCATGGGAAGCAGCACGGTTTTGTGGGGAGCACCCTACCCCCAAGTTCCCCCAGAGACGGAGGGGCTGGGCAGACTCAGAGTCCCCAAGGGTGGTGGGGATAGGGCACTGCAGGCCCTGGTGGACCAGGGATCCTCGCTCCCAGACACAATTCAGGGAAGCCCCATTGGGTGCCCATCACTCCCGGGGGCTGAGAGCCTGGAGGGCAGGAGCCAAGCCCCTGGGGTCCCTCTCTGCCCACCACCACGGTGGCTGTGTGGGCTGCAGCATGGCTCGGCGCCCATGGGGCTTAACAGCGGCCCTGCAGCCTGCACCTTGTCACCCCGGTTAGACAGTATAAATAGCCCTTCCTACCAATCCCATTATCTCCTGCGTGGGGCGGGCAGGGCCGTGCCTGCCAGAGATGGGGGAGCAGAGCTGGACCTCTCAGGGGACGGAGGGGGAGCAGGGCCCTGCGGAGGGCAGTGTGTCAGGAGTAGAACAGGGCCTGCGGGAGGGCAGGCGTGTAGGGTGGGAGAGGGGCTCGCCATTGACCCAGGCCCAGGGCCTGAGGGAGAGCACAGCTTTGCTGCAATCCCCTTAATCCCAGCTTCAGCCGGTTAATTTGGGCTGGGATTTCTCACCCGCTTCTGTGGCTTCTAAATGAAGGTGACCCGGTGACAGCCCCTCCTGCCCCCTCCCCTGCAGGCTGTACCCTTCACATCACCCTCCCCCAATGAGATGCCTCCCCCCGCCCGGGCCCATTTCACCAATAGCATATCACAGCCCAACCAAAATCATCTTGGCTCCAATCCGCCCCCACCCCCAGCACAGCCTGGCTCAGGGGACAGCAAAGGGGACACGGGGCCTTTCCTCTCTAGTGGGCACCAGCCCCAATCCAGCCCTGGAGCAGGGGGACTGTCTGACCCGGGGGGGCAGCGAAGTGGGCTTGGGGCCTTTCCCCTCAAGGGGGCACTGGTTCTCCTCCGGCAGGAGGGCTGCCTGGCCCAGGTGCTGAGCCGTGTGGGGGCCAACGGGCTGAGGCAGGCTGCCATGGGGCACCGGCCCCGCTGTGGGGCTGATATGTGTGACTCCGCCCGTGCTGCCCCCGCTGCTCCCGGCTGGCACCTTTGTGGGGAAGCTGAGGGGATCAAGTTCCCAAGGGCAGTGGGGGGCTAGGAGAGCAGGGCCATTAGCCCTGCGCTCCCCGAATCCTTGGCAGCCATGGATACACCTGGCCACGGAGCCCCTCTCCTCCATCTCTGCTCGCTTTGGGAGGGGGGCGACCTGTTCTACCCGGGGCAATTTTAGCCCTTTCCTGCTCTCACCTGCCCTAGCTCCTGATCCTGTCTGCCCCGCTGGCATGGCTCCTGGGGTGGAGCGTATGGGGGGTATCCTGGGCACCAGCTCCATCGCGAGGCAGCCTATCCAAGGGCCTATCTATCCCCCTTCATCCCTAGCGCTAACCACCTGCTTTTCTTTCTGCCCCTAGGAAAGGGATCTGTCCCCGATAGAGCTGGATGGTGAGTTGGCAGGAGCCCTGGATGCAGTGGAGGTGGGGGGGGGGTTGCCTCTGGAGGGGGGCACTGGGGCTCAGGCACGTCTGTTTGCCCCCTCAGAGATGGGGCCATGGGTTGTGCCTGTCTCAGCCATGCCCCGCTCGTGTGGGTCAAGAGCCAGGAACACAAGGAAAGGCACGGTGCCTGCCGCCCTGCGGGGCGGCCGAGTTCATTTGGATTTATATTTTTTTAGATGTTCCCAGACAGTTGTGACTCCATCTTGTGCTAGGCTGTCTCCGTGCAAACCCAGCCGATCGCAGAGGATTCTGGGTAGCACAGCCCCCCCTGGCACTGCTCCCCTTAGGAGGAGAACAACCACTAGGGGGCGCCCTGGCTAGTCGTGCAACCTCTCCCCATGCATCCCTGGGAGTCCTGGTGCCAGAGCACTGGTGGGCATCAGTGCCGCGGCCAAGGGAGGCCCCCCCCCCCCCGTGCACTGGTGGCCCTTGGGATAGTTCTGACCCAGCTCTCAACTCGCTGTGGTCGGGTTCTCCGGAGCCCCTTGGGGACGCCCAGGGTAGGTGCATTGTGCCTGGGTACCACACTGCTGAGGGCAGCTCTGGCTCCTTCCATGGCAGAGCTGCTGGATGCCTTCAAGGAATTCGACACGGACCAGGACGGCTTCGTGAGCTACAAGGACCTGGGGGCCTGCATGCGCACCATGGGCTACATGCCCACCGAGATGGAGCTCATCGAGATCTCCCAGCACATCAAGATGAGGAGTAAGTGGGGGGGGGGGAGAGGCGATTGGCTGTACCCCAAAAGGTTCCTCCCCCACTGCACCCCTTCTCACTGCTCCCTGTGGGACCTGCTTCTGCCCCAGAGATTTCCCCCCCCCCACCTCTCACATGGCTCCTCTATGGGACCCTTCTTTGCTCCTGACTCTCCCATCTCTCACACAGCTCCCTGTGTTGGACCTGCCTGTGTTCCAGGGAGACCACCCCACGTCTCACATGGGCCCCCCTGTGGAACCATCCCCTGCCCCTGATACCCTCCCATCTCTCATCGCTCCCTCTGTGGGATGTGGCCCAGAAAGACCCTGCAGTTTCCTCACACTGCCTTTGCCCCAGAGAGACCCCCTCCCTTCACTCGGCTCCCCTATGGACCCCACCCCTGAGAGCCGTCCCCCCCCGGCCTCTCACACAGCACAGTTCCCGTGTGGGGCCTCTCCCTGCGGTGGGGGCTGGGCGCTGATCGCCGTGTCTCTCACGCAGTGGGCGGGCGCGTGGACTTTGAGGACTTCGTGGAGATGATGGGGCCGAAGCTGCGGGAGGAGACGGCCCACATGGTGGGAGTGCGTGAGCTCAAGATTGCCTTCCGCGAGGTATGGGGGTGTAGGCAGAAGGGGGGGGGACATGGGCTAAGGGAAGAGGGGCGGGGACACAGAGAGCACCCCGCCCCCAGCCGGGCCACCCTGTGCTCACCCAATTCTCTGCTCCCCTAGTTTGACATGAATGGGGACGGGGAGATCAGCAGCACGGAGCTGAAGGATGCCATCCTGGCCCTGCTGGGGGAGCAGGTCCCATCCCAGGAGGTGGAGGAGATACTGCAGGACGTTGACCTGAATGGGGATGGCCACGTCGACTTCGACGGTGAGAGAACCCTGCCTCCCCCCACTCGCGGACCCTCAGGGACTCTCTTATCTCAGGACTCCATTGACCTCCTCTGCTCCCCCAACAAGCACTCATCCCTGCAGTGCTCCCTCCCTGCCAGTGTCTTCCTGTGATTCCCCCTCCCGCCAACCCCAGTCCCCTCTGGGATCTCCCCCTTGTGTGGAGCTGTGTGCTGGGCCCTTAACCCAGGGCTATTATAAGGTCTAGTCCCTGGGGCTAAACACCCCCTCCAGCCTCAGGAACACTCTATAGTCCAGGAGGGCTAGTTTTTCACATGGCTGGGGACAGCAGGGGGTATCTGGGGGTTGAGCTGCCTGCTATGTGGGGTGGGCATCGGCTGGAGGTGAGGAGGGAGCCAGAGCTCGGATGGGGGGGGGGGGCACAGGAGAGTGCTTGGAGTGGAGGGGGACAATCTCCTTCAGCATCCTGCTTCCTGGGGGGTGGGGCTGTCCTTGCCCTTTGGCTGTTCCAAGCCCTCGCCGGGCTCTCCACATCCCCCTGCAACCTCAGGCCCTGTGCTGCGGAAGCAACATGCAGCAGCCTGAAGCGGGGTCGGGAGAGCCGTGGGGGGCGTACAGTCTGGGGCGGGGGTGGAGGGGTAGCCCAGGACAGTGCATTCGGGCTGCGCTGGGCCGGGCGTGCAGTGGGAGGTACTGGCGTTCGCTCACTCCAGCTCCCGGCTTGTCTCTCCTCAGAGTTTGTGATGATGCTGTCCTCCCGCTAACGAGGCCTCAGGCGGGGACCCTGCACCTCCCATCGCCAGCTTCCAGAGGGACCTGAGTAGCTCCGAGTGGATCCCCGCTTCTTCTCTCGCTAGCAGGAAGTTCCCTTACGACTCCCTCCTGGGCTTTTCTAAGGAGACCCCTCCCTCTGGGTCTGTCTGCCCCTCTGCCGGCTCCTCTCCCCCCACGTGCTGCCAAGGGGCAGGGTTTGCATGCCCGGTTGGCAACCCCATTGGGGCTACTAAGGCTCTGACTAGTCCAGGCCCCGTTCTCCAGCTGGGAACCCAGAGAATCTCCCCTCGCCTCCGATCAGAGTGCCCCACTGGCTCCCTTTGCTGCTGCCTTGAGCTGGTCTCTGCCTCCAGCCCCGCCCCTGAGTGCCCTAGCTCCTGCCCCAAGTCCTGCCCTAGCTTCCAGCCCGCGCTCCGGCCCCACGTCAGGGAAATACTCCCTCCCCGCCAGTGGCGAGATTGGAGTGGGGAGACCAGCCCACCCCCCTCTACTCAAGCTCCTCTCCCATCCCCTGCTCGCCAAATGGCTCTGCTAAAATGCTCGGCGGTAACAGGGCATGCACAGTGGTGCTGCTTCTACAGGGTTGGTGGCGCTGTGTCCTGGCTTTTAGACGGTCCCTTGTAGCAGTGATTCCCGACTGTTGTGCTGTGGCACACTGCTGGGCCAGCAGGCCCCTCCTGGCGGGCTGTGGAGCGTTTTGCAAACGACACATGAGCACAGAAAAACCCACCTTCCCTGGTACTGCAACGTGCCTCGGAGCTGGTGCCAGTCCATGCGTTAGCTCTCCAGGATGAGGCCTCTCATACTGTGCGCGCTTCACTTTCCATTCCCCACAGCGAGGCTAAGAGGGATAAAATGTAAACACAGACAACGGACTCTGATGAATGCAAGATGCTGCAGTGAGCCTCTGATGATGAGGCACATAAAAAAGACGTACAATTCAAGCCTTAGATTTACATTTACATTGGATTTAGGGCTCAGAGGGGTCGCCCTGTTAATCTGTATGGGTATGTCTACACTACCCTCCTAGTTCGAACTAGGAGGGTAATGTATGCATACCGCACTTGCTAATGAAGCCCGGGATTTGAATTTCCCGGGCTTCATTAGCATAAGCGGGGAGCCGCCATTTTTAAATCCCCACTGCTTCGAACCCCGTGTAGCGCGGTTTCACGAGGAGTACCGGTAGTTCGGAATAGGACCCTAGTCCGAACTACCTAGTTCGAGCCCCGTGTAGCCGCGCTACACGGGGTTCGAAGCAGCGGGGATTTAAAAATGGCGGCTCCCCGCTTATGCTAATGAAGCCCGGGAAATTCAAATCCCGGGCTTCATTAGCAAGTGCGGTATGCATACATTACCCCGCTAGTTCGAACTAGCGGGGTAGTGTAGACATACCCTATCTGTAAAAACAACAAGGAGTCCTGTGGCACCATAAAGTTTAACAGATTTATTCGATCTCAGAGGGGTAGCAGTGTTAGTCTGTAACTTTAAAATCAATTAGTAAGTCCTCAGGCACCATAGAGACTAGCAAATATGTATTATATAAACCTAAAAAACAAAAAAAGGTCTGGTGGCACTTTATGGACTAACAAAACATGTAGATGGTATCATGAGCTTTTGTGGGCACAGCTCACTTCTTCAGATGCCCGGAGTTTTGAGTTTAGGATGTGCAGACCCAAAGTAAATAGGGGAGGAGAGGGAAGGGAAAAAAGGAGGGGGGTAGAAAACAAGGAGCAGAGTTTATGAGAAAATCAAAGGGAAAAAGAGGAAGGCAGAATGAAGCTTCTAAATATATATATATATAGTATCATGAGCTTTCATGGGTAAAACCCACTACCCCAGATAACAGGAACCCAGTTTTTGACAGAAAAATAAGGGAGGGGGGAGAAAAAAAAGGTACCTATCAATTGTAAGACCTGTGCTAATGAGGCTAGTTAAGTGGGCTGGAAGTGCCCCATATTTAGCTTCTGATGTAAAAATGAGGCATTAAATGCAGGGAAGGCTGGCTTTATATTGTGACATCCAGTTAACGTCTTTGTCCAGGCCCAGGGAAACAGTGTCAGATCTGCATCTGGTGAAGTACTTTTTACCCAAGACAGCGTATGTCCAAATAAATCTGTTAGGCTATGTCTAGACTGGCATGATTTTCCAGAAATGCTTTTAACGGAAAATTTTCGATAAAAGCATTTTCGGAAAAGAGCGTCTAGATTGGCACGGACACTTTTCCGCAAAAGCACTAGACGCGCTTTTGTGCAAAAAAGCCCCGATCACCATTTTCACGATCGGGGCTTTTTTGCGCAAAACAAATCTCAGCTGTCTACACTGGCTCTTTTGTGCAAAAGTTTTGCACAAAAGGGACTTTTGCCCGAACGGGCACATCATAGTATTTCCGCAAAAAGCACTGATTTCTTACAGTAGGAAGTCAGTGCTTCTGCGGAAATTCATGCGGCCAGTGTAGACAGCTGGCAAGTTTTTCCGGAAAAGCGGCTGATTTTCTGGAAAAACTGGCCAGTCTAGACACAGCCTTTGTCTTTAAGGTGCCCCAAGACTTCTCATTGTTTTTATTTGATTTAGGGTTAAAGCTGGAATGAGCTGCACCTGGAATGGCATTATAATTAATTATAGGGCCTTTAAAAACTGCTGAGAAAGTGACCTGCATGTGGGAGGACTATTTGGGAATGAGCAGAAAAGATTAATCATTATTTGTGTGTGTTGCTTTGCCCCCCGGGCATGCTTTTGTCCGAAGTTCTTATACGTCGCTTTAATGTTAGTTTCTACTGTCTGAAAATGTTAATTCTGGCACAAGCAGGAAATGGCCATCTCCCGCTAGCTGCCATGGTTGTTTTGATTTTGACCCCACTAGCCTCGTTCTGGATTGGTTTATGACTGTTCACGCGTCAAACTTAAGAGTGGCCCATGACAGAGGCAGTACCGGCATATGAATGTAATGGTATGGGAGTCACGTGATGTATCACGGCGTGCCAAGGCAGACAGCTACTGCCTTGGAGGCCTCTCGCCCCACAAGGGACCTCATTCTTCCTCCAGGATTGGTCATGCAGCCTCACTGCCTCCTAGATAGAGCCTCTGGGTTTCTGCCACTCCGCCTCATGCAATGAGTCCTGTCCAGTGAGGGCAACAGAGCCTGGTGCCTGCGTAGAGATGTGCCCCTCTCTGCGCCAGCCAGTGTTTGTAGTGACGCGGGACAGCTTCTCCAACCAGAGCAGCTTCGCTCGTCCCCTGGCACAGCGCTTTCCGAGTCCTTGGGTAGCTCAGGCAGAGTACCATTAAAGCACAATCCTTCTGGCCACGTCTGAGCCAACCACCGCCTCACTACGGCGGATTCCACCTCCGGCACCGTCTCACTCTGGCGTCCTTCGCTGAGGTTCTCCCAGCAGCACGCTCTTGGTCCGTCCCCTCCCCGTCCTTTGGCTCCAGGCAGAGTTTAAAGCCCTGCCGGCTGCCCAGTGTCCAGTCCCTGGGGCTTCCCATTGTCCCTCAGGATCCTCTCTTGAGCCAGGTCTGTTACAATCAGTTCCCTAACAGCCTGCTTCGTCGAGGCCCAGACAGCGAGGCCTCTCATGCATACACCTCCCTCCTCCCCTGCCATCCAAGAGCACTTTTAGCTCTCCCCCACTCCCATGCTGGCTAGCGTCAGTGGGTGGAGGGAGCAGTAGTCCTGGGGCCTGGTGTTTCAAAGGAGCCAAGGTCTCTCTCTCCCTCCACTGCTACTGTGGCAGCAGCAGCACCCAGAGCACCAGGCCCTTTAAATCGCTGCTGGAGCACTGAGAAGCATGCTCCGGGTGGCTCTTAGGGCTGCCTGGAGAGGCGGGTGCACTGTGCTGCATGCTCTGGGCGGGGCTGAGGAATGGGGGGTGGTGGTGCCACAGTCTGGATGCCACCCAGGGCTGGCTGCCCCAGCCCTGACCCTGTAGCCCGAGGCCCCACCCCTTGCAGGAGCGTAGAGCCAGCCATCCCCCCCCTCCATTTTGCTGGGGGCCCGCAGAAGCTGTCGGCTCTCCTGTACGATGGGAAACTGAGGCACACAAGATTCATAAAAATATGACAGAAGATTCCCACTTCGTCCAGGCTCTTTTCCCTCAGGGGCCGAACTGAGCAGGGCTGCTGTTAGTTCTGACGTGGGAGGTTGGTGCCCACTGTGCGTAGTTAAAGGTGCCCTGGCATGGTGCTCCTTTCCCTGGTAGCCGTTTTCCCTGGCGCTTGCGAGAGGCGTACAGCACAGTCGCTAAGCAAGCGTACAGCGCTCACAGCATGGGGCAGAGCAGCTTCATGTCCCCCCTTCAGTCTGGCCTGGGCGACGGCCATTAGCAGGGTGTCCATGGGACATTTTCATGTGGCCCCCTCCTCCTTTGGCCACCCCCAGAACCTTCAGGTTTGAAACTGGCTCCTGCCATTATCTCCTCCCTGTTGTCTTCCAAGGAGAGATGAGGAGAAGGGATCCACCACCCATTTTGGCTGCAGCCCCAGGCGTCCTGAGCCTAAGGTCAGCTAGCACATGACCCTGTGAGTGTTGGGTTCAGAGTAGGTTTGTCCCCCTGCAAGGTTGGTCTTAACCCAGCCATATTTCCGGAGCTCCAGTGCACTGGGGTGCCAAGGTAGGGATGTCAGGATGCCCCACACTGGCAGGGTCCCTCCAGGCTGCATCTCAAGGCCACGGTTGTGCATATACCAGGAACCCATTTCTGCTGGTGGGGCCATCCTGTTGCTCTCACCCATCCCGGCATAGGGTGGACTGTTACTCAGGTTTCTTGGCCACGCCCTGACAAGTTGTCCCCACATCCAGCAGTGGCCACCCTGCTGCTTTAGCCTTCTCCAGGGCTTCTCTCCCCGCAGTCTCTGCAGCCGGCTTGCCCATCTGCCCATGCTCAGCCTGGGTTTCTGCCGCTGCTTCTCAGGGATGTTATGCCTGAGCCTGTGTGACTACTCCCTGCTGCTGCATGGACACAGCCGGATTCCTTCCTCTGCCCTGTTTGGCTCCACTGCCGGTTTCCAGACAGACAGCTCTCCTGAGTTTAACAGCCTTCCCCCCTTCTCCCTGCAGCTACACCCTTTTGCACTGTCCCTACCACCTCCCCCCTGGCTGGGTCCAGGAAGAGGGGCTGAATTTTGTCTTATGGCAAAACAGTGCACTGATTCCTAAGGTGAGTGGCAAAGCTGATGTCCTGGAGATCCCGAATGACCCGCCATTCCAATCTCTCCTGTGTCTGCCCAGGGATCTCGGCCATAAGCCAGGAGAACTTTAAGCCAGGTTGTCCTGCCTTTCAGGGTTTCACGGAGTTTCATCAGCGAGGGGGTCTCTCTGTCCCTCCATGACTGTCTTTCATTAACCTTCCACTATGAACCTAGGCTTCCTGTCCACTAAGCATGTTTTGAGCTCGAGGGGGCATTAGCGTGCTCCCCCAGATCCTCCAGCCGAGCGCACTGCGTCCTTGCCCCACCATCAACCTCCCATCTGTGTGGTGGCTTCCACACACGCTACAGCCTTGATCTTTTGCACAGAACACAAACATTTTCCTATAAGCATCAGATTTAAGCAAAGGAGTCTTTTCAGACTGTTCATGGTCCCCATCATCAACTCTGCCTGTTTGGCTGGATACCTGCATTACTTTGGGAACGAGTGTGACAATCGGTACCCCTGTGCCCACACCCTCTTGTACCAGGTATGTCTTGTGAGTCCTCATTGGAAAAAAAACCCTCATAATTTGCTGATCAGTAATATCACGGCAAAACATACGGGCTATGTCTAGACTGGCATGATTTTCCGCAAATGCTTTAACGGAAAAGTTTTTCTGTTAAAAGCATTTGCGGAAAAGAGCTTCTAGATTGGCACAGACGCTTTTCCACAAAAGGCACTTTTGCAGAAAAGTGTCCGTGCCAATCTAGACGTGGTTTTGCACAAGAAAGCCCCGATCGCCATTTTCGCGATCAGGGCTTTTTTGCGCACAACAATACCGCGTTGTCTACACTGGCCCTCTTGCACAAAAGCATTTGCGCAAGAGGGCTTTTGCCCGAACGGGAGCAGCATAGCATTTCTGCAAGAACACTGACAATCTTCCATGAAATCGTCAGTGTTCTTGCGGAAATTCAAGCGGCCAGTGTAGACAGCTGGCAAGTTTTTCCGCAAAAGTAGGTGCTTTTGCGGAAAAACTTGCCAGTCTAGACACACACTCGCGGCTTCTTGCACGAGTAATATGCAAATGAGGCTAAGCGTAGAATATCGCCGAGCCTCATTTGCATACCTAATAAGCCACCATTTTTTTCAGAAGAGGTTCTTGTGCAAGAAGGAGCATCTACACTGCCCCTTCTTGCACAAGAAAAACCCTCTTGCGCAATGCCGTTACATCTATTACTTTTCAGGAAGAACGGCATTGTGCAAGAGGGTTTTTCTTGCGCAAGAAGGGGCAGTGTAGATGCTCCTTCTTGTGCAAGAGCCTCTTCTGAAAAAAATGGTGGCTCATTAGGTATGCAAATGAGGCTCAGCGATATTCCATGCTTAGCCTCATTTGCATATTACTCGCGCAAGAAGCCGCGAGTGTAGACATAGCCATGTGGTTGCATTCTATGGGAAGTTCTAAACGTATGTGTTCCAGAGACTGGGGAGTGGCCAAATCAGAGAGGAAAGACAATCTGATGCCTTCATTTGGTGTCGACAAGCAGGGTCATCACTTGCCAAGTGGCCATACTTTGGCAAGAAAGGGGCAGGGACAAACTCCTCCCCCCAAACCTAAAAACCCTATTTTTGCAAAGAACCAGCCTGGAGTTCCCTTACACACGCTGCCTGTCTCCTGTCCCCAGCAGGAGATGCATCTCAAGGTGGGGACAGGACTTTACAAAGAAGGGGCAGACACCCCAAAGGACTCCTCCTCCTTCCTATTACTCTGTCCATTCATTCACTGCAGCAGAAGGAACACGGGAAGCAGCTATTACACAGAAGATGGGGCCCCGGCCTAGGACACGTGGCTGATAAAAACTGTTGAGAGCATGCGGTGAGAGAAACTTTGCTGTGAATGTAATGTAGTTTGCTCAGCAAAGCTTTAGTTGTGTTCTGTCTTTACTTTTCTTGGAATTCTTTCGGATTTTTAGGCCTCCTTGCATGCTCACTTCCGTTCTCTCTGTAGCTAATAAACTTATTTTATTTAATCCATTGTGTTTATATGGAAGTGCCTGGGAACCTCCATTTGGGATCGCACGTAGTGTGCCTTTCATGTCTATTAATAGAATGAAAGGCCTTTATATGAACTTGTATTGCCCAAAAAAGGGCTGGTCAGCACAGCATGTTTCTGGGGAAAATCTAGGCCTGGGCGTGCATTAGTGTTACCCTGCAATAGAGTAAGGCTAGTGAAAGCCAGACGATCATCCATGTAGGGCTGGCTGGCTGCAGCCCACACACAGACACCACTGGGAGTGACTTGCAGGCCGGAGGCTGTTTGTGAGTGGTCCAGACTGGAGGCTACAGCAACAACGTCTGGATGGAGCCCTCAGTGCCACATTGGAGCTGGTCAGCAGGGTCACCTGGATTCAAACCACAAGCCTTCGCAAAGGCAGTGACATGGTATCTGTATCATCCCCTCAATCTGACTTGCGGGTGCTGCAGCTCTTGATCTGGCAGGGCTGAGATTGGGGGAACCTGGGTGGCCCTGAGATAGGAGAAGGTGCCAGCGGGGAGCACATGGAGTCCCTAGCATGAGAGAATGGGAGCACCAGGGATTGGGGGGAGATTGGTATCCAGAGAACTGCGGGGGGTGGTGGTGGAGGGGGTGTAAGGAGCCTGTAGGGTGCAGTGCTACCCACTGTGCACCTCTCAGTGTATTGATCCTCGCAGCTCCCCAGAAAGCAGGGCAGTGCTGTGATCCCCAGTGTACAGAGGGGGAAACTGAGGCTCAGAGAGGCTAAGTGACATGCCCAAGGTTATCCAGGGAACATGAATCCAGGATTCCAAAGCCAGTGCCCTAACCACTGGTACTGCCTTCCCTCTCAACTGCCCTAGCACTACTCCCGGGATCTAACTTTTTGTGGACCGTGGGGATCTCGGTACTAGAGACAGACCAGGCTCCAGGCATGTTCCCCCTCTCCCTAGAGAAAATCAGCCCTTGGGTCCCTCAAAGCTGCTCCTCATGAGTTAGATCACCTGGGCCAGCCCTGAGGTGGCCATGCTGCCCTTCAAATGACTATTGCACAATTGTGTATCACATGGCTGTAGCCCTCCTATGCTTGTCCAGATGCCCCTGCCCTTCAGTGGGCATAGAACTGAGAGCCTTCCACTCCAAAGCCCAGACTTCTGAGCTAAAGGAGAATCTCCACCAGCAGTAGAGGGACTATGGCACATAGCTGAGCAGTTCTGATCCCAGCCAGCAGAGGACTTGGGGAGTATTGCAGGTTTTTTCCCTCTGTGCCCAGTGATGTCAGGACTCTGCTCCAGCTCTTTAGCTCCCTCTGTAGCGGCTCTGGCAGACTCCACACCCCAGCATGTGGGCTGTCACACTAGCTGGGTTCTAGCCCCAGGGTGGTCTCATTCCTCTCTCTGCCCATGGCAAAGCGGAGGATCTGAGAGCCCCTCCCTTCCAAGTGGACTTTGCCATTGCAGGCTCTGCATTGATCTGGATTCTCAATTCCCAGGCTAGTGCTTCAACCACTAGACCATCCATCTCTTCCCATTTACCAATTTGGAGGGGTGGGCCAGATGAGCCCCTCCCACCTCCAGCTGAGACCCCCCCTTCTAGTTATCCAAGCCCCTTCCTCAAGAAAATAATGAGAGACCGAGCCATCAGTCACACCCTAGACTCAGTAGCGCTTGGTGGCAGGGCTGTGCACTCCCCTTCCTGCAGGGGAGGTCGGGGTCCCAGGCCTCCTGTACCTTGGGTGTCCTCGCAGCCCAGAGACCCTGGAGTAAGCAGCTCCATCCAGCCCCCTCCTGGCCACTTCCAACCTTCCAGCTGATGCCAAGCCTCTTGCAGGCTAAGGGGAGGCCCCTCCCTCAGATCCTGTCCTGGACGGGTTCTCGCTGTCCCTGGAAGTCAGCCACGCGCTCTCTCTAGGAAGCTTTTCTTTCCAGGAGCAGGCTGTGAGCTCAGCTGTTGCTTGACAGCAACTTGCTTTCAGTACTCATGCCCATTAACCCCTTTGGGGCTGCTACAGCGTGGGCCGCTCCCACGGTGGGGAGATCTGTTTGCCACCCCATATCAGGGACCCTCAGTCCTCCCCTCTCCCCCACCAGGGGTATCCCACTTCCCCTCTCCCTCCCATGCCCGAATCTCAGTCCGTCCCCCCCCTCCATTCCCTCTGCAGCATTATTACTGGGCGCTCTGTCATCCAGGGTGTCAGCCTGGGCAGCTCTAGTGGGAGGATGGGCCGAGTTGAGAGTTGGATGAAAGGTGAGGACCATCAGCTGTGCCAGCCACAGAGAACTGGGAGGGACTTGAAACTGTCACTGTGTTAATTGGGTGCCAGGGGTTCTGTCTGTGGGTCTTGCATTTTGGATTTCAAACCTCCCCCACTTCCCACCAGATGAATAGGTTTTTGCCCCAGGCTGCCTAGAAATTCCCTGGGTGTTTGGGTTGAATTGGCTGTGTAGCTCCGAGACAGATGGACACCAAAGATGCCATCAAGCTGAGTGACAGAGTGGATGAGGTAATTATCTTTTCTTGGACCAACTTGCAGCGGGGGAAAGAGACAAGCGTTCAATCCTCCCAGAATTTGGCTTCGGATCTTCCCTGCGTGCACTCAGAGGAGCTGGCCCAATAAAAGTGCAGCCAATTACAGACTGCAAGGCAACAGGCACTATGAAAGGGACCGTATAAGTCACCTTAGCTAGAAAAGAGCTGTTCTTTGTTTCATGAGTTTGCCCCCTATCCCAGTTGCCTTAGCAGCTAGGAGTCACCCAGCAAGCAGCACCCTGAGACAGTAGCTTTGAACCCAGGTTTAATTTCCCTGCTGTGTGAAGCCCTCCACCCAGACTAGCAAGAGGATTTCTTTAAAATTGCTCTTTTCTGGTCCCACTGGAACCTTCTTTACTCAAGGAAACTGATCAGCTGAGCAACTGTGGAATAAATGATTCTGCTACAAAATAACTAATTCCCCATGTAGCTGCTCTAGTCCACAATACGGGTGACTTCCAGAGCAGAGTCAATATTCTGGATTAAAGTTATTTTTGTTCTGGAATAGGCTCTCCATGAAGGGAGTTATTCTGGTACGGTTTATACCACTAGTGCTGTCTCAGTCAGTTACCCCAGGAGGATAAGCCTGGTGGTGTGTCCAGTTTAGTTTTCAGAAACATAAGGGACTTTTCCATCTCAGACTCTCACAGCTCTGCAGTTCCGGGTTTCGGCAAAGCCTGATTTGTCTTTGAGAGATGAAATACACTAAGGTACGCCTAAACTACATGGCTCCGTCGACGGAGCCATGTAGATTTGTTGTTTTGGCAAAGGCAAATGAAGCCGCAATTTAAATGATTGCGGCTTCATTTAAATTTACATGGCTGCCGCGCTGAGCCGACAAACAGCTGATCAGCTGTTTGTCCGCTCAGCGCTCTAGTCTGGACACTCCCCTGCCGACATCAAAGCCCTTTGTCGGCAGCCCCGGTAAACCTCATCCCACGAGGAATAACGGGGCTACCGACAAAGGGCTTTGATGTCGGCAGGGGAGCGTCCAGACTAGCACGCTGAGCGGACAAACAGCTGATCAGCTGTTTGTCGGCTCAGCGCGGCAGCCATGTAAATTTAAATGAAGCTGCGATCATTTAAATTGCGGCTTCATTTGCCTTTGCCTATCTGTCTAATCTACATGGCTCCATTGTCAGAGCCATGAAGTCTAGACACAGCCTAATGGTGCTAGCCAGAGTATGCTGAGGTTAATGAAAACACCCCCTTTGTAGTCTGTCTTAGTGTACTGGGAGAGTGGCTTAAATTGATAGCAAGTGGTGATCATGGACTGAGTGCAGAACTTTCAGTGGTTGGCAGATACCAAAAGGCTGTGAGTTTCACACATACTGCTGATTCTTACCAATTGAGAAATCAGTTTCTATATGGAGCACAGATAAGTGAGTAATTCGACTGCAAGATATTCTAGTCTGAGTTATGCACGCAACCAAAGGATCATAATGATTCCTTCTGGCTTCTAAATCTATTGCTCTTATTATTTGCATTTATGCAGGGTCCAGCTGCATCATTGTCCTGATTTTGTATGTGAAATGCAAAGATGTGAAATGACTTAACAAAAGTCACACAACACATCAGTGGCAGAGCAGAGAATTGACTTTGGGCTTCCTGCGCTGACCCTTAACCAAATTCTTTAGGGATTGTGTTAGCTGTGGGAAACTGAGGCACAGCACAGCATTGCTTTGGCCAAGATCAATGCTGAACGAGGGAAAATTGAGACACGGTTTGGCCAAGATGCCAGTTGAAAATGAGGAAACCGAGGCACATGAGGAAAACGAGGAAACTGAAATTGCTAATGAAGCGGGGATTTAAATATCCAGTGCTTCATTGGCATGATCTCACCGGCGTGTTACTCTGCTCAACAACTGTTTCGAAATGAAAGTGCACGCCGGGACAGGTTAGTTCGAACTCGGTTTGAACTACCGTTACTCCTCAAAAAAATGATATTTAAATCCCTGTTTCATTAGCAATTTCTCTTGCCTACATTTGCATCCCTAGTTCGAACTAGGGTGCAAGTGTAGACGTATCCAAAGGGACTGCCGGAAATGTTGCCACACTCATGCTACATTGACATCCCACTAACTAAAATGATGCTGGATCACAGATGTTGCTGGACTAGACAGTGCTGGACTAGAGACATTCAGTCTGTATTCCCACATGCTTGCCATTTGTGGCTTGCTTCCTTCTGCTGTAGCCACCTAGTGGATTCTTGGGAAGGTAGACATGAGATATTTTCATAGGGCCTAGGGTGTTTTTCTGTCTCAATTTGCTGTACCCCTGTAGTGCCCCCTTCTGGCGGGGGAGAGGAGAGCAGCCCACAGGACTCCCCTTCTTTGATGCTTAGTAGAAGAAGTAGGAATAAGGCAGCTAGGGGAGGTGTGTGTGTGTGGGGAGAGGTGACTGTGGCTGGTGATGCAGGGACAATGATCATGACAAGTGCTGTGGATATTAAGCTTTTAATCCAATCTCTAGCCACTAGGGATCAGGTGCAGACCTAACACGGGGGAGGGGAGATGATTTCACATCTGTCTATGGTGTTCTATGCTTTCCCGAAGCATCTGGTGCTAGCCACTGTCCAAGACAGCAAACTGGGCTAGCTGCATGAACTGTGCTCCAGGCTAGCCATTCCAGTCCCAGGGTGAAGCGGGCTGGCTGGTTAAGGAGAGGGGAATGGAAATATGGGGCCTTTCCCTTCTGGGGGCTGCTGGATCCATTGTGGCCCTCGAGGGGTGAGACTGGCTGGCGCAGGAGGTCAGGGTATGGGGTACGGGGTCTTTCTCTTCAAGGTCCCCAGCTCCCACCCAGCCCCACGAAAAGATAAACCAACCACGGGGAGGAGTTTAGCATCCTCCACGACAGTGGTCACCAACCAGTAGATTGGGATCTACTGGTAGATTTTGGAGCCTCTGATAGGGGATCCTGACTGGTTTGGCCAGGAAGCTCTCAACTGCCAGCACTACATTGCCCCTCCACCCTTCGTCATGCTGCTCCTGCCCTCTGCCTTGGAGCTGCCCCCCCCCCCCCAGGGAGCTTCCTGTTTGCTGTGTAGAGTGTGGGAGGGAAAACGGGGGTGCTGATGTCAGGGTGTCCCTCCTCCCTCCACTCCTGTACCCTATTTCCACGCAGAGAGAAGGAGATAGAGGGAGCGTGGCAATGTAAATCTCTGCCACTCACACACTGTGTGTGTCTCTGTCCTTCTCACACACACACACACCGTCCTGCACTCTCATCTCCTGACCCAACACGTGTGTGTGTGTGTGGGGGGGCTATTACTACTTTTGCTGCTTGCAAAGAGGGTTATTTTTGGTGTTTGACGGGTCTGTGCATTTCATCCTTTTCATTTCTCTCTGACGTTTAAATGTAATTCTTTGAGTAGTTAGTTCTGACAGTGGCCGACATAATTATCCCTGTGGAAACTGCTGCTCCTGGAAGTGTCCCAGCAGCCCTGAGAAAGGACACCACTCCTACAGCTCCCATTGATCCATAAGGGGGAACCATAGCCAGTGGAAGCTGAGTACTCAGTGCCTGTAGATGAGTGGCCCATGGAGCCATTGCTGTACATGCCAGCTGCTTTTAGGAGTGGTGCAGGGGCAGGGCAGGAGTAAGCCTGCCTTAACTTCACTGCTTTACCATGCGGGAGTCGTCTCAGTTAAAAGGTGCCCAGCCAGAGCCTGCTTCCTGAACCATCTCCCAGCCCTGAACTTCTTCCTACACCCACTCCCTGCCCCTGCCGTGAGCCCCCCTGCACCCAAACTCCTTCCAGAGCTTGCACCCTGAAACCTCTCCTGGACTCCCATCCTCCACCCTGGGCTAAGCCCGGAGCCCCTCCCACACTCCAAACTCCTTGGCCTAAGTCCAGAGCCTGCACCCCAACTCCCTACTCCAGCCTCGTGAAAGTGAGTGAGGACAGAGGAGGAAAGGGGATGGAGTGAGCAGGGGGAGGCCTTGGAGAAGGGGTGGAGCAGGGACAGGGCCTCAAAGAAGGGGCAGGGAGGAAGCGGGACAAAGGTATTTGGATTTGAGGTGGATCTTACATTGCGCTTAAATTGAAAAAGTGATCTCGTGGTTAAAAAGGTTGGATCGCACTGCTGTAGGTTACCACTGTGCTGGTCTCTGTCTCCCTCCAGTGGCCGCTCCACAGTGAAGTTTATGTGTCCAACAGTGTGTCCAGCCAGGGTGGCAGTGGGAGGGCTTGAGGGGGGCTATATCTGGGGCATACAGACTGGGGGATCCTCAGGGCAGCAATGATGCAGGGTGGGATTAAGTCAGATGTGGGATTCCCCACCCTGCATACCCGCACCTCCACTTCCATCCTGCTTGTGGGGGCTCCCCAGAGTTGGAGCCAAACCATTACAGACTCCATGCCTGGGGGGGGGGGGATGGGGAGGAGGGTGATGCCCCTGGGAAGTGAAGACCCCGCACCCCAGGGAAACCTGGCCATGTCTGAGGATGAGGATGGCAAGATCTGGGCTCTCTGCCAGCAACTGGCGAAGAACATCAGGATTTGGGCTGTGCCACGTGGGGACCTGGCAGGTCTCCTGGCGCTTGTCCCATGGGGGCGAAGCTGCAACAGGGCCGCCCGTAGGATGTCTGGGGCCTGCACAGTCCTGTCAAACTGGCGCCCCTTTGGCCGAGGGCAGCCGGAGCTAAGGACGCGTGTTTATTGCTGTGACCGTAGCTCATGGAATAGTTTTAAAGCACATTTTAAACCCAACGTGGGGCCGGGGGCTGGCCAATGACCGTGGCACAGCTCCAGCGCCGCTCGAATGGCTCCTTCCCAGGCTCGCTAGGCTGCTGCAGCCCGGGCAGGCTGTTCCCCTGTGCCCTGAACTGGCCCCCCCCAGAGGCAGCAGCAGAGTCACAGAGCGGGGCCGGGAAGGGCCGGGAGGGGGGACATTAAGACCCAGCGGTGCCGCACGTGGTCGGGAGCCCTGTGGCTGGGAGACGCAAGGCTCCCTGCAGGCCTGTGGCAGCCTCCTCCACATCGGCGGGAGGCAGGGCCCGGAAGGGGGTGCTCTAGCCGCCCCCTTCTACACTTCCTGGGGGGGTGGGAGGAGTCGCTGCACCTGCGTGGGAAGTTTGAGCGAGAAGCATGGGGATGTGAGGGTGGGGCGCTGTGCATGCACCAGCCCCTTTCGGGGGGGGGGAGAGTGGTGTTGGTGTTAGCCACGCCCCCGCCCTGACCGGACTAAACTGGACCTGAGGCTCTGGGCCTATTTCAAACCATGGGAAGGTGGATGGCAAAGCCCGCCCACATTCTAAAAGCTCCTCCCCCAGGCCTGCGGGAGAGACAACTGCACCATGTCCAACTAATCACAGGGGACACAGAATGACAAAAGGATCAAGGGGTGCAAGTCACAGGTTCAAAACAAAGGAACCGGATAGGGCGCCCGTGGGGGCGGGAGGAGCCGTGAGCCCGGATCAGCATTGAGGCCACGGGGGATGATTTCAGCCGCCCCCTCCCTCCCGTTGTGAGATTCCCGCGTCAGCTCTGGCCCACGGGCCGCTCGCTGGGGAGCCCTGCCCAGCGAGCCCCACGTTCGACAGCCGCCCTCACCGTCTCCTGCGGGAATAGCGCTGGAGAGACCCTGTGGAGGCATCTATGCAGCACCCTCACCTTGAAATGAGCAAATGGCCTTAGGGGTGTTAAAGACTAGACAGCTATCAGATAAGCATTTGCTCATGGGATAGTCTTTGGACTGGTCGATATCCCCCACCCCTCCTCCGCCCTTGCTGCCTCTTTGAGATAGAGGCAGCAAAGGGGAGCAGCTGACCCTAGCATAGCATGGAGTCCAGGGTCAGGGGGGGACTGAGTCCTTCCTTTGAAATGCACAAAAGCTCCTGCTGGACACTCTTGTGCATTTCAAAGCAGGCACACCGCCTGCAGCCCAGAGTCAGCAGGACTTCCTGTTGCCCCCAGGCTGTCGCCGTATTCTGCATTCCTCCTTTGAAATGAATAAGAGCCCGGGGCGAGGGGTGAGGAGAGGGGGTGGCTCATATATTTCAAAGGAGGAATGCGGAAGTGCCTATGGACTAGTCGATGGAAACTCCATCAGCTAGTCGACCAGTCAACCGCATTTTAACAGCTTTGAATGGAGCAGTGTATTTCAAGGTTATTTAGACATAAAGTGCTATTTTCACAAATCCCTTAGCCCTAGTGAATTGAGAATCACAGATGCCGGAATAGTGCGCCTGCTATTTCAAAATATATTCCGTAATAACGGGTGCGCTTAAAGATATGGAATCCCAAACTAGCTTGGCTGTGTAGACATAACCACAGAGATTGTCTCCTTCTTTCTCTTCTTGACAGGTGGAAGAGCTGTGAGGTCCCGCTGCCGGCAGTACCACCGGAAACCCGTCAGGAAGGGGCAGTCTGGGTTCAAACGACCTGCTTAAAAAAACCACACACACACAATGCTGGTCTCTGACCTCATCAGAGAAAAGAGAGTCGATTCACGGCACCTTTTAAAAAAATGGAAAATGTATCTCGGAGATCCAATGAAAAACAAATCTTTTGAAAAAGATGCTAGAATATGGCTTAGAAATATGCCTGGTAGGCTGTGTCCAGACTCCATGCCTCCGTCGACGGAGGCATGTAGATTAGCCAGATCGGAAGAGGGAAATGAAGCCGCGATTAAAATAATCGCGGCTTCATTTAAATTTAAATGGCTGCCCCGATCTGCCGATCAGCTGTTTGTCGGCAGATCGGGAGAGTCTGGACGCGATGCCCCGACAAAGAAGCCTTTCTTCATCGACACAGGTAAGCCTGGTTTCACGAGGCTTACCTGTGTCGATGAAGAAAGGCTTCTTTGTCGGGGCATTGCGTCCAGACTCTCCCGATCTGCCGACAAACAGCTGATCGGCAGATCGGGGCAGCTATTTAAATTTAAATGAAGCCGCAATTATTTTAATCGCGGCTTCATTTCCCTCTTCCGATCTGGCTAATCTACATGCCTCCGTCGACGGAGGCATGGAGTCTGGACACAGCCGTAGCCTCTTGTGCTCTAAGACAGGGCTACTCAACACGCAGCCTGTGGGAGGGATCCTTTCAACATGGTCTCCTCTGGGAACATGCTTCACAACAGCGAATCAATATAATGGTCTTCTGTTGATACGCGCTTAGTAGGCAAATTCCTGGACTGTCATTGCTCATTAAAAGTGCTGTCATATGGGTGAAAATCGGGTGACTATCGCATTTTATTAGTATCAGCAGAACTGACTTAAATGGGGCCTGAGTGTTGTGTAGTCTTGCCTTAATCTTTGTATTCATGCCCGTCAGTGTAAAAGAAACTATTTGCATATATTTGCATATATATTTGCATGCAGGGCCGGTCCTAATCAATTGATGGCCCAGGCAACTGCCTGGCTTGCCCATAGGGTTGCCAGATGGTTTAAAAAAAAATACTGGATAACATTTTGTCAAGAAAAAAAAAAAAGCCCTGGGAAATTAAATAAATAATAAATAAAAAGGGTCAGGGAGTAACCAGGGAAACCTGGGGGGAGGATTCAGGACATTGGGCTGAAATGTGGTCACAACCCGCCCCTAAGACTGACTCTGTCGGCTGTCCCTTGAAAATGGTGGCAACGGGTGACTGTCCGACTTGCCCGACCCTAAGACCTGCTCTGTTTGCATGTATATGCAACCACACTTAAGTTGCAGCCCTTGGCATGTGCTGTGAGTATCACTGTGGCCTCCAGGGCTTCCAAAGTGGAGTAGCTCTGCTCTAAGAGCTCATCCTCTCTTCCCAATACTTGTTAGGGATGTGACCGTGTAGCCAAGCACACCATTAACCAAGGAGCCTGGGTTCATTGTTAATTCTCTGTTATGTGCAGCTCCTCCATCCCCCAGCCTCTGTATCAAAGGTAGATGGTGGTGGCAGGAGCTGGTGCAGTGGGGACCTTGCACAGAGACTCCTGCTCCCTCCCCTCCAGTGTATAAACATAAACACATTTTAATATCCCTAGTACTTGTGGTTAAAGAATAAGGGTTCCTTTAATCCTGGTCATTGACACGGTTCCACCCTGCATTCTTCTGAGCTCACACTGACTCCCAAAGAACAAAATCAGGATAAGGAGTTAAAGCCAACACTAGGGCCTCTTATGTGACTATGCAAAGCATCGAGACGCCTGATGGCAGCTGCTTCTTTTTGACAGAGAAAGGGAGTTTAATTGTCTTACAGGGAAATATTGTATTAAAGTAGGAGCCAAGACAGGGCATTACATTCCTTAATCATTACTGTTATCTGCTTTTGGGGAGGGGCGGGTGTTGGCAGAGCACCTCTGCAAGTTGCTCTGTGGTTTCTGGTGTATAAAGATCTGAAAAGGGAGAAACCCCAACTGGAAGAGCAGGTCTTGAGAAATGCAAAGCCACCACAAGTAAGTGGTTTGGGGTTTTGTTTTTTAAGCAGTCAGTCAACTATTTTTTATGGATGTCTCTCAAGCCTGTGCTCCTGTAGCTCAGTTAGGATGCGTCTACACAGCAACCTAAACTCGAAATGAGATACACAATTGGTGCTACGCAAATTGCATATTTTATTTCAAATATATTTTGAAATAATTTGGCGCGTCTACACAGTGCCAGATTTTGAAATAATGAACTATTTTGAGACATCCCTTAATCCTTGTGGGACAAGGGTTACTGGGATGCTGAAATAGCACACCCGTTATTTCGAAAAATATTTTGAAATAATGGGCGGCTTGTGTGGATGCGGGATAGCTATTTTGGGATACCTCTGGTATCCCGAAATAGCGGTGCAGTGTAGACCTATCCCAAGGGAATAGGGACTATTGTCAGACTTTCTAAAGATAGTCTAGAGGCCTAGAAAAGCTTTTTTCCACTTACCTGACAATATAGCAGCATTGTGTCTCCTGTCACTGGTGCTTATTACAAATGTATTTTAATATAATAAAGTGTGGTTCTACATTCTCTCACTGGAAGTAAAACACCAAATTAATTCTCTAGAATTGGGAGATATCTGTCCATCTGTAGATAGATTAGGCTGCTACTTTCATGCCCCCAAATATACCTAGAGAAGCAAACAATAAACCCCCACAACACATAAATCGTTAGCGGTGCTGAAAATCTGCATGTTTGCAAAATGTTCTTCTATGTGACTCTCAGGCTACCTTTACACTGGCACCCTTTTCCGGAAATGCTTAAAATGGAACAGTTTTCCGTTATAAGTATTTCCAGAAAAAGCGCGTCTACATTGGCAGGATGCTTTTCCGGAAAAGCAGTTTTCCCGGAAAAGCGTCTGTGGCCAATGTAGATGCACTTTTCCGGAAAAAAGCCCTGATTATCATTTTCGCGATCGGGGCTTTTTTGCGGAAAAGACTACTGGGCTGTCTACACTGGCCCATTTCCGGAACAGTTTTTCCAGAAAAGGACTTTTGTCCGAACGGGAGCAGCATAGTTTTTCCGGAAAAACACTGACAATTTTACAGTAGATCGTCATTGCTTTTCTGGAAAAGCAAGCAGCCAGTGTAGACAGCTGGCAAGTTATTCCGGAAAAGCGGCTGCTTTTCCGGAATAAGTGGCCCAGTGTAGACACAGCCTCAGTGTCTGAGCACTTGTCCAGGTAATCATCCAGTTTAGTCCGCTAACACGACAAAGAAATATTTTAAAATTATTTTAACTCAGCATGACTTCTGTAGGGCTTTAATCAAATAGGCATTACCTTCTATTTCATTTGGGCTCTGCTCTTGTTGCCTAGCTATGAAATGGTTGAGATTAAGATACCAGCATTCTTAATAAACTGAACAACTAAAAGGCATCTTGCAGTAAGTTACACCTGCTATGGTCATTGGCTTCTGGAAAATAAAAAAGGTGGAAATATCCAAATGAGACGGTTCAATTTTTTAAAATAAATTAGCTATTGTGTAAACACTTGTGAAATTGCAGAACTGAGTGTTATGTGCTGCTCACTTAATTCTATTGCCCTAAAATAACTTGTGTTTTAGAGCCTTACAAAATTCATGGCCATGAAAAATGCATCATGGACTGTGAAATCTTAGTTTTCTTGTGTGAAATCGGGTCTTTCGTGTAGTGTAGAAACACACTGTACAGCTTTCATGAAGGAGACCGGTGTTTCCCTAGTTGGGAACCCTGACCCTTGTGGAGGAGTCACAAGGTTATTGTGTGGGGTGAGGGTGGATTGCAGTACTAATTCCCTTCCTTCTGTGCTGCTGTGGGTAAGGCACTTCCTTCAGACCTAGGTTCCTAACTGGCAGTCACTGCAATCCAGCTGGCCTGCTCAAAAGGCAGCACTGCCATCAGCAGCACGAAAGGAACGGTAGCAGCACTACAACCCCCACTATAATAGCCTTGCATGCCTCCCACAAGTCCTTTTTGGGTCAGGACCCCTACCATCACAACACAGTGACATTTCAAATGTAAACAGCTACAATAATGGAAATTTAAAAATTTTAAGATTCTGTGACTGTGAAATTGGCTAAAATGGACCCTAAATTTGCTATGGCCCTACTTAGGTCTCATAGGCACTTCCAACTTGCAGTCCACTTTATTAGAGGGTCATGCCATTGCTCGTCCTGACCTGGAACTTTCAGCTATTAATGGTAAGTTTTTCCTCTTTAACTCTCCTTTTAAATATCCCTGTTTATATCAGAAGTTACAATGTATGTTAATGGTATTAATCTATTTTAATCGGAAGATATCAAGCATAGTACAAAAGAGGGCAACTATTACCCGCATTCTGCAACTTGAGTACCACCTCACTATGTCAGTTCCCTCTGTTTTTAAATGTGCCCTCTAATCTTCATAAGCATAATATTTTGGGGGGTTCCTTACTTGATTTTCTTAGCATCCACCGCTCTGATCAAAATTAACAAGTTGGATTTGTTGTAAGGCAAATAACTCCTTCAGGCAGTTATGCCCCAGGTAGCTAAAGGTAGGCACTAGGGATTTTTAATTTTGACTAATCAAGTAGTCGATGGAATTTCCATCGATTACTTGGTTAGTCGATTAGGGGTGGGATGGGGCGATCACTATCCCCGATGTACCTCTGCCTTTTAAATGTAGTAAGAGCCACCCACAGCTCTTACTATATTTAAAAGGCAGAGGAGCAGCGGGGACTCATGGGGCATGTCTACACAGCAGGACTTAACTCGAAATAAGCTATGCAAATTGAGCTACATCCAGGAGCAGCCCTAGGCCAGCTGCAGCAGCACCCCTCCCTACATGGCCGACAAAGGTCGTGATGTCATCACGGGGCACCCCAGTGCCCCGTGACATCATCATTAGGTGCCTGGACCAGTGGCGCCTTAGGCAGCTGCCTAGCTCGCCTAGGCTCACGGGCTGCCCATGGCTACATCAGTTGCGTAGCTTATTTCAAAATAGCTTATTTCAAGTTTTGGTGCTATCTACACAGCACTTACTTCAAAACAGAGAACTCTTCCTCCGACTTCCCTTACTCCTCGTAAAATGAGGGTTATAGGAGTCGGATTAGGAAGTCCTCCAGCTTCACAGTATTTTGACATTGTCGAAATAATTGCCCCCTGTGTAGATGCGGACTAAGCTATTTCAGAATAACGCTAGTTATTTCGAAATAATGTTGCTGTGTAGACTCAGCCAAGCAATCCCCACTTGTCTGGGATTCAGCCTCTCTCTTTGAAATGTAGCAAGCCCTGCGGGGCTCTTGCTACATTTCAGAGGAAGAGGCACAGCAGTTGGACCAGTGTGAGCTTTGGTCCCTTGCTTCAGTCCCTGCTTGCACCGTTTCCCCGCTGTGCCTCTACTTCCCCTGCCCCCCATGGAGACGGTGCTGGGGGGAACCGGCTTTTAAGCCAGCTCCTGTTCACCCCTCCCCCCTGACTGCCTCTCTCTGAGAGAAGCAATAAGGCAAGGGAGCAACTAGTTGACTAGTCGCTTTCATCCCTAGTAGGCATCTAAAATTAGAGGCAAGTCTTGAAAAGCTGGCATGGCCATGTTCATATGAGTCAGTATCTGGAATAGAGACCAGGTAGAAATATTCTTTCTTCCCTTCATAAAATGAGGGTGATTTGGTATAAATCAAGGCAATTAAAATCAGTAATATAAATCACCAAGTTGAAAGGCTTGATTTAAATAATGGATTTTAATCAAGTCTTTCATTTATGTACTTCCTTCTTTTTTTAAGGAAAGATGCATTCTCACTGATAGAACCATTAGGAGATGTTGATTTACAGCGAAACAGAGCCTTTAGGCTAGATTAGATATATATTTTTGCTATCTAGAAAGGTTTCCTATAATGCTTATATAACCTGATGCCTAGCCAAGTCTTTTCAGATCTTATTCATTAATTGTACATTTTTAGTATGTTAGAAAATGATGAATGATTTACCTTTTTGCTCACAATATGTGTCAGGCTGCATTAGGATAGTAATTGGAGTTTAATGAAACACAAGAAAGTATGTAAAGTTCATTGCTGTTAAACAAAATACCCTTTAATATAGTTAATAACCTGTTGTGCCATATGTATATAGGTTGACCTTGGAATCAGGAGAACTTCTTTCTTTACATGGAATAATACACTTTAACTAAGATTTTGCTAAAGGATCATGATTTCAGCATATCTTTTCATTTCAATGTTTGAAGAGACTTTTAATTTTAAATATTAATTTTTTAAAAGCTTATAATTGAATATTTAATCAGTTTTTATTTAAATCAGTTTTCATCCATCCTGCAGAAAATCATCTTAAAACTGTTTTGTAAAAGGCTGATGGCTCTCTCACGCAAAGCAAAGCATTATATATTGTCTCTTTTTTGTGCGTGGTTTAGACAAAAGTCACTTTAAAAAGCTTTCTGATTCAAAGGCTGTCCTCAGAGCAGAGTCAAGATAATGAAAAACAGAGCAGAAATTATTAAGTGACATCTTACATTAGCTGGAAATTTACACTGGGGAATGTACTGAATAAGGATTTTTTGTTAATCATTGATTTGTTTTGTGGGTTTTTTAGGGGGTAGGAGGCGCGACAAGAGTTCAGTTCTCCAAGAATGGCTTAAGACTTGTTCCCAGAGACCATGTGGTAACAACCATTTGTGTAATGTGCGTGTGGTTTTGAAGAGAGTCCTCATGTACTTGAAAGCAATATGGACTATTTTGGGCTGCAGGGCTCTGGGAACTGCTACATGCGACATTAGTCCATAAGGACTAGAAGTAGCTTCCTAACTA
This sequence comes from Pelodiscus sinensis, assembly GCF_052426305.1. Classification (NCBI taxonomy): domain Eukaryota; kingdom Metazoa; phylum Chordata; order Testudines; family Trionychidae; genus Pelodiscus; species Pelodiscus sinensis. The sequence continues at coordinate 127,485,395 of NC_143056.1, read as the reverse complement.
AAAGCATTGAGTATGAGTAGCTTCAATAAAAAGAGACATACAACCATTTGAAAATAGATATACACTCATTTAAAAAAAATCTGTGTGCATTTGCCACTTGGTGATAGCAGGACTGTATTGATCAGAGATGCTGTTTTGAACACAGGGACTCAAACGTTAGTTTAGAAATACTTTTTTGTGTGTCTGAATTTCTAAATATCTGTACCATTGATTAAAAAAAATTGATTTCCTTAAGACATTTTCTGATCCCAATGATGGGATTGGGATGATGGAATCTCAGGCATTGCTGTTAACCTAATCATCAATCAAAGTAAGATATGGATAGTCAAATAGATAGTTAAATGTTCATCATTTGTAAGATATAGATAGTCAAATGTTCACATCTTTTTAGAGTCTCTTTATATTTTTGGTAGTTATGGGAAAACTTTCTAAATATAACTGAAATGGCCTGTTTTTCTGCCACATTAGATTTGTGCCTTGCTTATCTTTGGTTATGCAACTGTGATTCACATTGGACACTTCCTCATCTATAGCTTTCCATGCACTTCATTAAACAAAGAGCAGAGCTCAGAATCTTCTGAGATGGCAAAAATACTTGCCTCCCATTTCCAGACAATGGTGTACAGGCAGTCCCCAGGTTACGTACAAGATAGGGACTGTAGGTTTGTTCTTAAGTTGAATTTGTATGTAAGTCGGAACTGGTACATATTGTAGGGGAAACTCTAGCCAAACATTTCTCCAGAGCTCAGTTTTATTCTCCCACACCTCACTTCCCTCAGTCCTTTATTCTCAAGCTGAGGTGTCTGCTGAGAAAAGCCGCTCCGCGTCTCCCTGGTCTGCTGGGCGGGGGGGGGGGGGGGGGCGCTAGCTTCGCGTCTCCCTGCTGGGTGGGGGGGGGGGGGGGCGCTAGCTTCGCGTCTCCCTGGTCTGCTGGGAGGAAGCAGCTAGTGAGGGGTTGCCTCACCCCGTTTGTAAGTAGGGATCCGATGTAAGTCGGATCCATGTAACCCGGGGACTGCCTGTAATTGTGAATGGTACACTACAGACAAAAATCTCTCAAGAGATTGCAATCTAAATTAGGATGATATTAAGGAGGGAGAGCAATATAGTGGGATGGGACTACAGGGATGGAAGAACGAGTCTGCAACAGACTTATATAGTCTCTGAAGTGAATGATGCAGATTTACATAGTTGTTTGTTAATGTAATAGCATTTTAGTAACTATATAAGTTACAGAAAAATCATTGCATACCATGAGTTAACTTCTAAATTCAAACTTTTCTTCTTTCTAATCTAAGGGGTATGCTAAAGTTGTTTCCAAAGACTTTTAAAATGCTTATCTGTGACTTAATATTGATCCAAATACATCCTTGGATTTCACAGATGGAAAAAAAAAATATTGCCTGGTTGGAGAAGCAAGCAGAAAGAAATTTGACAATATTGTGCCTAGAAAAGGAGAGAACAGCAGCTTGAAGAAGTACTACATAGACAGGTTAGTATCAAGCTTCATGCTTTTCCTGCAGCTTGCAAGTGATCTGAAAAGGAAACCTCTGGCCTTTTGGTACCGTTTGTGCCTCAAACAAAAAAGCAACAAACTTGAACCCTGCTGTGGCACTTCATGATGCTTAAGCAATGTAAATGAGGGCAAATAGCTCTGACCTCCCATGTATGGAGGAAGCACATGACTGTCTGAAGGAAGAGCGAGAGCTGAGGGGAGGTGGAAGGCGATAGTGCGGCTTTACCTATTGTATGTGCCTCAGATTATAAGATGCTCTGGTGACTGGTGCACTGTCATCTTTCAGTCTTTTGTAGTGCACCTCGGGCAAAGCACAGCATCTGGCTCCAAACATCCTGGGCTCCTGTAGTTATGAGGGCCAGGGCAGAGGCACTGTTCACCTCCTGGGTTATGAGCTGCGACCCAATGACATCTCCTTGCTGCGTGTGTTCTGTTTTTGAGGCCTGGGATCTGTTATCTCCCAAAAATTCCCACTGGAGTCCACCCAGGGTTACACTAGCATGGATTTATTGATTGAGGAATTAGCACTCCACTAGATAGTTAAACTAACGAGGATAGAGCTGCCACTAAAGGTTTAAGCTAAAGGGGAACCAGCTATCTCTCTCACACACAAACACATTCACACACATTCATTCCTGCCCTCAGGCACATAGGTTGCAGAAGGAGCCAAGGCATGTAGATTCTGGAAGGTCTGTCTGCTGATCATGGCTGGGGAGCCGGTCAGGAGAGAAACTGGCTGCTGCTTCTTAGAAAGAGAGTTTTTGCCACATGCTATCTCCTTTTATTGCCTCTGTACAACCCTTGTGACTCATCCACATTTATCACCAGGGAGCATGCCCAGACTTCCTTTGATCCAGCAGAGCAGCAGTCTCCTTAATTGGTCTGACAACTCATCACCTCCCTCCTCCTCTCTCTCTCTCTCTCTCTCTCTCATATATCTTAGGGGAGAATGCAGTTTAGAGCAAGTTACAAGCAAGGTGGCTGAGAGTTACAAAGTTGCATGGCTCAACAATCGCCAAGTTTACAGCAAGTCTCTGAACTTATAGCAAAGTTGCTGAGAGTTACAAAGTTGCAAGGTTTTACAAAGATGACAGCGTTGCAAGGTTTAAGATTACAACAAGTTGCAAAGTTTAAAAGGCAATGCAGCTGGAACAATTACAAAGCTTCAGAGAATTATTAACAAATCATCAGTAATAAGTGTCTTACAAGACAACTGTCCCCCCACCCCTCCCACAGCAATGCAATCAGCAGGAGGTTTTTGTCAGTCTCTAAGGGTATGTCTACACTACAGCGCTAATTCGAACTAACTTAGTTCGAATTAGTTAATTCAAACTAAGCTAATTCGAACTAACGCGTCTAGAACTAAAAAACTAGTTTGAATTAGTGTTTTGCTAATTCGAACTAGCATGTCCACATTGAGTGGACCCTGAACTGGGATTCAGGATGGCCGGAAGCAGTGCCGGCAGGGCATCAGAGTAGGACTTAGAGCGTGGAGCTTCTGTCTCAGGCTAGCCGAGGGTTGTGCTTAAAGGGACCCGACCCCCACCCCGGACAGACAGTTCTCAGTGGTGCCCCGCTTGCAAAGCAGTCCTGGCTTGGATTGCCCGGAGTGCCCACACTGGGCACATCACACCACTCGGCCATCAGACCGGCTGCACTTGCCGCAGGCTGCCATCTGGGGAGAGGGGACAATTGGGGGGGCTGCAGGAGAGGTTCCACCCCCAGAAGCCCGCAGAGCCAGCCCAGTCCTCCCCATCGGGGGCTCGTACCCCATTCCTCCCTCACCTCCTTCCACTTACCCCTCCCTAGCCCCCCTTCCTGATGTACAAAATAAAGGACAATTGTGTTCAAAAATAGAATCTCTCTTTATTGAACAAAACTGGGGGAGACTGGGAAAAGGAGGTGGGAGAGGGGAAGAGAGAGGGTGGGAGAGGGGAGGGCAACTAAAATGATCAGGGGTTTGGAACAGGTCCCATATGAGGAGAGGCTAAAGAGACTGGGACTTCTCAGCTTAGAAAAGAAGAGACTGACGGGGGATAGGATAGAGGTCTATAAAAGCATGAGTGGTGTGGAGAGGGTGCATCAAGAAAAGTTCTTCATTAGTTCCCATAATAGAAGGACTAGAGGACACCAAAGGAAAGGAATGGGTAGCAGGCTTCAAACTAGTAACAGAAAGTCGTTCTTCACAGAGCAAAGAGTCAACCTGTGGAACTCCTTGCTGCAGGAGGCTGTGAAGGCTAGAACTAGAACAGAGTTTAAAGAGAAGTGAGATAAAGTGATGGAGGTTGGGTCCATGGAGTGGTATTAGCCAGGGGGTAGGAGTGGTGTCCCTGCCCGAAGTTTGTGGAAGGCTGGAGAGGGATGGCATGAGACAAATGGCTTGGTCATTGTCTTCGGTTCATCCCCTCCAGGGTCCCTAGGGTTGGCCGCTGTCGGCAGACAGGCTACTGGGCTAGATGGACCTTTGGTCTGACCCAGGATGGCCATTGTAAGCTCAGGGCTCAGGGTCGGGGGTCTCAGTGGACCACCTTGATTTTCATGCACACCTGCTCCTGGGTGGCCATGCTGGCAGCTCTCCTGGCCTAGACGGCCACTTTCCTGTGCCTAGTGCGGAGGTCGTGGACGAGGTCCACGATGTCCGCACTAGACCAGGCGGGTGCCCGCCTCTTGCGGTCCCAGGCAAGCTCCCGGGAGCCGCCAGCCTGGTCCTGGGAAGAGTGGGAGGGCTGGGGGGCATTGGGTGGGTGGCTCGATCCGTGCCAGGTGCAGGGTCTGCTGGCTGGGTGCTGGCAGGCTTGCACCTGGCATGGGCACCGTAGCCAGCCCGTGCCCCTTTAAGGGGTCCGGGGCCGGGAGGGGGGCATACGAGTTTCCCTGGTGTTGGCCAGAGTGGCCACCAGGGAAAGCTGGGGACGGCTAGCCTCCCACTTGTTCGAATTCAGGGGCTACACAGCCCTTAATTCGAAGTAGTTAATTTGAACTAGGCGTTAGTCCTTGTAGAATGAGGTTTACCTAGTTCGAATTAAGCGCTCCGTTAGTTCGAATTAAGTTCGAACTAGCGGAGCGCTAGTGTAGCGCCTATCAAAGTTAGTTCAAACTAACGTCTGTTAGTTCGAATTAACTTTGTAGTGTAGACATACCCTAAGACATTAAACTGTAAGGTCCAACCAACACATGAATTTCCAGAAAATCCATGGCTACATCCATACTGCAGGCTTTTGCGCAAGAAAAACTTGCGGGACGTCTACACTTTATGCACGTTCTTGCGCAATTAAATTTATATTAAAATGTCGGAACAGCGGGCTTCTTGTGCAAGAGTTATTCCTCTCCCTACAAGGAATAAGCCCTCTTGCGCAAGAAGGCAGTATGGATGGGCAACAGGAGTTTCTTGCGCAAGAAACCCCTATGGCTAAAATGGCCATCAGAGCTTTCTTGCGCAAGAGAGCATCCACACTGCCATGGACGCTCTTGCGCAAAGCACATCTCTTGCGCAAAAGCACATGGCAGTGTGGATGCTCTCTTGCACGAGACCTTTTGCACTGCGCAAAACAGTTCTTGCGCAAGAAGCCTGCAGTGTAGAGGTAGCCCATATGGAAAATCAAGTAATAGCCCAGGTGGAGGCTTTTATGCAACAGGATCAACATAAGGAAAGCTGCAATGGGCCTTGGTTCATTGGGGTAGATGGCAGAAACTTGACCTTAGCACTGGTAGCAGAGGGAACTTTAACATTGCATACTGGGAACACATTGTGAATACATAATTAAACACCAATAGCCTGTCTAATAGTGATTTAATTATCCCTTTTAAATTACTCCACTGGGAGAACAAAACATTCACGTTTATTTTGTGCATGGGCAGTGCTTCCGAGCAGAGGAAATAAACATAGTGGAGGGAGCACTTTTAAAACTAAGAGTATGTGATGATACAGCCACAGCATTTGTTGATCTCTTTAAATCATATTCATGGTGTGTAAATTCTAAACCAGATTCAAATTTCACTTTATTCATAAAGCAAACTAGATAACAAATTCTGACTGCTCTTCTCTGCATTCAGGTGCTCAGTTATTATCTGTCCCTTTTCTGGTTTCAGATAGAAGTGCTTGTGCCTCTTGTTACTGTCTGTGAACAATTTAAGGAAAAGTAACCTTTGCAACAGCCCTGGAGACCACTAGACACAAACTTCCTGTGAAGAACATTCAGATGGAAGGAAACGGACACAAATATTTGGGTACAAAAACTCCAAATTAGCAGGTTTTTGAATTTTTTCAGCATACTGGACTCCTGTGTGATTCTGTGAATTGAACTGTAACTCTAAGCTTGTTTAATCATGGCATAACTCACATTCACTGCCCTTGGATTTTCTGTGGAGGTGAAACTGAAACTTAGGCCCAAGCTTTGCTTTTTATTATGTGCATATTTGTCCATCTCTAGTTAATAAGCTGCATGCATCCAATTTCTCTTCACAGCTCTCTAAACTAAGAGGCTACGTCTAGACTGGCATGATTTTCTACAAATACTTTTAACGGAAAAGCGGCTGCTTTTGCGGAAAAACTTGCCAGTCTAGATGCGGTCAGATTTTTTTCTTTTACGTGGCCTTTGGCATATTTTTGTGCTGCCTTGCAGTTTGTGTTCTTTATCCCTCTTGAACCTGTCCTCCTTTGTAATAAAAGTTCGTCCTGAATTTTTTATCTTGCAAAAAACACACAGACAAATAATTGATTCTTGTTGTTAGCTCTATCGTGTTAGGCTAGACTTCTAAATTAGTTTCTAGAAAGAAAACAAAAAAGCTTAACCGTTGAACATAAATTTGCTGTTTTTGCTCCACTGAAGCTCTGTGGAATTCCTAATTTCTGTGCTGAGTAAAAATGCTGCTTGTCTTCCACGCTGTAAACTGAGTTGAGCGGCTCCTTTAATTTTTTGTCTAGTTTGTTGTATCCAGGCATCCAGATATGCCCAATTTCCAGTTTAGGAGTGTGCAACTGTCTTCTCGCTCTCCCATGTCAATGATAGCTTTTAACCAGGTAGATACAGAAACATGAATAGTGTCTCCAGCTGTTTGTCTCTTGAGATGGGAGTTCAGATCTTAGTTCAAGTGAAACCCTATCTGATTTATCAAAGACTTACACTTCTGGAAAGGATTGCCGTTCTTTGAGACCTAGGGCTCGAATAGGTGTTTGGGGTGTATCCAGTCAGGAGCTGACACACAAGTAAATCTGTGTGGGGATCACACTGGCTTTTGCAAGAAGTTATTTCTAGATCATGACCGAAGTGCCTTGGCAGAACTCCATTGGGAGCTCTGCAGAACACACCTTCATAGTGGTTCAAGACAACATTTCTGGGTTCTTTCTTTCTTTCTTTCTTTCTTTCTTTCTTTCTTTCTTTCTTTCTTTCTTTCTTTCTTTCTTTCTTTCTTTCTTTCTTTCTTAAATTATGAGCATTGATTAGTAGGGATGTTAGTGTGTAATTGAACAGTCGTGCAACCACATCGCATTTAGTGGTTGCACGACTACTCAGTAGTCCCCAGGGCCAGTACTGGCAGCCAGTGTGCTCCAGCCCCACTCCCAGGGAGCTTCCTGCCACTCCGCATTGCTGCCTCTGCAGGATGGCAGGTGGGAGCTGGTCCACGAAGGAAGCCAGTTTAAAAACCAGCTCACCGCACAGACCAGCTCCCTAGGCAGCAACAGGCTCTGTCCATAGGCGGCCTGAGCTCTCCATGGACAGAGGCTGTACTGGCATCCACAGAGCAGCCTCCACTGCCCCCCCTGCCGTCTCTGATAGAGGCAACAGCGTGTGTGTGTGTGTGGGTGGGGGGATGGGGACAAGGCAGAGCTAGTGCTTATGGTGAGCTGGCTTTTAGAGACCCCTGCCTGTTCCTGGTTCTGGGCCAGTAACAGCTCGATTCCCCATCACTAACACCTCAAACCCTTCAGGGACTCTGTACAGGTTAAAGACAAAAGGAAGCAATACCTGAAGAAGTTGACTTTACCTGACAAGCAGCAAGCTCCGCGAGCAGGAATCTTCTTTTGGGAAATGATCTGCCGTCAACAGGAGCTGTGCAGATCATTTCAGCCCGACAGCCTCTACAATGGGCTGGTCTGTTACCAGGTCACTGGGAAGTACACTACTCAATGTAGAAGCACTTTCTCGTCGGAAATGCGTTTATTATGTCTTTCTTGCCCAACACTGTGCCAAGAAACCAATTTAGTGTAACACTGTCTAGTCTAAACTCCACTGCTAAGTCCAGCTATTGGCTTTTGGGACATCTGTTAGGAACAGTGCACACAGCAGTAATTTTAATGCATGTACACCCCAACCAACCCCCCTTTTACCTACACCCTGCTCCAACCACCATGGGTGGCCTCTCCCCCCAATCAGTTCCCTTTTCCCCACACCCTCTCCCCAACTACCCACCGGATCTCCAGGCCCCTCTGCCAGCATCCAGGGCATATGAACTCTTCTGGCTGCTGGGGAGCTGGCAGCTCCCAGAGGGGCTGGTGGAGGTGGGCAGCAGCTGGGTCAAGTGATACAAATCCAGAGCATGTTAATTTGGATAGTGATGAATATGCATGAGTTCCTCTGCATAGGCATCTCTTTTTCCAATGAGATGGTTGCTCTTGTTTTCTGTCCCTGGAGAGCAGTTTTTCTGCTGCAACGGTGGGTAGGCTATTAAAGGCAGGACAGATGTTACAGGCAGATGCCTAGATGCCATGGCTGGAATCTATATAGGCCACATGGGCCAGCAAAGAAAAAATCCGTGTAAGTCGCCATGCAGCCCTCTTTGCAGATGTAGATTGTGAGGTGACCGGGTAGCTGCAAAGCAGAGCTGAGGACTTCATTCAGCTGTTACTGCATCGCAAGTATCTGATCGCTTCTGTTACCAGCCTTCTCCGAAGCCTGTGACAAGCAGTCCGCTCACCCCTGCTCAAAAGCAGTAGAGCTCAGCTGCTGGAAGGCAATCTTTGGGGTAGCAGGAGGCACTGGAATGGGGAGTAGTGGGTGGTGGAGAGCAGGGTTCTAGGTTTCCTCAGTGTTTACTTTGTGCAAGGGCTGAATCCCAGCACGTCTGGGCTTTGCAGTTCATAGCCCTGGAACGTCTGGGCTTTGCAGTGTGTAGCCCTGGAACATCTGGGCTTTGCAGTGCGTAGCCCTGGCACCTCTGGGCTTGCTGCATCAGTTATGAATTTTAAAAAATTGCTTGAGTCTGAACACGTCTTTCATCATTAGGGTTTGCTCTATGCCAGGTCAGCACCCAGAGGCAGGCCTGTGCTGCTCCGTCTGCATTTAGACTGGCAGTGTGGAAAAGGGCTGGAATTGATACCTTTCCATCCCTTCACACACATTCCCTGCCGCTCTGATCTCACCTGTCGACTAGCATCACCCCACTGAGACTACAGTATGTGGGATGGGGTATCTCACCCTCCCTTCCATCCCTTTATGTCTCTGTAGGATAGGGTGGCCAAAATCAGGAGCCTTCAGCTCTGCAGTGTTGGTGATTCTCACACTTTTAACGTGAATCTCGTGATAATTAGGGTGCCGTAAAGCCCCAAATCCCAGAGTCAAGTTAATACATGAGATTCCAAGCTTTTGCTGTAAAAAGAGGTAAATCCCTAGTACATGTGACAGCAGATAATCTTTGACAAGATGACCCCCTACTACAGGTGAAAGTAAACCAATGCACTCCGGCAAGAAGAAATTGGCTGGCTGGGGTACTTGGCTGCAGCTGCTCCCAGCTGGGCTCCCAGGGCTCCTCTGCAGGCTACCTAGCTAAGAAGCAAGCAGTCTAGCAGGTGGAAGGGGCGGACTGGGCATTCCCCCAGTCCGGGGCTGCCCCAGCCCCAAGTCCCCTTCCTCTGCCCCGGAACTCTGCTGCTCTGCCCTTCTCCTGACTATCAGGCAGTGAGGGGAAAGTGCACAGCTTGCGTGCCGCTGCTGGATCACGTAGGGACGCCGGTGCACTCCGCACCGCTGGTACCCATTTCGGTGCTGGCTAAAGCGTGGACTCCATCAGGATCAGCTTCAGACGGGAGTCTCTTTCCCTCTTGTGTGGGGCTTTCCAAATTCTGCAAGAGTCCGTCAAGTGGCCCTCCCCCGGACACTTTAGGCAAGAGTTGTGTGTGGGGGGTCCCTGCATGGGCTTTAAACAGGTCCCGCACGGTTTGAACCCGTGTGGGCCTGGCATTACCCTCCTCTGTGGAGGAGAGGGACTCTTACTACTAAAAATGTTCCAACTAACTAATTCTACGCTACAAAGCTATCTAAGAACTAGTAAGAGCTATTTACACACTGGGGTTGTCAATAGACCACAACAATTCCAGCTGCCGTCAGGGGCAGGAAGAAGGAACTGAGGGAAGGGAGGGGTATTTATTCACCATTATGTCAGCGCCACTCTAGGGGGCTCCCTGCTGGCCCGATGGATACTGCTGGGGAAAACAGGCTTCGGAATCCGTGCATGCGGCGCACGCGCACCTCATTCGAATGGACGTGAGCAACACATCTCGAAGAACAACGGTTACAGCTAGGTAACCGTTTGTTCCTCCCCGGCTGCCCAGAGGAGGAATGCAGCAGGCTGTGCACTTTCCCCTTGCTCCCTGATGTCCAAGGGAAGGGAAAGAAGAGCAACAATGACCCGGTATGTGCGGCTACAGCACCTGCTCCCAAAATGGCGCCCTTGCCCCCTGCACTCACCCCAGCCCACACCTATCCCCCTGCCCTGACTCATATAATCATAGAATACTAGGTCTGGAAGAATAGTAATAGAAATGTAGCCGTGTTAGTCTGGTGTAGCTGAAGCAAAATACAGGACAATGTAGCACTTTAAAGACTAACAAGATGGTTTATTAGATGATGAGCTTTCGTGGGCCACACCCACTTCCTCAGATCAAGTAGTGGAAGAAAATGTGATTTGTCCCTTTCATATGTGTTCATTTTTTTAATTGTATCCTTTGGTATATATGGTTGTGACTATTTTCTTCCACTACTTGATCTGAGGAAGTGGGTCTGGCCCACGAAAGCTCATCATCTAATAAACCATCTTGTTAGTCTTTAAAGTGCTACATAGTCCTGTATTTTGCTAGGTCTGGAAGGGACCTCGAGAGGTCATCTTGCACCCCCCCACTTCCCTTCCTGCCCTGAGTCCCCCCACTCTAGCCCCCGGCCTTGAGCCCTTCCAACTCCACTGCACACTGAAATATCTGACAGGTACTGTTGTATCGCACTCCCCATCCGCCTGCCATGAGCTCCCCCAAGGGGGTGTGATATGACAGTACCTGTAAGAAACTTAAGTCACTTTCACCCCTGCTGGGACCCTTACTGAATGGGAGAGGTAACCGAGTGACTGATGATGTGGGAAAAGCTGAAGTACTCAATGCTTGTTTTTCCCTGTCTTCTCAGACAAGGTCAGCTCTCAGACTGCTGCACAGGGCAGCTCAGTCTGGGAAGGAGGTGAGCAGCCCTCGGTAGTGAAAGAACAGGTTAAGGACCATTTAGAAAAGCTGGATGCATACAAGCCTAATGCATCTGAGGAGTTGGAGGATGCGATTGCAGAGACCTTGGCCATTATTCTTGTGGCAATTGGGGAAGGTGCTGGGCGAGTGGAAAAAGGCAAATGTAGCGCCCATCTTTTAAAAAGAGGAAGAAGGAGGGTCCATGGAACTACAGACTGGTCAGCCTCACCTGCGACCCTGGAAAAATCATCGAGCCTAGGCCATGCTGAGTCAGACTGGGGCTATAGGGGGCCCTATCCCTTGGACCTATTCTGTGGTGGGAAGCAGTGACCGCTCTGGGCTGCACGGGCCCGATTTCCGCAACATCGTCTGCATGGGCAGGAATCCGGTGTGTCAAAGCTTGGTTTGCACGGCAGTCAGTGGAAGAGCAGTGGCTACGGGACGCTCCAGCAGCAACACGGCAGTAAGCCCTTGTGAGGGGCCGAGAGAGCCCAAGGGCAGCCCCCAGCCCCTGTCCCTGCCCACCGGGGTGCGCTATCTGGGGCAAGGTGTGTGTGTGGGGGGTCTGGTTCTCCTCACAATGGCCAGGACTGACCCATGGTCCACTGACCAGCACCAGCTTCCTGCCTCTGACCTGGCCAGGGGGCAGGGTCTGGGAGTGGAGAGGAGGAGGTGGGGCCCCCTGAGGAGGAACAGAGACAGGGGCAGGGCATCATGGTGATGAGGGAACAGAGGCCCCAATTTTCTGTCTAGCCCACTTCAGGCCCCCCACCAGGAAGAGGCTGGAGCTGCCCCTGGTCTCCTGCTGGCAGATGCTACCTTGGCAGTACTGATCAAGGACCCTTCCCACCATGCTCCCTGCGGAGCCATCAGGCAGATAGTGCAGGGCTAACCTTCAACCCTGGCCTCTGACTTCTCTAAACAAAAGCCTAGATCTCGCTACCGGGGGGAGCTAGAAGCTAAGTCCTCCTCCTTGCGACAGAGACATCCCACACCACCCTCAGCCTCTTCTGCTTCCCCCTAGCAGGCTGAAACTGGCCTCCATCATCGCCCAGTTCTGGGCTTGGCTGTGAGACACCCGAGGGGGCTAATGACGCCTCCCACCCCCACCTTTGGCCCTCGCTCAATGCCCAGCCCCGCCTGTCCATCGCAGCACAAGGGCGATGCCTTCCTGGTAACGCCCATCCCGCATGGCACACGCGCTCTGATCCGTTCCGTCTCTGTTTATTCCCACTCGGCCCATGGCCTGCCTAGCCCCGGGCTCATTCTCGCTGCAGGCCGGGGATGGAGAACATGCGCTTCTCCATCTTGACAAAGGCCACCTTCTTCTCATAGTAGGCGGCCTCGTTGATGAAGGCCGGGTAGATGGTGGAGTCGCCCTCGTACAGGATCTCCTCCCCGCTGAAGGGCTGGAAGATCGGGTCCTCGGGATTCAAGGGGAGGAAATCCTTATCCTAAGGGTGGAACGGGTTGGGGAGAGGCTAGGGATGGAGTAGCTGGTAGCCCCTCCCACCTCCCACCCAGCCTGCTCCCTGCAGCGCCCCCTGCTGGGAGAGGCCAGGATCTTCACTGTCCTGGAATTGCAATCTGGTAACTGAACGCTCAATGAGACACGGGGCGAGACCCCGTTCAGGTTACAGAGCCCTGTGATCTGAGCCCACTCCCACTCCTCTCCCGGCTGTCCGGTGTCACCCAGCCTGCGGCTGCTCCAGCCGCCAGCTCCCCTGAGCCTGTGGGCTGCGTGACCAAGATAAGGAAATCAGCCCCACACATCCCACAATAAACCCAGTTTCTCCCCTCTGAGCTCTGGCCTGGCCTCGCCATGGCTGAGTCTGTGGGATCCAGGTCTTTGTGCTGCTCGGTAGTGGAAACAGGAGCAGAGATGTCCCAGCTGCGCTAGAGCCCTGCTCCCAGCTTGGGGCAGACTATGGGGATGGGGCCACATTGTGCTCTGGCTAGTCTCTGCCCCTCAGGTCCAGGGAGAGCAGAGAATAGCACAGAGCAGCCTTTAGGCTGCTCTAACTCCCACAGGCGCCCAGCCCACAATGCAGGGAGCACAGAGGTAGTTTCAAGCCACCAGCCCCTTGCTCTGTGCAGAATTCAGAGATGAGCTGAGGGAGCCTGCGGGCTGGTGAGTCAGTCCGTGTCGTTGCCAGGCTGGCTTGGCAGGGGTCAGGATCCCTCCCTCCCTCCCTGAGTGAGCAATAGAGGAGGGACTAGGACCGCCCTATTCCCAGCCCACACCTACCTGCAGCTTGGGGTGCACCATGGCTGAGATCTCCCCGTCGGGGTAGCGGGGATAGTCCACGCGCCCAGTGATCTTGTAGGCTTCAGTCTTAAAGGCCGGGAACACTGTACCTATGGGGCAAAGGGGGGTCAGAATGGGGAGGCTGCCCTTCCTCCCATTAATCACAGGCTCCCCCCAGGGGTGGCCCATTTGCTGTGGCTGACGGGGAAGGTGCCCCCTTCAAAGTACTGATATAGGAGGGGGGCTCTCACCCCACCTCCTGGGTCATTGCAGAGCAAGGCATGATGGGATAGCTCAGTGCATCCCAGGGACACCTTCAGGGTGATGCCTGACGGGCAAGCTCTTGCCCTGTGGGGATAACTCACCGGTGTTAAAGAGTTCGATGAAGTCCAGTGCGCAGGCCATGAGGGCTCTCATCTCAGCGAACAGGTTGGCTTTCAACACTCCCTGAGGCTGCGGTCCCAGTTCCAGTGCTGCAGGGAGACCAGAGAGACCCAGGAGTGCCCTCAAACGCCCCTCGCCACCCCTGGGAGCGTGCCTGGGGGGCGGGGGCGACAGCAGCACCCATCACCTCCCTCAATCACAGCCAGGCCCCAGCTCCCTGCTGACAAACCATCCTAGTGTCCTGTCATCTGACCCACTCCCAGCCACCACCTCACAGACCTGGCCTGGGCTGCGCCCAGGTGCCCCCATGCAAGGCACAGCAGCAACTAAACTGGACAGGGATGCAGCAGCTGCGGTGACCATCCCTACCTCTGCCACCCAACTGAGGCGACCTCAAACCCACCCCTACTCTGAAGGTGCCCAAACGAGCTCAGGCAGGAGCGTGCGAGCTTGGCACGCTGAGCCTGGCTCAGTCCCAAGAGTGGGCAAAACTTGAACCACATTCGGGAGCAAACACCCGGGAGGGGAAAGCCAGCAAAGCTGAAGCACCGCCAGCAAAGGAACAAAGGGGAATCACCGAAAAGGAAACCTCAGAACTGTCATTCATACTTAAATTTGACACTTTACGAATGGGCCTTAACAGAGATGCTAACTACCTTACCCATTACAAAGATAGCTTCCCCAATTATCACCCCAATATCATTATCTCATAGACACTAACCTCCCCCCCTCAGCTCCCCTCTGTTCTACAATCTGATTTGTCAATTTTATATCTGTTCACATTTTTTTGATTGTATCCTTTGGTATATATGGTCGTGCCAATTTTCTTCCACAATTTGATCTGAGGAAGTGGGTCTGGACCACGAAAGCTCATCATCTAATAAACCATCTTGTTAGTCTATAAAGTGCTACATAGTTCTGTCTTTTGTTTCAGCCATGAATAAACATAGACTGGAAAGGAAAGGTTGGTTCTACAAACCAGAGCAGGAAGGAAATGGACCAGCCTCCTAAATGAGAGGTTGTGTGTAGGGCCATTCCCTGCCGTATCCTGAACAAACCTTCATTTGAGGAAGTTTAATTTAATTCGATACGGTTAAGCACATTAGGTGTTGGCAGTATGGACAATGCCGACGTTCATGTGATACTGACGGACAGGAGGGAATGTCTCTTGGCAGGGTGGGACTAATGTAAATCCTGGGACACGTTAGGAGCATCAAAGGATTATTGGATGTGGTGGGCCAGGCAAGACTTTTCAAGCAAAGGGGTTTCCCCGGAGCAGCGGCAGGAATCGGAGGATGGCTTCGTAGCAGATGTGCAGACTTTTTTGCTTTACTGGGTTTTCTCTGTCGTGCATTCACCATAGGAATAAACGTGCTTGCTGAGAAAGGGGTTAATTAGGGGTAAGATGGAGCTTGATGAGATCGGGAGCTGGTTGCTTGCCTCAGCAGGGCTGTGTCTGCACTGCACCCCTTTTCCGGAAAAGGGATGCAGATGAGACAAGTTGGAATTGCAAATGCAGCAGGGGATTTTAATATCCCCCGTTGCATTTGTATAAACATGGCTGCCACTTTTTTCCAGCCTGGGGCTTTGCCGGAGAAAAGCACCAGTCTAGACGGGATCTTTCAGAAAATAAAGCCTTTTTTGAAAGGTCCCTTATTCCTCTTAAAATCAGGAATAAGGGACCTTTCGGAAAAGGCTTTATTTTACGAAAGATCCCTGCCTAGACTGGCACTTTTCTCTGGCAAAGCCCCGAGCCGGAAAAAAGCAGCAGCCATGTTCATGCAAATGCCGCGGGGAAAATTTAAATCCATGGGGCATTTGCAATTCTGACTGGTCTCATTAGCATCCCTTTTCCAGAAAAGGGTGCCAATGTAGACACAGCCCAGGGGTGTGGACTGAACGAGCCAGGAAGGACAGCTACAGTCTAGTGACAGCACCTGTGCCAACATACCCACGACTGAACCCTTGGGATCTGGAATCACAGCCACAAAGTGCTTTTCCTGGCCCAGGAGAAGGAGAGTAACAGAGATGAGGGGAAGAGAGGGAACTGGGGAAAAGTGGGGGGAGCAGAGGCTTGGGGTAAGTGATTAAAGGATGGAGAGGAAAGGGCAGGGTTTGGAGTGGGGGCCAGGCATGGGATGGATAGGTGAGGCTTAAGGGAGGGCAGGGGACATGAAACTGTTGGAATGGTGGTGGGGTGTTGACATGGCCTAGGAAGGGGTGGGGAGAGCAGTGCTCTGTGCCAGGGGGGCATGGGAGGATGGGCTCTGGGGGGTGGCTGAGCAATGCTGTTCCCTGCCCCGGGCCAGGCCCACTCACTCTGCAAGGCCTCCCTGTCCCCCGGCAGTGCCCCTTCCCTACCTAGCCCGGTCTTGGCCACAGAGTCGATGGAGTAACTCTCCTCGCCCGGCAATTTGTAGAGGTAGATGGGGCAGGAGCTCTGTGTGTAGTGAGTCTGGGGGAGAGAGAGGGCAGGGTGAGGAGGGGAGGGGACCCTGGCCCAGCACAAGGCTAGCACGGGGATGGGGGCTGGCCCCACCTGGATGTAGTGGCACATGTGCATGGGCAGCAGGCTCTCCTCCGAGTCCATGATGAGGCAGGTGCCCATGTTGGCCGTGGTGTTGTGCAGGTCAAACATGAAGTCAAAGGCCTGGGCAGAGCCCTTGGGGCCATAGGTCTGGTTGATCTCACGGGCCCGGCCCACCTCGTAGGGCTCATCCTCTGTCTCCGCGGAGCTGGGACAGGGGGAGACGAGTCACATGAAGCCACTGAGGCCCCCCTCTTCCCCTGCTGCTGGGAGCCTGCCCCCCTCCAGCTCACATTGATGGCCCCACTCACAGGGTGGGAAAGAGGTTCCAGGGGGGTCAGTGTGAGGGATGGAGGGTCCCTGGGACAGGATCCCAGGGGGCAGTAAGGTGAGAGAAGAGGGGTCCCATGAGGGGCACAGTGCGACAAGAAACCTATTCACTGCTAAGGGACATGTGTTCAGTCACCCCACAGGGTGCTCTCTGGTGGGCTATGAAGCTCCAGCTTATGGAGTTCCCTGAGCTTCCCACCACTCCCCGGGGTAGAATTGCAGAGTGATGCAGAGGAGGGTAACTCCTCCCAGTCTTGGGAACTGATGCACAGTGATGGGATAAGTTTGCTCACTCCCTGAGCACCAGTGCAGGGCAGTGCATGCTGGGACAGCTCCCCCCACTCTCCCCAGGGACCAGCGCATAGCAGTGCATGCCAGGATAGCTCCCCCCACTCCTCCAGAGACCAGTGCAGAGCAGTGCATGCTGGGACAACTCCCCCCACTCTTCCCAGCAACCAGTGCAGAGCAGTGCATGCTGGGACAGCTCCTTCCACTCTTCCCAGTGACCAGTGCAGAGCAGTGCATGGTGGGACATCTCCCCCACTCCCGCAGGGACCAGTGCAGAGCAGTGCATGCTGGGACAGCTCCCCCACTCCTCCAGAGACCAGTGCATGCTGGGACAGCTCCTTCCACTCTCCCCAGAGACCAGTGCAGAGCAGTGCATGCTGGGACAGCTCCCCCCACTTCTCCAAAGACCAGTGCAGAGTAGTGCATGCTGGGACAGCTTCCCCCACTCCACTAGTGACCAGTGCAGAGTAGTGCATGCTGGGACAGCTCCCCCACTCCACTAGTGACCAGTGCAGAGTAGTGCATGCTGGGACAGCTCCCCCACTCCTCCAGAGACCAGTGCAGAGCAGTGCATGCTGGGACAGCTCCCCCACTCCTCCAGAGACCAGTGCAGAGCAGAGCATGCTGGGACAGCTTCCCCCACTCCACTAGTGACCAGTGCAGAGCAGTGCATGCTGGGACAGCTCCCCCACTCCTCCAGAGACCAGTGCAGAGCAGTGCATGCTGGGACAGCTCCCCCACTCCTCCAGAGACCAGTGCAGAGCAGTGCATGCTGGGACAGCTCCCCCACTCCTCCAGAGACCAGTGCAGAGCAGTGCATGCTGGGACAACTCACCTGAGGAACTCGGCAGTGAAGGTGCGGTTCAGGTCCCGCCCCACGTAGCGCACACACTTCTCGACGGCACGCAGGTTGCTCAGGAAAGGGGTGGCGGCAAAGCTGCCGCGCCGCAGCTCCGTGGGGTCCCGCAGCCAGTGCTTGACCAGGTAGACGCCCGACATCTCGTTGCCGTGGGTGCCCCCGCTCACCGCCACGCGGTGCAGGGGCTTGAGACGGCGAGGGGCTGCCATTCCCACTGCGGCTCTGCTCCTGTTGGCGTGGGAAGAGCTCACAGCGGAGGAAGGAGGGAGAGTCCCCAGCCAGGGGCTCTTCTGCTGCTCTGCTCTCATCTCCACTGGCCTGGTCTAGACTGTGAGGGCCGCCATGCCCCCCACCCCCTCCCCAGCATCTGCAGCCCTGGCCATGACAGGCTCTCCAAAGGCTGGAACCGAGGATGTGGGAATCACCAGGCAATGGGCCCTTTAAGGAGTGGGGTTCCGGAGCCCCTGTGATAGATTCCCCTGCTCTCCAGGGGGATTCCTGCGCCCTCTTAAAGGGCCAGTCTCCCCGTGGTACACAGGCGGCCACACTTACCCCCAGGTAGTTGTGGAAGAATCTCAGGGCAGTGCCGGATCCTGAGCAGATTGCCAGGACCAAGGGCTTATAAGGGGAACACTGGCAGGAAGGCAAATCTGCCAAGGTCACCAAAAAGAGAAACCCACAAGGATGGGGATGGGGAGGAGTTTCCAGGCACTAACACTGAGCAGGCAGGAGTGTGTGTGTGTGTGTGTGTGGGGGGGGGGGGTCTAACTCAACATCCTGATTCAAACTGTGGTCAGTCCCAGCTGCTTCACATGCAATAAACGCTGCAGTGGTGGGAGCAGCTGCCCCCTCCCCACAGATAAAAGTCACTCTAGCCTCTCTCCCCCCCTTGTTGAAAGCTATGGGGTTGCATTTCAAAGCATGATGGTTTAAAGTCCTTACACAGGCCTTTTCCCTTGAACATGTATCCTAACTCTGTCCCTTTTAGGAGTTCTGCTAAGCACCAGCAAAATCTTGTGACAATGAGTTCCACAGGCCAATTGGGCATGGTGTGCACCAGGAATGTCAAACTCGAAGCCTACTGAGGACCACACAAGTGAAAACTGATAGCTCACAGGGCTGCCTCAAGTTCCCACCTGGTTATAATACCAAAAAAAAAAGGGGGGGGGGGACTTTGTTGGAAAGTTGGCTATTTATTATAGATTACATTTTATCTATTTTATAATCTTGCAATAATTTTATGTGTAAAATGGTTTTTTGTTCATATTAAATTAATTTTAATATGAGAGGGGACATGATCGCAGTTTTCAGGTATCTAAAAAGGTGTCATAAGGAGGAGGGAGAAAACTTGTTCATCTTGGCCTTTGAGGATAGAACAAGAAGCAATGGTCTTAAACTGAAGCAAGGGAGCTTTAGGTTAGACATTAGGAAAAAGTTCCTAACTGTCAGGCTGGTCAAACACTGGAATAAATTGCCCAAGGAGGTTGTGGAATCTCCATCTGTGGAGATATTTAAGAGTAGGTTAGATAAATGTCTATCAGGGATGGTCTAGACAGTACTGGGTCTTGCCATGAGGGCAGGGGACTGGACTCGACGACCTATCGAGGTCCCTTCCAGTCCTAGTGTTCTATGGTTCTATGAATTTTAAATTTAAATATAAATTTAAGGTACTTTTAAATGTTGTGTATGATACATAACTTGTTTTGTTGAAATAAAAACAAGTATAGTCAGTGGTTAATCTTGCCTTTCAGTTGATAACACAGTTCCCATTTGTCCTGGAAAACACGGTGCTTGTCTTCAATCTTCCTTTTTATAGATTTACTACTTTCCGGTTTTGATAGTGACATTGCAAAGTCACTATCAAAAAAGTAGAAAAAGCTAACAATGAAAAAAAAAACCCTTTAAAAATACTGTAACATTCTCACAGTAAAAAAAATCACCCCACTATATATTTTAAATGTAACACTTCTGCCCTATTACATCTTGTGAGTTTTTTAAACTTAAGCTGAACTGGGAAGTATATTAGCACAATTGTTTCACTCCAGCTTGTTGGTTTCCTCATTTTGTTTACTTGAGAAGATTATGGCTTTTTTATAGTTCTAAAAATTCAGGTTTGTCCCAAATGGTCCCAAACAATAAGGGAGAGATTCATATATCAGAATAATTGCTTCAGCCTGGCAAACTATAGCCTTTGAATTTCCTTGAAAGAAACACAGTGTAAACCAGGTACATGCTGATTTTTTTTTTTCCCTGGAATTTAAATATGACATCTTATTCTGCATCCATGTCCTCCTCCCACCCCAGCTCTGTCTATTTATCCCCAGGATTACCAAAACGAATCGAGTGGCTTGAAAAGCTGGCCTTTATGCTATCCTTAGGATTTCTTAACTATGCATGTTCAAAGGTACACGTAATATTCTTACACAGATAATCCATGCAAAACTGACAAGTTAATTGCCCTTTGGCTGACTGATGTAAAAGTGCTTATTTATTAGCAATATTGGTAGGCCCTAGTTACCCTCGACTGGCTGGTACTTCTTAGATATAAAACTGGATATGTTCATTTTCCTTTTTTATCTTTAAAGCAGATGTTATTGGAGCCAAATGGGTATCCTTCAGAAATTGGAAACCCATCCCAAGTAAAGTCTATAGAGCAGAACATGAAATAAGGATAGGTAAAATGTAAGATAGATATCAGGTTTGCAAAGTGGGAATTGATGAGCAAACAGCTAAAACATTACAAAAATATTTGTTTCTAAGAAGCAGGAAGTCTATGAGGGTATGTCTACACTACAAAGTTAGTTCGAAATAATGGACGTTAGTTCGAAGTAACTTTAATAGATGCTACACTAGCGCTCCGCTAGTTCGAATTTAATTCGAACTAGCAGAGCGCTTAGTTCGAACTAGGAAAACCTCATTTTACGAGGATTAAGCCTAGTTCGAACTAGCAAGTTCGAATTAAGGGCTGTGTAGCCCCTTAATTCGAACTAGTGGGAGGCTAGCCCTCCCCAGGTTTCCCTGGTGCCCACTCTGGCCAACACCAGGGAAACTCGTCTGCCCCCCTCCCGGCCCCGGACCCCTTAAAGGGGCACGGGCTGGCTACGGTGCCCGTGCCAGGTGCAAGCCTGCCAGCACCCAGCCAGCAGACCCTGCACCTGGCACGGATTGAGCCACCCACCTGATGCCCCCCAGCCCTCCCCCGCTTCCCGGGACCAGGCTGGCGGCTCCCGGGAGCTTGCCCTGGACCGCAAGAGGCGGGCACCCGCCTGGGCTAGTGCGGAGATCGTGGACCTCGTCCACGACCTCCGCACTAGGCACAGGAAAGTGTCCGTCTAGGGCAGGAGAGCTGCCAGCCTGGCCACCCAGGAGCAAGTTTGCATGAAAATCAAGATGGTCCACTGAAACCCCCAACCCTGAGCCCTGAGCTTACAATGGCCATCCTGGGTCAGACCAAAGGTCCATCTAGCCCAGTAGCCTGTCTGCCGACAGCGGCCGACTCTAGGGACCCTGGAGGGGATGGACCGAAGACAATGACCAAGCCATTTGTCTCGTGCCATCCCTCTCCAGCCTTCCACAAACCTTGGGCAGGGACACCACTCCTACCCCCTGGCTAATAGCACTCCATGGACCCAACCTCCATGACTTGATCTCACTTCCCTTTCAACTCTGTTCTAGTTGTAGCCTTCACAGCCTCCTGCAGCAAGGAGTTCCACAGGTTGACTCTTTGCTTTGTGAAGAACAACTTTCTGTTACTAGTTTGAAGCCTGATACCCATTCCTTTCCTTTGGTGTCCTCTAGTCCTTCTTTATGGGAACTAATGAAGAACTTTTCTGTATGCACCCTCTCCACCCAACTCCTGCTTTTAGAGAACTCTATCCTGTCCCCCCTCCGTCTTCTCTTTTCTAAGCTGAAAAGTCCCAGTCTCTTTAGCCTCTCTTCATATGGGACCTGTTCCCAACCCCTGATCATTTTAGTTGCCCTCCCCTCTCCCACCCTCTCTCTTCCCCTCTCCCACCTCCTTTTCCCAGTCTCCCCCAGTTTTGTTCAATAAAGACAGATTCCATTTTTAACACAATTGTCCTTTATTTTGTACATCAAGAAGAGGGGCTAGGGAGGGGTAAGTGGAAGGAGGTGACGGAGGAATGGGGCACGAGCCCCGGATGGGGAGGACTGGGCTGGCTCTGTGGGCTTCTGGGGGTGGAACCTCTCCTGCAGCCCCCCAATTGCCTCCTTTCCCCAGATGGCAGCCTGCGGCAAGTGCAGCCGGTCTGATGGCCGAGTGCTGTGATGTTCCCAGTGTGGGTAGTCCGGGCACTCCAAGGCAGGACTGCTTTGCAAGCGGGAAACCCCTGAGAACTGTCTGTCCGGGGTGGGGGTCGGGACCCTTTAAGCACAGCCCTCTGCTAGCCTGAGACAGCATCTCCACACTCTAAGTCCTCCTCTGATGCCCTGCCGGCACTGCGTCCGGCCATCCTTAAGCCTGGTTCAGGGTCCACTCTGTGTGGACATGCTAGTTCGAATTAGCAAAACGTTAATTCAAACTAGTTTTTTAGTCTGGATCCGTTAGTTCGAATTAGCTTAGTTCGAATTAACGTTGTAGTGTAGACGTACCCTGAGAGACATTGTTGAGTCTGCTAGACTAGCAGTGAGTAAACAGAAAATTAAAGGAAAATAAAGACATTGCAAAGAAGCTAAGTTATTTCCTTCCTGCAGAAACTGTTCCTCAACTTCTGTGGATGTATTTAAGATGAGGCAGCTAGAACAAAGTGATAAATCCAAGAGGAACAGGTGCAGATGAAATGACTCATGGGTTTGGAAGAAATTTCCGAATGAACTAGGTGAGCTACTCATGAAGTTAAGCAATCTCATCAAAATAAGTTCTTTCCCAGAGGACTGGGGAGTGGCAAATATTGTTTCTATCTTAAAAGCACTAGGAATGGATCCTGGAATTTAAAAAAAAGAGTATGGTCTTGAATACCAGGACCAATGGTTGAAACCATATTTTAAAAAAACAGAATAATTAACACTTTGAAAAATGTGAAAAGGGAGTCATTAGCATTGCTGCTGCAATGGAAGACAGACCCAATTTTCCTGTCCTTTTGACCAGTTTCACACAAAAAAGAGAACATTTGCTTAATGTGTAATAGACACATTAAAAAGAGAAGAGGGAGAGTGAAATCCTTAAGGAACGGAAATAACACTGAAAGTATTGTAATGCCATTAAAAAGATTAATGAGTCACCCTCACCTGGCTTCGTTGAATCTCTTTTTACATTTACTTAAATGACAACACATTTAATATTGATGGAAGGAAACTTTTTACCCAATTCATCTGTGGAACTCACTGCCATTAAATAGCCGCAAGGTCAAAAGTTTGTAAGATTTTTTTTAAAGGATAAAGGCTTATTGATAATGAGAACATCTAAAATACCATAGGTAGGATAAACAACAGATTAAAACCCATGTTTCAGGTCATGTTTCAAAATGATGGGAGTAAAGAAACAACATTCCCTATCCGGGGATAACTGTCGACTATAGTTTCTTGTGGACATGTGCGAGCACACTCACACCCCATCCTGTGACACATCTTGTATTGGCCACTTTTGTACCTAGAGTACTGGACTAGACAAGAGGATCCCATTGGCTGATTTGGCAATGCCTACATTCCAAGGAAATCATATAACAAATATTAACACAGTAGTACAGTTAGGTTCTTAACACTCAGGGAAGATGAAAATTAAACTGAGAACCACAAATCAGTCCCTTGTGGGTGTATATATTATAGTCCTCTTGATTCTATTCCATTCGAGGGAAAAAACCTGTATGCTGTCATATTATCTGAGAAACAGTACATGACATCATGCAAATAACACTTAATTGTATGCTTGTACAAGGGGAAGAGTAGAAGAGCTGTGGTCCAGTGCCGCCCCTTCCCCAGAGCCAAGGACTTCCAGCCCCCTCCTAACCTAATGCCTACCCCTTTCCCCAGAGTCAGGAGCTTCCAGGCCCCCCCCCAACCTAATGCTTCCCTCCTCCCCCAGAGCCAAGGACTTCCAGTCCCCTCCTAACCTAATCCCTACCCCTTTCTCAGAGGCAGGAACTTCCAGCGCCACCCCCCCCCCAACCTAATGCTTCCCTCCTCCCCCAGAGCCAAGGATTTCCAGCCCCCTCCTAACCTAATCCCTACCCCTTTCTCAGAGGCAGGAACTTCCAGCGCCACCCCCCAACCTAATGCTTCCCTCCTCCCCCAGAGCCAAGGATTTCCAGCTCCTCCTAATCTAATGCCTCCTCCCTTCCTAGAGGCAGACACCTCCCAACCTAATGCATCCCACCTCCCCCAGAGACAGGCATACCTCAGCCCCCCACAACTTAATGCCTGGATTCTGGAACCGCCGTCGTCACATTGCTGTTGCTGCTGCTGCCACGCTTCCTTAGGTGCTGGGGTAGTGAGAGTACAGCAGCCAGCTGGCTGTGATCACATGCTGCGGGCCCTGCGCACAGTGGCTGGTTGGCTGTGACCACGTGCTGGGGGCCATGCGCAGAGCTGCCCAGCCGGCGTCACCTGCACTCGGTCACGTGCTCCACGTGGCCAGCGGGCCGCACTTCAGTCTGTCTGAAAATGCACTGGCGGGCCCCAAAAAACTTCAATGGGGCCACATGCGGCCCTCCAGATGCCAGTTTGACATGCCTGGCGGTGTACACAAATCCTTGCTTTGATCAGCCTGGCTCCATTCCACCGAGCGCCCCATTCTTTTTGCCAGGTGCTGGGGAGGGGACACTGAGCGAAACAGAGAAATGTTCCCGCCAAAGGCAGAGCCCGAGACTGCTGACCACTCACCTCTCAGGTTGTTGATAAAGACCCCCGCGCTGATCCTGTCCACTGCCAGTCAAGGCCCCCAATAACCCTCTCTCTTGGGGCACCCAGGTGCGAGAAGCTGCTCTGGGTCCAAGCCACGGAGCCCTTGTTTAATATTTACCTCCCACAGTCAGGAGTTGGGTGAATTATTTCCCTTGGCAAGCAGTGACCTCTGCCCAAAGACCTGCTGCACCCATAGTGCTGGTGGGGGGCAACCCTTCCCCAGATCACAGGCGTTTTGGGAAGGGCAGGTGCTGGATGTACAGTCCCTAGGAAATGAAGCCCAACGCTTGGGAAGCTTGGGGGGCAGTGACTGGGTTTCTCTGGCTCCACCATAGCCTAGCATGCAAGGGACAGCTCCCCAGTGGGTGCACATGGGTATCACGCCATTTATATCTCTTGAGGTCCAGGCCCCACATGCTTATTAGAAGCCTGCCCACATCTCTCAGCTTCCCTCCTGTGCCCCCCGGCCTCACAGGGAGATAAGGGGATCGGCAGGAGCTGGTGGAAGAGAGAGGAAGTCCCTGCAAGCTAGATTCCAGCCCCTGCTGTTCCTGCCCGGCCCAGCTGCTGCCTACAGGCCCCTTTGCTGCTCCACTCTTGTCTCCCCCACCACACCCAGCTCTTCTAATGCAGCTCAGCCACGCCACTGCCATCCAAGCGCCGCCCCGCCCCCCTGCAGCTGTGCCAATGCCCCTCCATCCTGATTCACAGCCGCCCTGCAACTCCAGCTCCAAGCTCCCCACCTCTGCTGAAGCCCTTCCCTCCTGACCCCCCCTAGCTCACCCTCCCCCCTGCTCTCACAGCCCTGCCCCCTCCCAGCTCTGTGGCTCCTCCTGACTCCTGCCCAGCTCCCCCCTCACTTTCCTAGCCCCAAATCCCTTTGTGTTACACTTCCTCAGAGCTTCTGAGGAACAAACCCAGACAAGGAGGGGTGGGCCTGGAGCAGTATGGCTTCTGGGGCTGTTTATTGGCACAGATTCTTAAGAGTCAAGTGATACTCACACACTCACACATATCACAGTCATGCTGGCAGTCTGGAGGCAGGCTGCCAAGTGCCGTGTAGATTACTTCAGATTTCGCTGGTGGCTGGAGTGCTGGACAGGTGACCGCTTCCTGGAGACTCGGCCATGATGTTCCCTCTGGGCCTGTCCCAGGTTTCTGCTGTGATGTTACATTTTGGCCAAGAGCGAGGGAGAGATTTTCTGGCCGCTTGTCCGTTAATGTGTCTGCTTGCAGGGTCTTTGTCTGCCTTAAAAGATCATGGATCCTCAACTGCCTTTTTGGTTGGGTATTTCTCATTCACACTTCACACACAGTGCACAGGTTCCATACGTATTCATAAGCAATATGGTTTCTAAGCAGAGTGGTGTAGCAATATCGTTTTTCTGTAACCACGTTGGAAGGCCTGTAGCCATATTGGTAGGCATGAACTAAAGCCTTCTTCTACAGCCAGAGTGGAGAGCAGCAGCCATTAGCTGGAAAGCCTGGAGTCATAACCTCACATTCCATCTAAATTGCATTAAAATAGTGTCACACTAGGCTGTGAAAAGGTGACCTTGTCCTAATGGCCCCCCACTGTCACCAA
Source organism: Pelodiscus sinensis (assembly GCF_052426305.1). Taxonomy (NCBI): domain Eukaryota; kingdom Metazoa; phylum Chordata; order Testudines; family Trionychidae; genus Pelodiscus; species Pelodiscus sinensis. The sequence goes on along the minus strand of NC_143056.1, from coordinate 127,459,358 downwards.
GGGTGTGTCCATCGATGGAGCCATGTAGATTAGGCTGATCGGCAAAGGGAAATGAAGCCGCGTTTTAAATAATCGCAGCTTCATTTAAATTTAAATGGCTGCCACACTGAGCCGACAAACAGCTGATCAGCTGTTTGTCAGCTCAGTGCGGCAGCCATTTAAATGAAGCTGCGATTATTTAAATCGCGGCTTCATTTGCCTTTGCTGAACAAACAAATCTACATGGCTCCGTCGATGGAGCCATGTAGTTTAGACATATCCCAGATAAAGAAACAGATTTCAAGATGGGCAAAGAAAACTTAATTAACAGCATTTCGTCTGGCAAGAAACTGCTTATCAATAGTTGTGGTTGTGGAATCCTCATTCTTTGATTATTGGCCTCACATTTTCCTATTGTTTGTCTGTGTGATCTCTGTCCAGTTTGTAACCATTTCTGTCTGCTGTATAATTAATTTTGCTAGGTGTAAATCAACCAAGATGGTGGGGTATGATTGGTTAGGTAATTCTGTTACAGTATGTTATAATCACACTAAAATCATTGGTGAAGGCAGTGTTTCCCAATTCTATTTGGCCACGGAACCCTTTTAAACTTGAAAGAATTTTGCGGAACTCCCAATAACAATCTAATATATGGACAACAACGCTGAGTAGTGACATCATCGTCCCCACTCTCTGGCTAAGCTGGCATTACACAGGGGCACTTATCGTGGCAAACACAAATGAAAATTGTTTTCAATAAAATTCATAAATGCTTAAATATGAATTATTTTTAAATCATAAAATGTTATTGTAATGGAATTTTCTCGCGGAACCCTTATTTTCGCTTCATGGAACCCCGGGGTTCTGCAGAACACCGTTTGGGAAACACTGGGTTAAGGTGTAGCTAAGCAGGACTCAGGTGTCACTATATAAACTGGGGTCCAAGAAGGAGATCAGCAAGAAGAGCACAAGTAATAGAAGCAGAAGGAAAGAAAGGAACACCAAGAGGACTGGGGGGAAGACCTGGAAAAAGAACTCACCTCCAAGATCAGAGGCCTAAGATCAGAGCTGCCAGGACTCTCCTGCACAACCGTGACATGCAGCAGCTAAGATCCAGAGAGACTGACCTTGCCTGGCCAACAGGGGAAGTCTGCCTGCCTGTATCAGGATTGGTGAGCATGACAGTGTGTGCTTAGCATGTGTATTCTGCTTGCTTGGGAATTGTCAATAAATAGAGGATAAGGATATTACTGCGTGAGGCTCTTTCAGTGGCTACAGATCCTGCAAAACCCGCAGGAAGTTCCGCCCTGAGCCCTCGGAATTAGGTAAGGGTGGGTGTGTAAATTAACAGGGTTGCACCTTCAGTCCTAGGAACTAGGTAAAGGTGTGTGTCCCTACAGTGTGGAAGTGTTAGAGAAATTTGTGCAGGTAACAGTGGGGTCTCATAGCGTTGAATGCAAGAAATTGCATTGTAACATACCAAAGGCATGATAAAGAGCGTAACTAATTATAACTAGGAAAGCCGAGGTCAGAGAAGAAGGGAAAAGCAGAGGAGTATGTCTTGTCAGCTAGACATCAGTGAAGAGGAGGGAGGGGTGTTGTCTGACTGGTTACACTTTGCAGGGTGGGAGCAGCACTAAGCTGGCTGTGAGGGGCGGACATGTTTCCTCTCCCTGCCTCCGGCATGCAGACAAGCCAGGCAGGAACTGAGTAGCAGCTGCCAAGAGACAGCCCAAGGCAGCAAGTCTAAGGGCCCCAAGGGCATGGACAACCCTGAGGGCTGCAATGGGTGGGGAAGGGGGAGGGCAAACTATCCATGAGCTTGATGGGCACTGGGCAAGTGTCTAGAACCAGATCAGTGCTCTGGCCTTGTCTGCTTCACCGGGGACCATTGCTCAGCTGCTGCCTTGCACAGCCCTGGCACCGGTCACCTTCCCACACTGCACCTCTTCCAACCCAGGGCCTGCGCCGAATGTGCAACTGGGACCCTTTCCAGTCTCTTCCATCTCCCCGGCCCTGTGACCCCAGCCCCACAGCTGCTGAGGGCTACTGCGGGCCCTGCCTTTCCTTGACACCTGGGCGTAACATAAGACCGTAAGAGCAGCCATATTGGGTCAGACCAAAGGTCCATCTAGCCCAGTGTCCTGGCTTCTGACTGGCCAATGCCAGGTGTCCCAGAGGGAATGAACAGAACAGGGAACCATCAAGCGATCCATCCCCCATCATCCATTTCCAGTCTCTGACAAACAGAGGATAGGGACACCATTCCTACCCATCCTGGCTAATAAGTATAGATGGACCTAACCTCCATGAATTTATCTAGTGCTTTTTTGGACCCTGTTAAAGTCGTGGTCTTCACAACATCCTCTGGCAGGGAGTACCACAGGTTGGCTTTCTCTTCACACCTCAGTCTCCCTCTTTTCACCCATACTGAGAGCACCAAAGACGCTGAAGAACTGGAGAGGGTGCCGGGAAGAGCCGTGGACACGCTCTGAGCACAGAGAAAATGCCCGAGAATGAGAATGGAAGAGCTCTATGGGGTTAGCTTATTGCATAGATTAAGATCAAGCAGCGGGGCGTCTTAGTGACAGTGTATCAGCACCTCCCTGGGCAAAAATACCAGCTTCTCTCTGAGCAGAGACTAGGCATGCAGGAGCCAAAGGGTTGGCTCTGAAGGCAGACACGTTCTGACTAGACACAAGGCCTGGCTTTAACCGTGAGTGTGGTTAACCATCGGAACAGGCTGGTGGTGGATTCTCTTTTTCCTGGAGGCTTCAAAACCAGCCTGGAGGCCTTCCCAGATGGTGCGGTAGCCAAAGGCAAGCGATGGGGCTCCGCACAGGGGTAAATGGGTCACAGTCTCTGGCCTGTGCTATGCAAAAGGTCAAGCTGGAAGGTCTGATGCTCCTCAGCGAGCTGCGTGACAGGCACAAAGCACGAGACGGGCTATTTTTTAAAGCTGGTATATTTAGTTTTGTGGAGGCTGCGTTATTCCCAACCTGCGCCGTCCCCCCATCGCCTCCCAGCATCTGCGAGCTCTCGGTTCCCCATTTAATGTCGTCGCAGATGGAAGCTGGGAAGCTGCGGCGTGGAAGTGAAAATGCTGAGCTTGGGGATCAGGCAAATGCCAGCTTGTACGAGGCCCACCCCTCTGCCCCCGAGGGCCTCAGCCCAGCAGGAAGGAGACCTTGCTTTGAGTGCACCCTGGGATTGTCACTCCCCGACCGCAGACTCAGCTCGCACGGCTGGAGGCTGAGGAGATTGTGGGAAGGCGATGCAGAGACCCATTCTCACCCGTGTGGGGAGCTCTGCACACAGTTAACTGGCCTCTGTAGGCCCGAGGCCTCGCAATCTTTACTATATTTATCAGAGCTGTCCCGTCCATTCGCTCACCTGGGGGCCTGGCACGGGGTGGCAGCAGGGGTCGCCCCCCCACTCCCAATTGACCAGGGGTCACATGTTGACCAAAAAAAAATGCTTTTTAACATCTCTAATGTGCACTTGTTCGTGCCCCTTTTCGCTGGGGGAGGCTGCATGGTGACTGGTGTGTGGGTGTGGTCAGGGCAGCTGCCCAGCCTGGCACGGGGTCTGGAGCCATCTCCAGTGAGGTTTTGTGCCTCCCAGAGCATGACATGCATCTGTCGAAGTGGGTCTTTGCTCCAAACACTTCTGTGCCACAGGACTCCTCACCACTTTTCCAGAGCACATTGAACACACATCCTGCACTGGCTGAGAATGCCATTTGCCGGGGCCTCTGAGATCAGGGTCCATGCGGCAAAACGGGAGACGCTGGAGGCAGCGGTGGGGCTCGTAATTCCATGGATGAAAACACCAGTTGGTGGGAAGAGTGACTCTGCCTGTCTGTGAGTATGGATTCCTGCTCAGCCAAAAATCCCAGCCTCATGCGTGTTTCCAAGGCAGCCCGTGGTCCACGAGAGCCTGCATAATAAGAGCAGTGTTCTTTGTGGTCCATGTGCCCCTGGAGGAGGGCGAGCTATGAGTCTCATCAATGGCTCCCAGCAGTTACCTCAGGAATATCTTGTAGGCTTGCAACCTGGGGGTAAATTAGTCGCCTGACAGTCTCAGAAATCTCTGCTCCCCTCCCTTACTGCCCTCCATTTTCCAACATCAAACTGGCTGGAAACAATCCTGTAGCAGTCGGGGCAGCCTGCTTCCTGACAGAGCAACCAAAGTCCGTCCCTAGCAGGTCTGGTGCTCCAGGTACCTCCTACAAGGGAAGGGGCTGCTCTGCATTGGGGGTTGGCCTGGCTGGGGAAGGGGCTGTGCTCAAGACAGCGGGGCAACAGGAGACAGGAGGAAGGCAGCTAAAATAACGGGTTCCTACAGCTAGAATTAAAGAGGAGGAAAAAAGGCTGGCCTTTTTTCCGTGGTACACCCACATCTTGAATACTGCGTACAGATGTGGTCACCACATCTCAAAAAAGATATATTGGCATCGGAAAAAGTTCAGAAAATGGCAAAAAAAAAAATTATTAGGGGTTTGGAACAGGTCCCCTATGAAGAGAGATTAAAAAGACTTGGACTTTTCAGCTTAGAAAAGAGGAGACTAAGGGGGGATATGATAGAGGTCTATACAATCGTGACTGGTGTGGAAAAAGTGAATAAGGAAAAGTAATTTTCTTGTTCCCACAATATAAGAACTAGGGGTCACTAAATAAAATTAATAGGCCTCAGGTTTAAAACAAACAAAAGGAAGTTTTTCTTCACTCAGCGCACAGTCAACCTGTGGAACTCCTTGCCAGAGGATGTGGTGAAGACTAGGACTTTAACAGGGTTCAAAAAAGAGCTAGATAGATTCATGGACGTTAGGTCCATCAATGGCTATTAGTCAGCATGGGTAGGATGGTGTCCCTAGCCTCTGTATGTCTGGAAATGGGTGACAGAGGAGGGATCACATGAGGATTCCCTGTTGTGTTCACTCTCTCTGGGGCACCTGGTGTTGGCCACTGTTGGCAGACAGGATACTGGGCTAGATGGACCATTGATCTGACCCAGTTCTTATTGCTGGACTGGCTTATAGAAGTCTGAGTACAAGCAGTAACCAATATAGATCTTTTTTTCCTAGATGCTATTGATTCCATAGTGTAGTGGTTATCACATCTGCTTTACATGAAGAAGGTCCTGGGTTCAAGCCCCAGTGGAATCAGACTGACTAAATTTTATCAACATTGTGTGTAATACCAAGCCCCATGCCAGAGCCTGACAGATGCACCATAATGCCATCCAGAATTGTGTGGGCGGAGCCCTCTGCCATCTGCATGAAGGACACCCGTATGTGACTGGACATCATCCCCACCAAAAAGGACCAGAAGAAGATCATGGTGGATGCCACAGTGCCCTTTGGAAACAGGAGCCCCAGTCTTCTCGAAAGCAGGAGAAATACTTGAGAGCTAGGGGCCACAAGGTTCAAACTCGCACACTGATGGTGAAAGCTCTGGGCACATGGAACCCCTAGTAACAAGAGAGAGAATGAAAAATCAGCCAGCACTGATGCATCAGCCCAAGTATTGGACACCATCAAATGGTCAAGGGACATCTATCTAAAACAACACCAGACATCAGCAATACCAGGAGAAATGAGCAGGATCCCCAATGAGAAGCCAAACTGAGAAAGTAATAAACCTACTTCCCTGATAGATTGTATGTTCTCAGAGCCAATCTATCACGAAAATCTCAATTGCTGAGGGACAAGCCCCATTCTTTCCTATATTTGCTTTTTACAACCAGCTCTCTCTATAATTTTTTCATGAGTGATGTACCCAAATCTTTCTTGGTGGCAAAATGGATTTGTCTTCTCCGTAGGGAAGCAAGTCAAAGGTTACAGATTCAAGATCCCTGTGGGTCATCGCTTTTGAAAATGAAACGAGCAACAGGAAAAATAATGGAAAACAATGGAAAAAAAAAGTTCAGAAGATCTCTGGCCTTCTTGGGAGAAAACATTCCCCATCTCTGTCAACTCCCTTTTATAAAAAAACAAATAAAATGGTCTCAGTGCCTCAACACTGAAAAAATAAAGAGTTTTCAGTCGCCTCTCTCCTGAAAAAAATCTGCAAACATTTTTTGGGAGCAGGGAAAAAAGTAGATTTTTTTGCTAAAAAAAGAAAATAAATTTCATTTTTTGACCAGCTCTTCTCAAGCCGTGTGGAGGTCCAGGAGCCAGGATCAGTCAGGGCTATCATCCTGAGCCCAAGGAACTGTGTAGAGGGAGAGGTGACACTTTTGGTGGAGGCCATGTAAGGAGCCCTCTACTGCTTGAAGGATGGAACAAAAATGTGTGACCCCCATCAACAGCTCTTTCCATGCCAAACACAGGAATTTATCTGCTCTGCTGGCTGAAATAGATGATTCTGTTCACCCAGTCTCAAGTGGGTCCCTCGTTTGAGAGGGGATGGACAAGGGCCGGTGGGGAGGGCTGAATTAGACGAGAAAGATCCTGCAAAGAATTCTAGTAAGAAAAGCCCAGTCCTGAATTTCCTTGCTGTTCAGCTTCTCTTGTGGCTCCCAGGTGGAGAACTGCAGAGGGGTGTAAGCACTGGCCATGTTCTGGAGAGGGCTGAGCTCATGTGTTCATGAGAACAGTTATTTTACCAACAAAGGGCAGACATGGGTCGCCCAAAGCCAGTCAGGATTTCAGGTCGGGTTGTTCTAGCCGAAAGGGAAAACAAACCTGGAGGCAGATGCCGACCACCAGCCAGCCAGTCCCCGTGGGAGGAGCAGCAACCGGAGCCTGCTTCTTGCTCATCCTTGCACCACCAGAGGGGGATCAGGTGCAGGCAGCACAAGGGATGGAATCAATTGAATTGCTCCAAGCCTGTTGAGTGTTTGTTTTAGTGCATGGAGTTGCTTTCTCCTCAGGCAGACACTAGGAAGAACATCTGGGGCACAGCTTCAGGAATCAATTTAGAACAAGACGTAGATTAAGTCCTGTCGTGTGGTTTGGCTTTTGGATATGAGAGAAGCCAGTGAAAACATCCCAGATAAACTCCTGGTAACTTTATTATGCACAGAATAGTAAAGGAAAGCAATGCAAAGTTACACAGATCTATTTCAGTACACAGGATAGTTAGCACAGACAATAATATAACACCTACACCTAGGGCACTACACAAGAAATTTGATTTTAAGGACAGGGATATACATGTACTTATTTCTATAAATCACACTCAGTTCCACTCCTAAGACCTTACGATTGTCAGACGGGAAGTTGTGGCCTTGTTGTTTCCCCACACGTAAAGGCCTCCACAATGCATTGGTCGGTAGGAACAGGCACAGCTTCTAGTTGCAGTGAGTAAGGTCGTGGGGATCCCTTTCCCAATCCCTCTCACCGATTACCTTTTCTACCCCTACTTTTATAGCCAGAGTGAGACTTGGTCACTCTAGTAAAATCTACCAATTAATTATGTATTGTATATGACCCTCTTTTGGACACGTTCTGCTGGTCAAACTATACTATACTTAATTGATCATTTTGTGGCTGCATCGGTGATTTTTACTCATTAGAATTGTTGTGTGCCAAGTTACTCCCAATGTTCTTGGCACAATTTCTCTATACCAATACTCTCGACGCACTATTGTTTCATGCACTCCTGGCTTTCAAAGCTCACCTCTCCTCAGCCTGGCCCACGTACACTGGGCTTGAATCAGGCCTGGTTTGCTTTGTTAGAAGCCACCCTTTGGTCAACGTAGCCATTGCTAGTCCAGTTAAGGCAGGGCGGACAATGCAGACATGATTATTCTGGTTAAGACGGGGTTGTCCAGGCTTCCTTACAAGCCCACGCTCTTTGAATGGCTGCCCTGTTCTAGGAGGCCAATACACTGTCTAGCCTGCCACAGAGCTACCTAGAGCTGCTTTCACCCTTCCCTCAGGGTAAATACACATCTCCAGCAGCCCCGGGAGTTAACTGAGCAATTCCAGGCTGTGTTTGGTAGCCCATCTTTGCCATCAGCATGGAGAGGAGAGGGAAGATGGGTTAGGATGGGGCCCTCGCAGAGAGCATGGGAGTCTAGGAGCTGGGCTATGAGCTCTGGTCTACACTAGGGCTGTGTCTACCGCTTTTCCGGAAATCAGCCGCTTTTCCGGAAAAACTTGCCAGCTGTCTACACTGGCCGCTTGAATTTCCGGAAAAGCACTGACGATCTAATGTAAAATCGTCAGTGCTTTTCCAGAAAACCTATGCTGCTCCCATTCGGGCAAAAGTCTTTTTCCGGAAAACTGTTCTGGAAAAGGGCCAGTGTAGACAGCACAGTAGTGTTTTCCGCAAAAAAGCCCCGATCGCGAAAATGACAATCGGGGCTTTTTTGCGGAAAAGCGCGTCTAGATTGGCCACGGACGCTTTTCCGGAAAAAGTGCTTTTCCGTTAAACGGAAAACTTTTCCGTTAAAAGCATTTCCGGAAAATCATGCCAGTGTAGATGTAGCCTAGGGCTTTATTTCAAAATAATCCCCCTTAGGTTGAATTTGTAAGTGGAACATCCACACTAACAAGCCCGTTATTTCAACTAGGAAGAAGGCTTCTATTGATCATTCCAAAGATTTGCCCACGGGACCGGCAGGCACAGACACTTCTGCATCCATGGGTGTAGCTACCCTGCCATTAAAACCTCACGGCTGGCCCAAGGAGCTGTTTACTTACCTTGCAGAGATGGATCCTCCCATCTTGCTGGATCCTAATCACTGGGCTCCAGTCTAAGCTTGAAAGGCAACATAAGGAGGAGTGCTGACCAGTGACTAAGGGGTTAAACTCAGGTAACTAGCAAAGGTGTTGGCCAGGGGGCCGGGAGAATCAATCGAGATAGAGGGTTGAAATTTGAATTGGATATAGGTTCCCTGCCTGCTTTCTTTGTGTGGGAGAGAGAAACCAGGAGAGGAGAGATACAGAATGATTTAAACCCAGGCAGGACTACCCTGCCTCCACGGAATTCAGGGCACGGGAGTGGACTGAAGAGAGAAAATTAGAAGCAAGTAAAAGTGAATCCAGTCACGTTCAGGATAATTTTTCTTTATTTTGTGGTTTGGTTTGAACTGCTCTGTGTGATTCTATACCTCCCCTGCCCCTTTAACAGCTAAGCATTGTGCCAGAGATGTTCTCTGATTTTTTAATTTGTTTTCCTCACTTGCTCTGCAACATCTAGCAACCAAGTACGCTTTTGCAAGTTTATCTTTTGTTTTGTAATAAAAATCACTATTTTTTTAGGTGATGATTTGATTCTTGTGTCCTGGAACGTCTGTCTGTCTGTATCTGCATGCCTCTGAGGGGTCAGCTATCAGAGACTGCAGCTTGTTTTTCTTTTTTCAAGCTTTTTTTTCTTTTTGGCAAAAGAGCTTGGGGTACCCCTGGGGGTGATTTCAAGTGTTCACCCCTGGTTTTTAGGGCTAAAAAAGCACTTGATGGAGGCAACGTTTCCCCCAAATCTGTGTATTAGGATTCTGAGGGAAGGTTTTTTGTAACTGGTGCCTATAGAGGCAAGGTTTTGAAGCACTCTTGTGGGCCCTCACCTTCTGCACTTGGGGTACGTCTAAACTACATGCCTCTGTCAGCAGAGGCATGTAGATTTGTTTGTTCAGCAAAGGCAAATGAAGCCGTGATTTAAATGATCGCGGCTTCATTTACATTTACATGGCTGCCGCGCTGAGCCGACAAACAGCTCATCAGCTGTTTATCGGCTCGCGTGCTAGTCTGGACGTTCCCCCTGTTGACATCAAAGCCCTTTGTCTGCAGCCCCGGTAAACCTCATCCCAGCGCGGCAGCCATGTAAATGTAAATGAAGCCGCGATCATTTAAATCGCGGCTTCATTTGCCTTTGCCTATCTGTCTAATCTACATGCCTCTGCCGACAGAGGCATGTAGTCTAGACACAGCCTTGGAGTGCCAGTCTGGGGAACAGCCCTGACTGCAACACTGCAATTAAACAACACCTCAGCCCACCTCTTTTCCATCGGGGCCACTGACCCACAGAAAAAATCAGTTGGGGGCCACATACACTTGGGAAGCAAAAAACAAACAAACAAACAAACAAACACCTCACTGACCTGGCCCCCTAAGTGAGAAAGACAAAAAAAAAAAAAAAACCATCCCTCACAGATGTGCCCCCCCAAGTGACACTGTTCTCACACCCCTCCAGCTCCAGCTTTGGGGGGGGGGGAGGCACTGAGGCTCAGGGCTTACTCACAGGGTTGGATTAACTCTTCTGTGAGCCTGGGGTTAGTGGATTTTATGGGCCCTGCTAGGCTCTGGAGTGGGGCCCAAAATGAGGGGTTTGGTGTGCAGGAGAGAGTGGGCTGACAGTGAGGGTATAAGGTCTGGTCAGGAGTGGGTGTGTGGGAGGGGGCAAGAGTTGGGGGTGCAGCTGGCTCTGGGAGTGGTGCCCGCAGGGATTACTTCCCTGCAATGCACAGACCTGCTTCCTTTCCCCGCCAGGCAGGGACCCATGAGCCATATGCAGTCAGCAGCTTGCCTGAATTGGGTCCGCAAAGCTCAGGGCTCCCCCTCCGCAGCTGGGAGCCGGCCCCTGCCCCGCCCCCATCCCTGCCTTAGTCATTGGCTCAGGATGGCTGTTAGTCTTCAATTGCAGGGTAGACAGACTGTGTCAAATAAAGGTGACATCGGGCTTTGAAAGAGAGAAAAAGACCATTGCTACCAGAAGTGGGGTTCAAACCCACGTGGGCATACGCCCATTGGATCTTAAGTCCAACGCCTTAACCACTCGGCCATTCTGGTGTGCTTAGGAGCAAATAGCTGCATTGAATCATAAAGATTCTTATCAGCGCCTCACTCCATCCCACATTTAGGGTACTGCCATTTTCCAGCAGCCCTGAGGATGAGCTGGGTAATTACAGGGTTTTTGAAGTTCAAGGAACTCAAGCCCTAGCTTGTCTGTCAGCTAAAACAGGCCCTGAAAAGGGTGAGGGGATGGGTCTCTCACAAAGAGCGTGGGGGCCCAGGGCTGCATTGTGAGGCAGGTGAATTGGCCAGAGCCTATAGAGCAGGGCTGGACAAGATACAGTCCGTGGACCGACTCCAGGCTGCCAAGCCTTTTGATCCGGCCCATGGCCTGTCCCTGCAGCCTGGAACAGAGGCTGCTCATAGTGGCTGGCTGCCTCCCTTGTGTCTTTCTGTGTTGTGTGGGCCATTGACATCAGGGCCATTGACAGGTTCCTGCCCCCCCAAAAATCACTCCGATCCTATTGGCAAGAAATTGGCCAATGGGAGCTAAGAGATATTGCTGGGGGTAAGGGCAGTGCAGTACAATTTCTCGGCTCCCATTGGCCAGTTTCCAGCCAAGAGGAGCTGAGAGAGTTTGCTGGGGGTGGGGCAGCACAGGAAGCCTCCCCCTTCCCACAGCCCAGAGAGCCGCATGGAACAGCCAGTGGCTTTGAGCTGTCTGGGGCTGCTGGTGGGCAGGGAAGTCTGCCTGAGAGCTGCTGGCTGGGAGCTGCTTAGGTAAGCACTTATGACCAAGGGCGGCCTATGAGCCTAGGCAGACTCGGTGCTCGCCTAGGGTGTTGCCGGCCCGGGTGCCCGATGATGATGTCACGTGGCACCCGATGATGATGTCACAGAGCACCTGATGATGACATCAGGGCCATTGACAGCTGTGCAGGTGTGGGTACCGATCGCGCCTTCTGCCTGAGACCAGAGCCTGCCTCTGGCACCCCACACCTCAACTCCCTCCCAGACCCTGCACTCCCTTCTACACCCCCAGTCCTCCAAGCCAGAATCCCCCCCTTACAGTGAACCCTGGCCTGGGCTATGTTCAGGTTTTGTACTGGTCTGCCCATTTCAGTTGAGAGGTGTGATTCTTTTTCATGAAGTATTCACACCGGTACAACCCCAAGTGTGGACACAGGGATAAGCTACAGTGGCACTTTTATACTGAGATAACAAACTCTTCGCTGGGGAGGCTGTGCGGCAAGGCCCGGTTGCACTGAAATGTCAGGTTGATCCAGCTACATTGCTCAGGGGTGTGAAAAATCCACACCACCCGTTGTAGAGAGCACCAAGCCAAGGGCAGAGTTCTTCTGGTGACTTAGCTACTGCCTCTTAGGGAGATGGATTTACTACCATGATGGGAGAACCCCTCCCACCAGTATAGACAGCGTCTATCCTGCAGTTCTACAGCAGTTGTGGGAAGCCTACAGCCCACAGGCCAGATCTAGTCTTGGCTTAATTGGATCTGGCCTGTAGCAACTGTCTGAGCCTCAGTGTCCCCTTCCTGCGGGACTGGAGTGTGATTGCTGGCTTGCTGGGGGAAGCCCTGAGCCCTGAATCTCCTTCCCCCGCCCCCAATTGTTGGGAGCATCCCTGTGAGGTGCTTCTATTTTATTTTATTTTGTTTGTTGGGAACAGCCCACTGAGGTTTATTTATTTTGTTTTGTTTATTTATTTTGCTTGCTGAGAGCAGCTCAGTGAGGTATTTTTGCTTTGTTGGGAGCAGCTCAGTAAGGTGTGTTGCTTTTCACTTGTGTGTGACACTCCCCCCCCGCACACACACACTGATTTTTCTGTGGGTCGGGGCCCCACCCCTGCTCTACAACATGCTGCTGCAGTGTTTCAAGTGTTGACAAGCCCCGACTATCCTGCTATAGATAAACTTAAACACATCTTTGCTGTTTAGACACACCCTCAGGGAGTTTCAGTTTAGCTCAGGAATTTGTTGGTACAGGAACTAAGGGTCAGGGTAGATTTTAGTGAGGTCTGTTTCTAATTTAGGGGGAAGTGTCTACAAAGATGCGATAAGAACTTCCGGGAGTGAAATTGTCTTACTTCCACCCTCCCCAGCACTGAATAAAGGGAATAATCCCTCCCCCTAGAGCTGCTGGCAGATAGGGTCGCCAGATGGTTTCAACCAAAATACCAGACACACTTGACATTGCATCACAATCGACATCACATCTTATTTAGAAACTACTGGACATTTCTATTTTCTCGTTTCTATTTTCTCAATTTATTTCCCGAACAGAAAGCTCAAATACTGGACCGTCCGATTCAAAACCGGACACCTGGCAACCCTCGCAGGACTCCTACTAATGCAGCCCAATATGTTGTTAGCTTTCTTGGCAACAAGGGCACACTGGTCACTTATCTCCAGATCCTTTCTTTGGTCCTGTCTCAGTACAGCACTTGAAGGTGTGGGAAGGTCTGGGCTTTCATGAATTGGTGGTTCCAGAAAGGTGTAAACTCCAGCCCAGCAATCTGTAAAGCAGGCACAATACCCGCCATGGTACAGAACTTCCATGAAACCCATGGAGAACACTCACTAGAGCAGGGGTGGAGAATCTCAGGTCAGAATGCAGCCCCCAGCTTACCTGGATCCGGCTCTGGAGCCTCAGGGTCACCCATAGCATTGGGGAGCCAGTTCTGGTGCTCCATCCTCCCTGCTCTCCCACCGTGGGGATGGAGCACACAAAATCTACTAGGCTGCCCCCCCCCCCCCCCCAGGCTCTAGTGTGTGAGGGGAATGTGGGGAGCGTCTTGCTCCTCTTCAGTTAGGGGCCACACGAGTGAGGATTTTTTTCTTCTCGCTTGTGTACGGCCCCCTGACTGATTTTTCTGTGGGTCAGCGGCCCCCAACCCCAAAAATGGTTCCCACCCCTGCACTAGAGAGTTGAACCAATTGAAAAGGGTCTGACACAAAGCACAAGCAGCAAACCAAGTTTATAACAGAGATTGCAAGAAAAAAAAAAAAGAAGCCAGCAACAGAGCCTGCCAAGCGAAACAAACTCCTTGTGTTATCTGCTTAAACGAAGCATACGAGATTTTTTATAGGGAAAAAGGCAGTACACCGCATTTATTGAGAATACAACAGCTGCATATGCTCGGGGCCGGCTTTAGGCCGATTCAGCCGATTCCCTGGAATTGGGCCTCGCGCCCAAGAGGGGGGCTCCACGCCTAAGATGGCCCCGCTCCTGGGCACGCAGCGCATGCACAGTGCCACCCCAGGCGCGCAACGCATGCGTGGTACCCTGGGTGTGCAGCGCATGCGTAGCCACACTCCCGCGAATCAGGCCTCGCGCTTGCTAAAGCCGGCCCTGCATATGCTTTTCAATCATTCACACACATAAGAACATAAGAATGGCCGTACTGGGTCAGACCAAAGGTCCATCTAGCCCAGTAGCCTGTCTGCTGACAGTAGCCAGCACCAGGTGCCCCAGAGGGGGTGGACTGAAGACAATGATCAAGCGATTTGTCTCCTGCCATCCTTCTCCAGCCTCTGACAAACAGAGGCCAGGGACACTATTTCTGTCCCCTGGCTAATAGCCTTTTATGGACCTAACCTCCATGAAATTATCTAGCTTCTCTTTAAACTCTGTTATAGTCCTAGTCTTCACAGCCTCCTCTGGCAAGGAGTTCCACAGGTTGACTACACGCTGTGTGAAGAAGGGCTTTCTTTTATTAGTTTTAAACCTGCTACCCATTAATTTCATTTAGTGTCCTCTAGTTCTTCTATTATGGGAACTAATAAATAACTTTTCTTTATTCACCCTCTCTACACCACTCATGATTTTATAGACCTCTATCATATCCTCCCTCAGTCTCCTCTTTTCTAAACTGAAAAGTCCCAGTCGCTTTAACCTCTCTTCATATGGGACCCGTTCCAAACCCCTAATCATTTTAGTTGCCCTTTTCTGAACCCTTTCTAAGGCCAAAATATCTTTTTTGTGGTGAGGAGTTCACATCTGTACACAGTATTCAAGATGTGGGCGTACCATAGTTTTATACAGGGGCAGTAAGATAGTCTGTGTCTTATTTTCTATCCCTTTCTTAATAATTCCTAACATCTTATTTGCCTTTTTGACCACCGCTGCACACTGTGTGGAAGTTTTCAGAGAACTATTGACGATAACTCCAAGATCTCTTTCCTGATTTGTCGTAGCCAAATTAGCCCCCATCATACTGTACGTATAGTTGGGGTTATTTTTCCCGATGTCCATTACTTTACACTTACCCACATTAAATTTCATTTGCCATTTTGTTGCCCAATCACTCAGTTTGGTGAGATCTTTTTGAAGTTCTTCACAGTCTGCTTCTGTCTTGACTATCTTAAACAGTTTAGTATCATCCGCAAACTTTACCACCTCGCTGCTTACCCCTTTCTCCAGATCATTTATGAATAAGTTGAACAGGATTGGTCCTAGGACTTGGGAGACACCACTAGTTACCCCTCTCCATTTTTAAAATTTACCATTTATTCCTATCCTTTGTTTCCTGTCTTTTAACCAGTTCTCAATCCATGAAAGGACCTTCCCTCTTATCCCATGACAATGTAATTTACACAAGAGCCTTTGGTGAGGGACCTTGTCAAAGGCTTTCTGAAAACCGAAGTATACTATATCTACTGGATCCCCCTTGTCTGCATGTTTGTTAACCCCTTCAAAGAACTCTAAGGGTATGTCTACACTACCCTCCTAGTTCGAACTAGGAAGGTAATGTATGCATACCGCACTTGCTAATGAAGCCCGGGATTTGAATTTCCCGGGCTTCATTAGCATAAGCGGGGAGCTGCCATTTTTAAATCCCCGCTGCTTCGAAACCCGTGCAGCGCGGCTACACGGGGCTCGAACTAGGTAGTTCGGACTAGGGTGCCTATTCCGAACTACCGGTACACCTCGTTTCACGAGGAGTAACGGTAGTTCGGAATAGGAACCTAGTCCGAACTACCTAGTTCGAGCCCCGTGTAGCCGCGCTGCACGGGGTTCGAAGCAGCGGGGATTTAAAAATGGCAGCTCCCCGCTTATGCTAATGAAGCCCGGGAAATTCAAATCCCGGGCTTCATTAGCAAGTGCGGTATGCATACATTACCCCGCTAGTTCGAACTAGCGGGGTAGTGTAGACATACCCTAATAGATTAGTAAGATATGATTTCCCTTTACAGAAACCATGTTCACTTTTGTCCAACAAATTATGTTCTTCTATGTGCCTGACAATTTTATTCTTTACTATTGTTTTGACTAATTTGCCTGGTACTGAAGTTAGACTTACCAGTCTGTAATTGTCAGGATCACCTCTAGAGCCCTTTTTAAATATTGGTGTCACGTTAGCTACCTTCCAGTCATCAGGTACGGAGGCCAATTTAAAGGATAGGTTACAAACCACAGATAATAGTTCAGCAATTCCCCATTTGAGTTCTTTTAGAACCCTTGGGTGAATGCCATCCGGTCCCGGTGATTTGTTAACATTAAGTTTTTCTATTTGTTCCAAAACCTCCTCTAATGACACTTCAATCCAGGACAAACATCATGCATACACAGTCTTGCCACGATGTTATAGTTACCAGTCCTGAGTCTGTATCAATCTAGTGGCCAGCCAGATTGATCACAGAGGGGGAGTCGGGCTCTGTCGGTCAATCAATCCGATGTTCCTGGAGTTATTGGCAAGACGGACCCAAAGTTCCACAGCAAAGCACCCTGCTTTTATAATCTTTTTTTCTGTTGAAATCCATGGATTCCGCTCTGTCAGTGACCGGAACCTTATCTTTTTGATGTCAGTGTTCCTAAAACATTCTCCAAGGCTCATCCTGTAAACAATCGTTCTTCGGGGGTGCCCACTTGCTTTAAGGTTCATCAATCTGCCAATATCCAATCATCCTATGAGTTGGGGTACTCATGGATGGTTATAGATGGCTCCTCTGCAGCCAGGTTGTCTCGTCTTCACCCACACTTGCGACTCCTCCTTCTCTGGCCATCTGGTTCTGAGAAATAACCTTGCACCTTATCTCGACACATTCATACCCCTTTCACACACATAAGTAATGTTACAAAGACTTTCAAGGCTATGGGGCACATTCAACATCTGTATTGGTGAGACAAAGAGGCGTTCGAACTACCGGGCATTTAAAAATGGCGGCGCCCGGGAATATGCAAATGAAGGCCGGGATATTTAAATCCTGGGCTTCATTTGCAAGTTCGAATGACTACATTAGCCACCCTAGTTCGAATTAGTGTGGCTAGTGTAGCCATACCCTTTGAGTCTTGGCAACCTCTTTTATACCTAGATCAATCCAAAATATCCTTCCTAGAAAAAAGAATTGTACCTTTTTGGTCATGGACCGAAACTTGTCAACGGATTATGTTAGTTTCCCATATCAGTAGCATTTTTAGCAGAGTGTTTTGATTTTTAATATTGTTGGATGGTCTCTAGCCACAACAATTCATTGCTTTAGTTTTTGGAACACGTAAGACAACAGAAATATACATGTACATTCAATGCAAACCAACGGGAAGCTTTGGCACCACAAACAATCAGACTCAGAAAAAAACATCAGTAGAAGAAATGTCTCTTGGAATTTAAAATGGCTGCCGGAGCCAATGTGGCATGAGTTGGTGGTGTTCCCACAGCAGGGCTGACAGCCACCACGGGCCCCGCGGCAAGGTGTGTGTGTGAGGGGGAGGGGGCCTGGTTCCCACCACTGGGAGGGGCAGGGCTTCAGGCAGAAGGGGAGAGGCCAGCCCTCAATGTCACCTGGACCACCGCACACTCCCCTTCCCCACCAGCCCTGAGCTGTGAGCTACCCCTCTAAGGGTGTCTCTGCCCTCTCTCTCTGTCCAGCCCCCCCATGTGGGAGCCAAGTTCTGCTCTGAAGGGGTC
The DNA here is from genome assembly GCF_052426305.1 of Pelodiscus sinensis. Classification (NCBI taxonomy): domain Eukaryota; kingdom Metazoa; phylum Chordata; order Testudines; family Trionychidae; genus Pelodiscus; species Pelodiscus sinensis. The sequence goes on along the minus strand of NC_143056.1, from coordinate 127,441,774 downwards.
TGAGCCCCACTCCCTAGCCTCATGTGAGCCAGCTGCAGAGGAAGTCCTGCCCTGTTGGGGGGAGACCGGAGTTCAGGAGTGTGCCCCAAATACACACTTCTGAGCTGGGGGTGAGGAGATGAGAACAGGCAGGCTTGGTGCCTAGCACAGGCTCATGAGCACTGGCTGGGGCGAGGAGCTGAAATCATCCACTGAGATGAACAGAACTCTTGTCTGGGGCTGTATCGTCTCCATGCGCCCTGCTCCTTCAGCTGACACCATCGCCCTGAGGTCAGTGGGCTCTCTCACAACCTCTGGAGCTGTGTTTGCTGCATTGCTGCACATGGATGTGCAGGGCCTCTTTCCTCTTGCCTTCATAAAGCTCCTGCTTTCAGCGTTTCCCTAGGCTGCGGATTTGGGTACAGCAAAGCAGGCGGGGATTTATTTCATACCATGTGACATGGAGCCCCAGCACCGCTATGGTTAAAAGTGGGAAACTTTTCCTGTTTGATGCATGATTCTCCTGAGTGCTCAAAAATCCCCGTACTTACGTGGGTTGTCTTGAAATTCGCTGCGCCTCCTAGCCGGGTGGAGAAGATTCAGTGATCTGGATGTGGGGTAGTTTAAGTAAAGAATTCCTGAGTTACAGCTCCCTTCCCGCCCATCCCCAAACACATAAACATAGCCGTGCTTAATGTTCACCAGTTCTAGCAACTTTGATGTTTAAAACCCACCCAGGGCAGAAATCTGAGAAGGGAATGTAAACATTTGGCTAAAATCTGCCTCTGTCAAGGAATTTTTTTTGGAGCAGTGCAGTCTGAGGAAAGGAAATGAGTCACAAGGCACGCATGCTGTTTTTGAAAAGTAAATAATTGACACACGTGGATACTTGCTGGGAGGGATGTTTGCAGTGGGGCAGAGGGGGTGGGAATATGGGTGTGGGGTTTGGGTCTGGAGTGAGGGATGGGGATTATGGGGAGAAAATGGGAATGGGTGGTAGGGGTGGGAAGAGGAGTTGGGGATTTGAGGGACAGGGGAAGATGGGAACAGGGTGGAGTCGGAGAACAAAATGGCAGTGATTGGACAATTTGATGGGTGACATGGAATTAGAGTAAGTGGGGCAGTTAGGGGAGGAGTAGGGGGCTATCAGACCTGAATTCACCACTGCCATCTGGGCCATAGATTAAATTTATTGCTTCTTGTCCGATCTTCAGTGGACATGGAGCACAGTTGATCACCATCCTCTTTAAGACAGACATCAATTTATGAAAACCTTCTGCCTTCTTTTCTCATAACTAAACATGCCCATTTTGTATCCTTTCCTCATAGGTCAGTTTTTTCTCTGGGTTCTCTTCAATTTGTTCACATCCTTTCTAAAGTGCAGCACACAAAACTGGACACAATACTCCAGCTCAACCATACGAGGCTGGACAATTACCTACCATTCCTTACGTTCAACACTTTGCTTAGTACACCCCAGAACGCTACTAGCCTTTTTGCAACTGCATCCCATTGTTAGCTCACTTTCAATCTACTATAACCGGCAGACCCTTTCCAGCAGTGCCCCCACCTCATTTTGTCATTCCTCATTTTGTAGTAGAACTCATGATTTTTCCTTCCAATGGGAGTACTTTACATTTGTTCTTTATTGAATTTCATTTTGCTAATTTCAATTAGTGGTAGTTGGTCATGCTAGACACCTGGAGGTAGTGGGAGATTTAGTTCTGTAGGCTGGCCTGGCCTATAGACAATGGCAGCATAAGGTAACTCAAACCATCTCCCCTGAAGCACCACAGAAAATAAAAATATTGCAGTTTATAACTCACATATTTCTAGTAGAGGTGTTTCGTTTTCTGACAAAAAATCCAAACGTGCAAGGTAAATGGACATTAAAAAATAAAGACCGAAAACAGCTGATTTCTCAACAGTAAGCAACAGATACGGGAAATGTTTGACCCTCCCCCATGATATGTTTCTTTGCACCGTAACAGCTTTCTATTACATCAGTCTCATATGATTTAATCATAAGCCAGCCATTTCCTTCACGTTTAGGGGAGGAGGAGAAATGTGCAGAGTCCTGTCACTACGGATATTATCAAACAGTCCTGTGCACCTCAGACCTCCGGATGCTGTGGTTTCTCTGTCTCATCCTACAGTGTGGGCAAGACTGTTCTCTGCTAACACTTGCAGACGCTGGGTGCAGAAGCTGCACGGGGACTGGCCGGGACATCCTCTGCACCTGGATAACAGACGATTGCTTGGAAAATGTGCCCAAGAAGATCCTCCTTAGAGAATTGCAGTTAGTGACTGTGAGACACTGAGATTCTGAACTGGATCCAGCCCAGCCCAGCTCCTGTAAACACGCGATTTGGTTGCCAAGGGAGGAAGGCAGGTGAGGGATGGATTCACTCCTCTTTCCCCTCTCCCCCCGCATGCTGTTTTCTGACCATCCATGGCCAGCCAACATCAGGTCCCATTTCTGTCCCTCTGTCCTTGGCTGTCTGTACAGCTTTCTCCCTGGGTTTAATTCTCTCTCTGACACTTGCTGTCAGTCCAGGCTGCTCCCCACCCTTTGGCCTTTCTCCATGTCTCTCTCTGTCCCCAGCATCCTGGTCCAGGGCAGAAGGCTGGGAAGGAGCTGGAACAAACAGTGATAACACAGCGCTGGGGTGGAGTCAGTCGCTGATTCCCCTGTCTGCTCCCTGCCAACAGGCGTGTGCGAGAGAGGGGCAGCAGGAGACACCGGCATCCCACAGCAACAGTTTCATGATGGCCGAGCTGAGCACGGAGTCCCTGCCACCAACAGCCTCTAGCTGGGATTACAAAGATTTATATAATGGCACTGGATTTGGTGCTTTCCATGTACATTATGCCCCTCCAGTGACCATCAGCAGCATCACTCTGATCATCTGCCTGTTGGGGCTGGTGGGGAACGGGATCGTCCTCTGGTTTCTTGGCTTCCGCATGAAGAGGAACCCCTTCACCGTCTACGTCCTCAACCTGGCCGTCGCCGACACTGGCTTCCTCCTCTTCTCGGTTGCCCATCTTGTAGCTTACGTGCTGGGATATGCATTTCGTAATTCTATTGATTTTTTTAACATGTTATTGCTGTTTACAAGTCATTTGACGTACAGCACTAGCCTGTACCTCCTGACGGCCATCAGCACCGAGAGGTGCGTGTCCGTACTCTACCCCATCTGGTACCGATGCCACCGGCCAAGGCACTTGTCTGCCATCGTGTCTGCCCTGCTCTGGGCTCTCTCCTGCCTGCTCTGCTGTCCCGTGGCCATTTTTTGTCTAGATCCCTTTCAGAAAAGCTGCATCACCTCCCTCCTCCCCATCAGTGTTCTGAATGTCCTGATATTCACCCCCATCATGGTTCTGTCCAGTCTGACCCTGTTCATCATGGTGCGACGAAGCTCCCAGCGGCGCCCGCCCGGCAAGCTCTATGTTGTCATCCTGCTCACCGTCCTCTTCTTCCTCCTCTTCACTCTCCCTCAGAGCCTCCACTTCTTCATCTGCTACTGTAACGTATTTGAGTACAGTGAGATATTTCACATGCTAGCCTGTGCAAGCAGCAGCATCAACCCATTTATCTACTTTCTAGTTGGGAACTATGGGAAGCGGCGATTCTGTGGCTCTCTCAAGGTCGCGCTCCAGAGGGTTTTTGAAGAGCAGAGAGATTCCGGAGAAAGCAAAGACACCCAGAGCACAGACCCAAAGGAGATGGTCCCTCCAGCAGGTCAGCCTGCTCTGGGAATGGAAGTTTCCCATCATCTTGAAATCAAAGAACTTCAGGAAAGGTCTTGACAGGACTTGCTAATCCGTCCCCATCCTGACTCAGAGCAGAGTCCTGCCCTAGAGTGGATCACCAGGGCTCTGTGCAGTTGTAATGACACCAGTGGGTCTCATGGGACCAAACCTCGCTCCCACTGGACCCAGATCGGAAAGTCTGAGCGATGTGAGTGGGAGCAGGAATGGGCCCCTCACGGTCTGATATGCTTTGTTTTAAAAAGAAATGCCACGGGTTCATCATGTCAGTGTTGGTGGCAAGTTTCTCCCAGTGTTGCTTCCTCTTTGTGGTGTGTTGTTGTGAGTTGGAGACCTATCGGGGATATCAGCTGGCGGCTCCTCCACAGAGCCTTGAGCACTGGCATGTACCTGGTGCAATTCATCCCCGTCTCTAATGCCTGCCTCTTTTGTGGCATGAGGGCAAATCTGTCGCCAGATTTTCTTAAATGCGCCAGGTTGCAGCCCCTTTTCGGCTTCTCCAGAGCCTATTGCTGATGTTCTGGCTGCACTTTTCCCCTCACCTCTTTATTTATGCACACCCCATTCATGACTCCACAGAGTCGCGAAACCTCCTCGTCAACCTCCTCCTGGCCCTGGCGAAAGTCGCTAAATACAACACCAGGAGGAGAATGCTGGACAAGGGGGTGTTCTGCGACAGAGGCCTGTTTTCCGTTTCTCCCTCATGTCACAAATCTGGGCACATATATCCACTGTGCAGCATCCACTGCCTCCATGGACAGCTTCGAGGAGCTGTGTGAATGCAGGTATTCTCACCCCAAATCATGTAGGCATTTTTGCATTTAGCCACGAAAACAAAATGGTGGCATGCCTCAGTTTCCCTTTTCCACACAGGACCTTCTAACTGGAACCCTTTTTGTCCTGTAAGAAGTTCCAAGACCAGTTACAAGTGTTAACCATGAAATAGCAAGATCACAATGTCCCTTTACATACCGTCTGTCGTTTGGTACATCTCCAGACAGATTACATGGTATTTCCATAAGATCATGCACATTGTATACCTTTACATTTCTCTGCAACAATAATACATTGGTTATAAGAATTAACATTAGTAACAAGAACAATCCTATATCAGGTGTATATTGACATTCTCCATCATGCCCCTTCTTTGGCACCACCAGCTCATTAAAAAAGACCTTGGTACCCACACTCCTCACAGATACAGACAGAGATGATTTAATCAGATCACGAGGTGCAGGGCGATGGGTCGTATCGAAGTAGCGTCAAAGAGCGGTAACCCGGAAACGTCAGAGGGGGCAACCTGATATGTCAGCAGCGATGTGTAAGTTGTTAGAACCTGTATATAGAGTGGTGTCTTGGGGGTCAGTCTTTGCATGACCTAGGGAGCAGCGGAAATTTCCAACTGATGGAGTCATTTCATTGTTACGGGGTACATATGTGTAGTGGTTTGGTACAGTCTACTGACAACTATTCCTGTGCCTTGCTTAACAGTAAACCTGGCTGGGTGCCTTTGATCCTTATGTTGTTTGTGGTCTTTCTCTGGGGACTCTCTTGGGGTCTGCTGTGGAGACTAAGTGCACAAATCGATACAGCCCACACCATGGAGCACACACACAAGTAACCATCTGGTTATCATTGTCCATGGAGACAGAGACCTGTGAGGACAACTTGACAGTAAATCCCGGCCCTTCCTGAACAATTGGAACTCAGGAAAGGAATCCCTAGATATGGAGATTGAGCCAGGGAGTCACTTCAGAAGTTTTTTAAGTGTGCCTGGGCTGCCCTGGAAGGGGGGAGGGCTTGGGCAGAAGGGGCTGCTGGCTCCCCCTGGTGGAAGAGTTACATCATTTAAAGCAGGGGTCGGCGAAAGAGCCTCCACAGGTCAGAGACACCCTACCACTCCCCTACCCCCAGGTGGGGCTGGAGGAATACGCAAAGTCTCCTCCCTCGCCAGCACCGCATGGCGCTTAGAGTCAACTGCCCGGGGTTGGCTCTAAGCACAACCTGCCCTTTGCAGGGCAGAGGCAGGGTGGGAAGAGACTTCACATGCTCCTCCCACCTCCAGGCCCTGATTGACCTGGGGACAGGTGGGGGAACGCTCAAAGTCTCATCCCGCCTCTAAGGGTTTAGAACAGCTGGTGGTTCTCTCGGGAGGGGGGGGCAGGAGCAAACACTTCATGCGTCCTCCCATCCAAGGCCAGTCAGGAAGCAGGTAGTGTCCTGATCCCGCCCCTTCTGGCCAAGGTTCCACCCCTTCTGCCCAAGGCCACGCCCCTTCCAGGGAAGCCCAGGGCCACTTCAAACATTTCTGAAGTGGCCCTCACTGGCTAAATTTATTGCCCACCCCTGATTTAAAGGCTTCTGAGGTTCTGAGGCTATAACCTCAATGTTAACGAGTATGGAAACGATTACCTTCTTAATTACTCCTTTCCCCTCTTATTTTTCTAATTAGCTTATTCCTCTGGTATTTCAATCAATCATACAGACTCCTACATGGGTCAGCAGCACAGCTGGACCCTTTAGCTTCATCCACCGCACTGACGGCTGCTCGCCGACCCAGCGCACTCACCGCCAGCAGGAGTGGGTTGGCATGCGCCATGTGGCCAGCAGCGGAAGGGTGCGAGACACACGCTTTACCACAGGGTCGCACAGCTGTTTGGCACGAGCAGAGGAACAGTGAGACTCAGGCAGGATGGGTTCTCCTCCAGGCTGTGACTCGCTGTGACGTTACTGGATTTTAAAGGGAGTAGCCACATCACTGCTGGGGGTTGTCCCAAAGTCTGAAGAAAAGGCCCATGTGAGATGTCAAACAAAAGCTTATGTTCTACTGATTCTATGAATGCTACTCATGTATTTGTGTGATATCTGTATGTGGAGTTATAAATATGTTCTCTGTGTTGATGCTGGAAGATTGTCTGTCTGAGAATGTTCAGTCAGTGACTATGTAATTAGCAAGGCTCCAGGCACAAGGCTCCCAGGGTATGTCTACACTACCCTCCTAGTTCGAACTAGGAGGGTAATGTATGCATACCGCACTTGCTAATGAAGCCCGGGATTTGAATTTCCCGGGCTTCATTAGCATAAGCGGGGAGCCGCCATTTTTAAATCCCCGCTGCTTCGAACCCCGTGTAGCGCGGCTACACGGGGCTCAAACTAGGTAGTTCGGACTAGGGTGCCTATTCCGAACTACCGGTACTCCTCGTTTCACGAGGAGTAATGGTAGTTCGGAATAGGACCCTAGTCCGAATTACCTAGTTCGAGCCCCGTGTAGCCGCGCTACACGGGGTTCGAAGCAGCGGGGATTTAAAAATGGCGGCTCCCCGCTTATGCTAATGAAGCCCGGGAAATTCAAATCCCGGGCTTCATTAGCAAGTGCGGTATGCATACATTACCCCGCTAGTTCGAACTAGCGGGGTAGTGTAGACATACCCCCAGAGAGGCCAATATACACCTGAGGAATGTGTCTGGGACCTGTAAATCAGGCAATATCTTGGCTGCTGACATAGGATGTTCACCAGAGACTTTTAAGATAGCAGTTTGTAACATCCCTGTATCGAGAACTTGGTGATTCAATGCATGTAATTAATTCTCCTTAACAACTTTACTCTCATGCGACTCTTTCTGTTAGTAATAAACCTTTAGATTTTAGATTCTAAAGGGCTAGCCCAGTGTGATCCTGTGGGTAAGATCCAGAATGTATATTGACCGGGGATTTGTGGCTGGTTCTTTGGGACTGGAAAGACCCGTTTGGGGTAGGTGGGATTGGGTTTTATAGCCCCTCACCTGTGTGGTAGGCCTGGGGCTGATTGGGGCACAGAGAGAGCTGGGGTATCTGAGGGGTTTTGCTCGTGAGGCTTCCTATTGCCTGGATTGGCAGCTAAAGAGCTCGGTGTGACTGGTTTGTGGCCTCTTTGGGACGGGTCTCCAGTCAAGTGCTGTAAGGAGTGCTGAGTTTGAGAAATTCACCCTGAGTGGATGCTGTGAGCAGTGCCCAGACCCGGTCCGGTCCATCACTCTCCTGCCTCTGTCTCCTCCCTCAGGGTATGTCTACACTAGCTTGTTAATTCGAGCTAGGTAGGCAAAGCAGGCGACAAGAGTTGCAAATGAAGCCAAAGATTTAAATATCCCGGGCTTTATTTGCATGTTCCCACCCGTCGCCATTTTGAAATTCCACTAGCCCGAAGTAACTGCCGCGTGGCTACACGCAACAGTGAAACGGTAATTCGAACTAAGTCCTCCTCAGTCTCTCTGTCCAAACAGCCCCATTATCCTCCTGCAGCCCTAGTTCCTCATCCATCTTCTGCCCACATTCTCCAGCCTTCATGCCCCGTCTGCACCACCCAGTCCAACCTGCCGCTGCAGCGCCTTGTTCCCATCTCCCAGCCCAGCCAATCCTAATCTTCACTCCCTTCACTGAGCCCATAGCGTGACCTCTGTGTTTACTGCCTTGTTGGCTTCCAGTCCGCCCTGTCTCTCCATTTCCCCTTCAAGCTCACTCACTGACTCCCCCTCTCCAAGCCTATTGCCCCAACCTACTCCTTCTCCTGCTCACAGGTCTAGCTCTTTTCTCCCCTTTATTTGGGTCAGGCTGTTTCCTCCTGCTCCTTCTCCTCCTCGCTGCCTTGGTTCCAGCTTTGGGAGCACTGAGAACTCACAGGATCAAGAATTACAGGGGAAGTCCTGCTTGGTGCGGGCAGTCCCAGGTTGGCCCATGCTCGGATGCTCTGCCCGGATGCTGCATGCACCGTTTGGTTACATGTAGGAGCTGTAAGGGGGAAGAGTAGGTGTGAATTGAATTTTTTTTAAAAGGCTCACGTCTTGGCTCCATGTGGGTGATTTTCATGGGACCCCCAAAAGACACATCCCTGATACAAGGTGTGAAACACCACCCAGAATTGAAAGGACGCGCGAGAAGCTTCCCTTGATCCGAAAGGACTGAAATGTCACTGCCAAATGAAATGCACTAACGGTCTGGTTGTAAAATGTCCAAATCTTTTGACCTTTTGCGTATAAGGAGCACATCTTTATATGGGCAAAAGGCAAATCTAAATGCCTTTCTTAACTGTGGTGACCATGTACCTGTTCCCAAACATAGAAATAGTTCTCCACACCAAGGACTCTTGTGGGTGATAATTGGATCTCAGCTAGCGATCGAGCTCGGATGCACTAATAGCGTAAAACTAGCCCTTTCATGCACACGTTCTATTTGGAGCTGCTCAGTACACAATGCCCAGTGACAGAAAACAGCATGCTGAAATTCAGAAACGTTCCTCTGTGGTTCCTGAATTAGAGAATTGTTCTTGTCTCAGTTCAACAATTTTGCCCACGTAGCATTTTGTGGCCTCATAACATTGGTTCCCAACGGTGTCGAGTAGTGATTTCTAGAAGGGGGAAAATGTGCCACATTACACTGCGGATGCTTAAGATAAAAAAAGTGGACGGTAGCATAGAATTCTGTCCCTTCTTGGTCCCATGCCTGCATTGTTGTGTTGAGTGAGATGAAGCACGGTGGAATATCCACTTTAAGAAGCCATTTATCGTCCTGTAATTAAGCAACGCCTTCTCCTTTCTTATCCACTGTGGTTTTTCCCAAATGATTAAAAAAAAAGGGGTGAGGGATTCAAGCCAGCACATTCACTTAGCCAGTGACTCCAGTGTGATACGATGGGCCATGATGAATATTTGATTCTTCCAGATGCTGGTGGCTAAGACATGAAAATAAAATTTTTAGTTCTAACCATGCTATCCACTACAATTTTACTGCAGAGACAGGGAATTTGGGGAACTGTTGCTTATAGTTGATAGTCTGCAATTGGACCTGCAATTTTGGCACCATTCCAGCTTTCTTGCCCCTCCCTGAGGACACCCTGTCTATGTCTGGACTGACTGCTCTTGTCCAGTCCCTACCTAGTTTGGTCAGAGCTTCCACCAAGCTGCTGAAGAGGCAATTTGCTGTTACTGAGTCTCTCATTGTCACCAATTCGGAGATAATACAATAGAATCCTATATGGCAGCTGATTAAAGAAGAAAGATTTTCCCCCTGATGATTTGAATAAATAAACAATTGTTCCTGACTCTTTTTTCCAAGGAAAACGTTAACTACTGAGTGAAAAATTAAAACCGGAGTATTTGAATTCTGAAATTTCATTGGCCTTCTTTGTGGAGGTGGGGAGTTCAAGGCCTCCCATTCCAATTTTCCTCTGTAGACTGGACTCCTTGGCCAGACTACAACTCCCACAAGGCACCACGATCTTTCCCCTTGGGGAGGGGTGGTAGTTGGTCATGCTAGTCACCTGGATGTAGTGGGAGATTTAGTTCTGTAGTCTGGCCTTGCCCATAGAGAATGGCAGCATAAGGTAACTCAAACTACAACTCCCCTGAAGCACCACCGAAAATAAAAACATTGCAGTTTATAACTCACATATTTCCATTAGGGGTATGTAGTTTTCTGAGAAAAAAAAATCCAAAAGTAAAAGGAAAATGAACATTTTTCAAAAAGAAAAAAGAAAGACTGTAAACAGCTGATATCCCCCCAAAAAGCAACAGATATGGGAAATGTTTGACCCTTCCCAATGCAACTTTTTTTTTTTTTGCATCGTAACAGCTTTCTACTACAGCCTTGTCTGATTTAATCATGAGCCCGCCGTTTCCTTCATGTTTAGGGGAGGAGGAGCAACGTGCAGAGTCCTTTCACTACTGAATATTTTAAAACCTCCCTGTGCTTTTCAGACTTCTGGATGCCGTGGTTTCTCCGCCAACACTTGCAGGCGCTGGGTGCAGAAGCTGCAAAGGGACTGGCAAGGACATCCTCCATACCTGGGTAACAGACAATTGCTTGGAAAATGTGCCCAAGAAGATCCTCCCTGGAGAATTGTAGTTAGTGACCATGGGACACTGAGATTCTGAAGTGGATCCAGCTCAGCCCGGCTCCTGTAAACACACGGTTCATGCCTCCGGGAGGAAGGCAGGTGAGGGACGATTTCACTGCTCTTTGCCCCCACTGATTAGACAGGGCAGTAGACAGCACCAGCCTGTACCTCCTGATGGCCATCAGCACGGAGAGGTGCATGTCTGTCCTCTACCCCATCTGGCACTGATGCCACCGGCCAAGGCACTTGTCTGCCCTTTCTCCTGCCTGCTCTGCGGGTGTTTTTTGTCCAGATCTAACCAATGAAAGCTGCTTCACTTCTCTGCTACCTGTCTTCGTTCTGCATGTCCTGATATTCTTCCCTGTCATGGTTCTGTCCAGACTGACCTTATTTTCAAGGTGTGATGGAGCTCCCAGAGGCACCTGCCCTTCAAACTCTGTGAGGTCATCCTGCTCACCATCCTCTTCTTCCTCCTCAGAGCCTCCACTTCTTCATCTGCTAATGTAACGTATTCAAGTACAGTGAGATATTTCACATGCTGGTCTGTGCAAGTGTAACCACCACTAAGGTGGATTTGAACCTGGGACCTTGGGAGCTGATTATAGGAGCCTCTACCCTCAGAGTTAAAAGCCAGCTGGCTCCCAGCCCATGCTATAGAGGTCTCTTGATCTTAACTGTTGCAGTGGTCTAAGTGCCACTTGTAGTACTTAGTAACCACACTAAGGCTATGTCTACACTAGCGCATTCTTGCGCCAGAGCTATGCAAATGAGGCTAAGCATGGAATATCGCCAAGCCTCATTTGCATAGCTAATAAGCTGCCATTTTGCGGAAGTGGCTCTTGGGCAAGAAGGAGCTGTCTACACTGGCTCTTCTTGCACAAGAATAACCCTCTTGCGCAATGCCGTTATTCCTGAAAATAATCAGCGTAACAGCATTGCGCAAGAGGGTTTTTCTTGAGCAAGAAGAGCCAGTGTAGACAGCTCCATCTTGCGCAAGAGCCTCTTCTGCAAAAATGGTGGCTCATTAGATATGCAAATGAGGCTCAACAATATTCCACGCTTAGCCTCACTTGCATAGCTTTGGCGCAAGTTCGTGTCAGTGTAGACATAGCCTAGGTGTGTGGGTTACATACTTCTCCTAGGTGAGGAAGTGCGTCCCAATCTTCCAAGACACAGGTGAGATCCCAGACGAGCCCCTACTTGTAACCACCACCAAGGCGCATTTGAACCTGGGACCTTGGGAGCTGACTCTAGGAGCCTCCACCCTCTGAGCTAAAAGCCAGCTGGCTCCCAGCCCCTGCTATAGAGGTCTCTTGATCTTAACTGTTGCAGTGGTCTAGGTGCCACTTGCAGTACTCAGTAACCACACCAGGGCTATGTCTACATTCGCGGCTTCTTGTGCAAGAACATCTTGTGCAAGGGTTCTTGTGCAAGAAGTCTTGTGCAAGAAACCGTCCACACTGCCATGTGCGAGCTGTGCTTTTGCACAAGAGCGCCCACGGCAGTGTGGACATTCTCTTGTGCAAGAAAGCTCTGGTGGCCATTTTAGCCATAGGGCTTTCTTGCGCAAGAAATCCCTGCCGAGAGTCCACACTGCCCAGTTGCGCAAGAGCTCCTGCGCAAGAGGGCTTACACCTGTTAAAAAAGAGCGTAGCTCTTGAACAAGAAGCCCTCTCTTATCTTACACCGTACTGTAAATTTCCTTGCACGAGAGTGGGCGGGCAGTGTAGACGCTCTGCAGATTCTTGCGCCAGAATGGCCATACTTGCACAAGCAGCCGCGAGTGTAGACATAGCCTAGGTGTGTGGGTTACACAAGCAGCAGCATCAACCCATTCATCTACTTTCTAGTTGGGAGCTATGGGAAGCGGCGATTCTATGGGTCTCTCAAGGTCACGCTCCAGAGGGTTTTTGAAGAGCAGAGAGATTCCAGAGAAAGCAAAGATGCCCAGAGCACAGAAAAGCCTTTTGCAAAGCCCGTGTGTGTGTTTGCTTCACTGTGCAGTCCCCTGAAGAGTGGCCTGGAAAACCCTGTCTGCTCACAGGTTGGCAGGTCTGGGGAATGGTGTGTCTAAGCTACAGAGAAGTTGAGGGGGGTTCAACACTGGTTTTGGGGCAGGGACTACTCAGCCATCTGGTCCCATTTCTGGGGAGGGCTCACGGAAAGACAGAGAGGCCCATGTGAGGGAAATGCTGCAGGCTGCTTGCACTGAGGGACACCTGAGAGCACACGGTTCCAGTGTGGTGGGAACCAACCCCAACAGCCTGGTGAGTGTCCAGGCGGGAGGTGCTGTGCCAGGGCTGGGTGGGACAATGCACATAAATCTGGTCTCACGGTCACTTTGCTTGGCCTGTGGCTATTCCTGGAGTCTGGCCTGACTGAGAGCCTTTAGGAAGGGCCCAAGGGAGAGCAAATGGTGTTTTCTCCTGGGAATTCTTGGGGCATTTCTGGGAAGTTCTCTTCCTCCTCAAAGACTAGAAAACAAACATTTCAGAAACATCAGTGTAGTAGAAAAATTCCTATTTCCTATTTTTAGTGACATTTTAAGCATTCAAGTCTTCATGTACCACGTCTTAATATGGTCAGCGGGGAAGCCCAGTTAGTCTGTAACTTTAAACAACGCACAGTCCTGTAGCAACTGAGGGTATGTCTACACGACAGCACTAATTCGAATGAACTTAATTCAAATTAGTTAATTCGAACTAAGCTAATTCGAATTAGTGCATCTAGACCTAAAAACTAATTAAAATTAGCGTTTTGCTAATTCGAACTAGCATGTCCACACTGAGTGGACCCTGAACCGAGGTTAAGGATGGCCGGACCCAGTGCCCGCAGAGTATCAGGTTAGGACTTAGAGCGTGGAGCTGCTGCCTCAGGCTAGCCGAGTGCTGTGCTTAAAGGGACCCGAACCCCACCCCGGACAGACAGTTCTCAGGGTTCCCCGCTTGCTGGTTTACCTCGATGAAGGACAGCAAAGCAGTCCTGTCTTGGAGTGCCCTGAGTGCCCACACTCGGCACATCACAGCACTCGGCCATCAGCCCAGCTGCACTTGCCACAGGCTGCCATCCGAGGGGTCAATCGGGGGGCTGTCAGGATCCAGGAGGCCCTGCAAGAGAGCTTCCACCCTGAGGAGCCCGCAGAGCCACCCCAGTCCTCCCCATCGGGGTCTCGTGCCCCATTCCTCCTTCACCTCCTTCCACTTACCCTTCCCTAGCCCCCCTTCCTGATGTAAAAAATAAAGGACACGTGTGTTAAATAAAGAGAGTTTCTATTTTTGAACAAAACTGGGAGGAGGGGGGGGGGGAGGATTAACCTCTGGGGAGACTGGGAAAAGGAGGTGAGAGAGGGGAAGAGAGAGGGTGGGAGAGGGGAGGGGGAAACCTGGGAGGAGGGAGCTGGAAGGGGGAAGCCAGGGGAAGAAGGAGGAGGGGAAGTATAAAACTATGGTACGCCATATCTTCAAACCTGTGTACAGATGTGGTCTCCTCACCTCAAAAAAGATATTTTGGCCTTGGAAAGGTTTCAGAAAAGGGTAACTACAATGATTAGAGGTTTGGAACAGGTCCCATATGAAGAGAGGCTAAAGAGACTTGGACTTTTCAGCTTAGAAAAGAGGAGACGGAGGGGGGGATATGATGGAGGTCTATAAAATCATGAGTGGTGTGGAGAGGGTGCATAAAGAAAAGTTCTTCATTAGTTCCCATAATATAAGGAATAAAGGACACTAAATTAAATGAATGGATAGCAGGCTTCAAACTAATAAAAGAAAGTTCTTCTTCACAAAGCAAATAGTCAACCTGTGGAACTCCTTGCTGCAGGAGGCTGTGAAGGCTAGAACTAGAACAGAGTTTGAAGAGAAGTTAGATAAATTCATGGAGGTTGGGTCCATGGAGTGCTATTAGCCAGGAGGTCGGAATGGCGTCTCTGGCCTCTGTTTATGGAAGGCTGGAGATGGATGGCACGAGACAAATGGCTTGGTCATTGTCTTCGGTCCATCCCCTCCGGGGTAGCTGGTGTTGGCCGCTGTCGGCAGACAGGCTACTGGGCTAGATGAACCTTTGGTCTGACCCAGTACGGCCGTTCTTATGTTCTTATGTTCTAAGCTCAGGGCTCAGGGTCGGGGGTCTCACTGGACCAACTTGATTTTCATGCAAACCTGATCCTGGGTTCGCACGTGGCCTTTGGTGGCCAGGCTGGCAGCTATCCTGCCCTAGACGGCCACTTTCCTGTGCCTAGTGCGGAGATTGTAGACGTTGGAGGCCTCCCCCCAAACCTGAATGAGGTCCACGATCTCCACACTAGACTAGGCGGGTGCCCGCCTCTTGCGGCCCCTGGCAGGCTCCTGGGAGCTGCCAGCCTTGTCCTGGGAAGAGGCGGAGGGCTGGCTGGCAGCGGGTGGCTGGCTCGTGCCATGCCAGGTGCAGGGTCTGATGGCTGGGTGCTGGCCTGTCTATGTCACTCACACCTGTCTATGTAAGCATATGCTAATTGCTTGCTCCGAGCCGTGGCGGTTTTGTCACAGCCCACTCTTGAATTCCTGCCAGAGGGAATGCCCCGCCCTTCTCCCTGCAATCCCACCATCTTTTTTCAGGCCCCTCTTCCCCAGGATCCCTGGCCTCCTCATCCATGCACCCCTGCATCTGCAGCCGGTCTCTTTCCAGTCCGCGCCCAGAGACCATCTGTACACGTTCGTGCTCCATATGTTACATTTCCTAACCCTCCTGTCCTGCCCCAATACCATATGGCTGGACTATGTAAGGGTATGTCTACACTACCACCCTAGTTCGAACTAGGGTGGTAATGTAGGCAACCGGAGTTGCAAATGAAGCCCGGGATTTGAATTTCCCGGGCTTCATTTGCATAAAGCCGGGCGCCGCCATTTTTAAATGTCCGCTAGTGCGGACTCCGTGCCGCGTGGCTACACGCAGCACGAACTAGGTAGTTCGAACTAGGCTTCCTAGTCCGAACTACTGTTACTCCTCATTTCACTGGGGACGTCAGCTGGTGGCTCCTCCATAGAGCCATGAGCATGGGTGTGTACTTTGCGCAGTTTACCTCCGTCTCTCACGCCTGCCCCTTCTGTGGTGCGAGGGAAAATCAGGCACCTGCCTCTCTTGAATGCACCAAGTTGCAGCCCCTTTTCTGGCTCCTCCAGAACCTCTTGCTGAGGTTCTGGCTGCACTGTTCCCCTCACCTCTTTTTTTACGTGCACCCCACCCGTGGCCCCACAAAGTTGCGAGACCTCCTCATCAACCTCCTCCTGGCCCTGGAGAAAGTCGCTAAATACAACACCAGAAGGAGGACGCTGGATGTGGGGGAACTCTGCAACTGGAGGCTATTTCCACTCCTTCCTTGTGTCACGAATGCAGGTTAAGATCCTCCGTGCAGCATCCACCGTCTCCATGGACAGCTGCGCGGGGCAACGGGCACTGTCTGGGTTCTCTGCTCGGTGTCCCCAGCCTCTTCCCTCATTTTAAACCTTTGACCCACATCCCTTGACCCTGTTTTTCATTATTTGTGCCCTGTAATCAAGTAAACTTTGGGTCCAGTTGTCCCCCCACTAAAACTGGGGTAGGGCCCTTTAGAAGTGGACGCCCACACTCTCTTGAGTTCAAATAGTGCTCACTCCAGCCTGACTAGACAGATAAGCCATTTCTCCTTGTAAAATTGAGCCTCAAATAAATTGTCCAATGACTTCTGAATCCCCTTTCCACTGCCCTGTGCCAATCAAGCCCTTCGTATTGATAATATGACCAAAATAAGGACGAGAACATACAGCCTATTTTTGCTTTATTCAGATGAAGAGACTCTGACCATCTTTGGTAACATTTCAGATGCAGAGGCTCTAACAGAGATTGCCTATCAAATGTGTCTGCAGAAAGACTTCTTCATCAAAATAAAATCCTGACGAAAAAAAACTGCTTTACAGTTGTATGCTCCGGAAATGTGGGCTACATCTACACTGGCATGATTTTCCGAAAAGGTTTCCGTTAAAAGAGTTTTCGGAAAAGCGTGTCTAGATTGGCAGGATGCTTTTCCGCATAAGCACTTTTTGTGGAAACGCATCTGTGGCCAATCTAGATGTGGTTTTCCGCAAAAAAGTGCCGATCGCCATTTTTACGGTCGGGGCTTTTTTTGGAAAACAGTACTGTGCTGTCTACACTGGCCCTTTTGCGCAAAAGTCTTTCGGAAAAAGACTTTTGCCCGAACAGGAGCAGCATAGTATTTCTGGAAAAGCACTGACAATCTTACATGAGATCATCAGTGCTTTTCCAGAAATTCAAGTGGCCAGTGTAGACAGCTGGCAAGTTCTTCCGCAAAAGCAGATGATCTTGCGGGAAAACTTGCCAGTCTAGACACAGCCGTGGTGTTTTGCCTTTTGCCCATAGAAAGATGCCATGTGCTTCTCATATGCATGATGTCAAAAGAGTTGGACACTTTACAGCCCCAGAGTTTGGGCATTTCACTTGGTGGTGACATTTCCTAAGTAAAACATCACTTGGAATTGAAAGGACATGCGAGAAGCTGCCCTTGATCTGAATGGATTAGCTTTTGGCTTCCCCATTTCAACATGAGAAACTAAAGGTGTGTCTGAACTACACCTCTCTCGCGGCAGAGAGATGTAGATTAGGCACATGGACATTGCTAATGAAGCAGGGATCTAAATATCCGGTGCCTCATTAGCATGAACATGGCCGCCACTTTTTTTCGAAATTGCGTTTAAAAACAAAACGGCAGTCTAGACGCAGAGCTGTTGAAAATAAAGCCTTTTTCGACAGATCTTGTAAACTCATTTTGGAGGAATATCGGATCTGTCGAAAAAGGCTTTATTTTTGATAGATCCTCGTCTAAACTGCCATTTTAAAAAAACCAACTAATTTTTGTTTTAAGTGCTTTATTATTTTTCTACTTTTTACACCCTAAAATGTCATCGCCTGCTCAGCTATGATTAAGTTGCAATGGTAGAAAAACATTTTGTGTGTCTGAAAACTGTAGGTACTCGGGTTACCTATAATTTTTTTTATAAAAGGGGTACTTTATAAAAAAATGTTGAGAAACACTGTTCTAGATCATCCCTCGCAGATGTTTTTCTAACCTGCTCTTACGCATGTCAAATGATGGAGATTCCACAACTTGCCTTGGCAATTTATTCCAGTGTTTAACCACCCTGACAGGCAGGAAGTTTTCCTGATGTCCAACCTAAACCTCCCTTGCTGCCATTTAAGCCCATTGCTTTTTGTCCTGCCATCAGAGATCAAGGAGAACAATTGTTCTCCCTTCTCCTTGTAACACCTTTTTAGATACATGAAAACAGCTATCGTGTCCGCTCTCAGTCTTCTCTTGTCTAAATTAAACAAGCCCAATTTTTTCAGCCTTCCTTCTTAGGTCACGTTTTTTAGACCTTTTAATCATTTTTTGTGCTCTTCTCAGGGTCTTCTCCAATTTCTCTGCATCTTTCTTGAAATGTGATGCCCAGAAATGGACAGAATACTTCCCTTAAGGGCTAATCAACACATAGTAGAGCAGAGGAATGACTTCTTGTGTCTTCCTCGCAACATTCCTGTTAATGCATCCCAGAATCATGTTTGCTTGTTTTGGCCATAGTCTTACATTACTGACTCATATTTAGCTTATGGTCCACTATAACCCCTAGATCTCTTTCTGCAATACTCCTTCTTAAACAGTCATGTCCCATTTTGTATGTGTGAAACTGATTGTTCCTTCTTAAGTGGAAAAATTTATTATGAAATAAAATAAAAAGAAAATTAATACTGCAATATTTTAGTAAGCATTTGGGATCTTATATGTATCTGTTTCTTTGAGGCTTGAACCAAAATTGTCCTTTTTCTTGACATAGCAAACAAAATCTGTTATCGTTAATACTGACATATGGAATGAAAGTTGTTACAATTTATGCCCATGTATGGAAAAAAAACGTTAGAATCTTTATATATGCAAATTGTATCAATAGTCTCTTTTGTGTTGTGACTTGTAAAACATATTTAAACATTTTGTTTTGATGCGAGAAATTATTTCATATATATTATTTATTTAGGAGACCTCTAATCACAGTTACTGGAATGAGACCTATAGCCACTAGTTGGCACTGCCAAGTTAGATGATGGGGCCGATACTTGCTGCTGTTCAGAATTATGTTGGACGTGTGAAATTTGATCCTCATAAGCACATACAGGTGATCTGCTTTCTATCTGCTACGTAATTTAGTTTTGTTATTCTTCATAAGACTGAAGCCACACTCACAGTCAGCACTGGAAGCTTGACATCTGTCCAACCGTTGGGACCCTACATTGCAGTGGTCGGCATTCTATAGAATGAAAGTCTCCATTTTCTGCAACTTTCTCATCATCTCTGCTTCATGTTTCTCTGAAATTATGTATTTGTAAACTTTGTAAACGTTGTATTGGTTCCCAATGCACTCCTTCTCCTCCTCTACAGTCTTTTGGGCCGATGACCTCACTTGACTCAGGTCCAACATTTTTCTGTATTTGTCAACTAGCTTGCTAATCTTTCCAGTGCCAAATTCATACCTGATTTGATGTGATGAAAGTGAGGCAAAGTCAAAAGATGCCCATGCATTTAATTCATTCTTTGCAAACCTCTTATTTAGATGCTCTCACAGCAGGGAGATAAAATGTAGAATAGGTTCCCTGTGGAATTGTTCATCTGCTGCGCTTGATGCAGTTATATTTTTCATAATGTTGCTCTAAGGCAGTGGTCACCAACCAACAGATTTGGATCTACTGGTAAATAATGGAGCCTCTGTCCGGGGATCCTGACTGGTTTTGGTAGGACACTCTCAACCACTGGCACTTCAGTTGCTCCTTCCCCCACTGTCTGCTACTCCTGCCCTTTGCCTTGGAGCTGCCCTCTCCCTCCTGGGAGCTTCCTTCTGGCTGTGCAGGATGTGGGAGGGAGAAGGGGGTGGGCTGATGTCAGGGTGTCCTTCCTCCCCCCACACCTGTAGCCTATTCCTACACCCAGAGAAGAGGATGGCGGGAGCTTGGCAATGCAAATGTCTGTCGCTCACACACCGAGTGTGTCTCTGTCATTCCCACAAACACCAACTGTCCTTCCCTCTCATCTCCCGACCTAACACACATGATGGGGGGAGGGAGGGTTGTTAATTCTAGTACTGCTTACAAAGGGGATTATATTTTTATTTTTGACAGGTCTGTGCATTACGTAACTTTCATCTCTTTCTTATGCTTAAATATAACCGTTGAGTTATGAGTTCTAACAAACCTCACCTGTCATGGCTGAGTAATTATCCCTGTGCTAACTGCTTCTCCTGGAAGTGGCTGGCATATCCATGGAACCCCTGAGAGAGGCAGAGCAAGGGGTCTCCACAGGCTGTCCTTGCCGGCAGACACCGCTCCTGCAGCTCCCATTGATCAGTAACAGTGGCTAGTAGAAGCTGTGGGCTCAGTGACTGTAGATGAGGGAAAATACATGGTGCCATTGCTCTATATACCAGCTGCTTTCAGGAGTGGTGCAGGGCCAGGGGTGGAGTAAGCCTTCCTTAGCCCCACTGCTCCGTCACCTAGAAGCCATCTCAGTTGAATGGTGCCCAGCCAGAGCCTGGTCCTTGAACCTCTGTCCCAGCCCCGAACCTCCTCCTGCACCCAATTTCCTGCCCCAGACAAGAGTCCTCCTGCACCCAAACTCCTTTCATGAGCTTGCACCCTCAAAACCCTCCTGAACTCAAAACCTCCACCCTGGGCAAAGCATGGAGACCTGGCCACAATCCAATGCCCTTGACCCAAGGCCAGAGCCTGCACCCCAAACACCTACCCCAGCCTGGTGAAAGTGAGTGAAGATGGGGGAGAAAGAGGGATGGAGTGCGCAGGGTGAGGCGTTTGAGAAGGGGCAGGCAGGATGTGCTACAGGACTGTTTGGGTTTGAGGTCGATCTTACTTTGCACTTACATTGAAAACACGAATTTGTGGTTAAAGAGGTTGGAGAGCATCAACTCTAAAGGTACGTCTAGACTACATGCCTCCGTCGACGGAGGCATGTAGATTAGCCAGATCGGAAGAGGGAAATGAAGCCGCGATTAAAATAATCGCGGCTTCATTTAAATTTAAATGGCTGCCCCGCTCTGCCGATCAGCTGTTTGTCGGCAGATTGGGGCAGTCTGGACGCGACATGCCGACAAAGAAGCCTTTCTTGATCGGCACAGGTAAACCTGGTTTCACGAGGCTTACCTGTGCCGATCAAGAAAGGCTTCTTTGTCGGCACGTCGCGTCCAGACTGCCCCGATCTGCCGACAAACAGCTGATCGGCAGAGCGGGGCAGCCATTTAAATTTAAATGAAGCCGCGATTATTTTAATCGTGGCTTCATTTCCCTCTGCCGATCTGGCTAATCTACATGCCTCCGTCGACGGAGGCATGTAGTCTAGACACACCCTAAGAGCCTGTTTCTCCGTGGTACGGTCCTCTCATCTAGCGGATCCAGGCCCTTGCTAACTGTACAGCTTCCATTCTTAAAAAGCTCTTCTGAAAGCATTTGGTCAGTTCTGCTAATTCATGTAAGACGTTTTATACAGCAACCATGAAATGGTAATTAGTGTTAGAGAGTTCAGGCTGTACGTAGCTATTGGGCCATTATTTTCTGAGATTTTCTATTCAAAATATTTAGGAAGAGTCTCATAATTATAAATCAAAGCACGTACAGCAAAATCTCTAAATAGCCACTTTACTTCATTTGGAGGTTTAAACAATAGTCTCATTTTTGGTTACTGAAATTGTCTTCTTCTGACTGAGGATCTGCAAAACAAAGGGTTTTCAAAAGTGTTCCTATTGTCTTCATCATTGGCCCTTCCTTCCACGCATCAACTAAACCCAGGTCTTTTTGATGGTCTACGCAGTGTTGTGCTGTGAAATGCGAGATGCATGGCTTAAGTTGTGTGGCAACACCCTCATTTTTCCCTAGCATGACTGCAGCAGCGACTGAAGTGAACATCACAATTTTCATCCCGTCCAGTTTATTCCTGGTGTAAACGTCGTATTTTTTGCTGGACCAACCAAACCTTCCTCCTTAGTTACACTACGGAGAACTGCAGTAAGATACGGAGCATGGAGGCTTCTGAAAAAAGCAGCATGAAGCTGGTTCTTTACTTTTTAGTTGAGAGCTGCCGAAGTGGGATTTGAAGGGATCCAGCAAGGTCACACTGCGGAGTGGCTTTGAAGGGAGGGTGGATCTCACAGAGGAGGCAGAAAGCCCCAGGGCTAACCCAATGGAGATGGTCAATTAAATTTCTACAGTGCTCAGCCTGGGAAACTCCGCTCTGGGATGGAGATTTCCCCACATCACAGAATCAAAGAACAAACTGCTAATTTACTAGCATCAGGAAAATATGAACATATGTGACCCTGCCCAAGGCTGCATTTATCTGACCCATAACAGCTTCCTACTACATCGATCTCGTCTGATTTAATCTTGGACCAGCCACTTCCTCCTCATTTCAGGGACTAGGACCAATGTGCAGAGCCCTGTCCCTTGATGCTATCAGACCACCCAGAGACACAGCGTAGCATAGGACTGATCTGAACACAGGGACCAAGGGCAGGCAGTATTGTTCCTCTCGGGGAGAAGGGGTCCCAGGCCCTACTCCCCCCTTTCTGCTCTGAGCCCCTTCTCTCAGCCTTACAGAACAGAGACTGGCCCATTCCTCAGACCACAGCCTGGTGTAGTTCTGCCTACCCCTTTGCTCCCTGAGCCAGGCTCCGGGTGGTTTCTATGCCGCACCCTCCAGTGTGGGCAAGACAGTTCTCTTCCTGCACTTGCAGGTGCTGGGTGCAGAAGCTGCACCGGGACTGGCAGGCACATCCTCCACACCTGGGTAACATGATTGCTTAGAAAACGTGCCCAAGAAGATCCTCCCCAGAGAATTGCAGTGAGTGACCATGAGACACTGAGATTCTGAAGTGGATCCAGCCCAGCCTGGCTCCTGTGAACTCGCAATTTGGGCCCCAGGGAGGAAGGCAGGTAAGGGACGGCTGGAAGGATTCACTGATCATTGCCACCACTGATAGATTAGACAGGATTATTCTCTTTCTCTCTCACTATCGTCTCTCCCTCCCCCGCCCCCGCGTGCTGCTTCCTGAGCATCCATGGCCAGCCAACACTCTGTCACATTTCTGTCTCTCTGTCCTTGTCTGTCTGTCCAGCTCTCTCCCTGGGTTTAATTCTGTCCAGACTGCTCCCCAACCCTTGGGCCTTCCTACGTGTCTCTGTCTCAGCATCCCCCAAAGCCACTGGATCAAGTGGTCCTGGGCAGGAGGCTGGGGAGGGGCTAGAACGAGCAGTGATAACACAGCATTGGGGGTGGGGTCAGTAGCTTATTCTCCCATCTGTTCTCTGCCACCAGGAGTGTGCGAGAGAGGGAGAGCGGGGACACCGGCATCCCGCAGCAGCGGTTCCATGATGGCCGAGCTGAGCACAGAGACTCTGCCAGCAACATCTTTTGGGAGGGATCATACACATACAGATAACCACACTGGATGCGCAAAGCTCCATGCCCCTGAGGTGACCATCAAGAGTGTCAGCCTGCTCATCTGCCTGTTGGGGCTGGTGGGGAACGGGATCGTCATCTGGTTCCTGGGCTTCCACATGAAGAGGAACCCCTTCACCGTCTACGTCCTCAACCTGGCTGTCGCCGACTCTGGCTTCCTCCTCTGCTCGGCTGCCCTTGTAGCTCACAAGGTGGGAAATCAGTATTGTGACAGTACCGGAGTTGAGGTATTCATTATTTTTACAGTGCTGTGTTTCTGGACGTACAACACCAGCCTGTACCTCCTGACAGCCATTAGCATCCACAGGTGCATGTCCGTCCTCTACCCCATCTGGTACCGATGCCGCCGGCCACAGCACTTGTCTGCCATCGTGTCAGCCCTGCTCTGGGCTTTCTCCTTCCTGCTCTGCTGTTCCCTTACTATTTTTTGTATAGGTCTCACACAGGAAAGCTGTATCACTTCCCTGCTATTCGTCTTTGTTCTGAATGTCCTGATATTCTCCCCCATCATGGTTCTGTCCAGTCTGTCCATGTTCATCAAGGTGCGACGGAGCTCCCAGCGGCGCCCGCCCGGCAAGCTCTATGTTGTCATCCTGCTCACCATCCTCTTCTTCCTCCTCTTCACTCTTCCTCACAGTGTTGTGTTTTTCCTCCCTTCCCATGGTATATTTCTGGACAACTGGTTATTTGAGGTGCTGGCCTGCGCAAGCAGCAGCATCAACCCAGTCATCTATTTTCTAGTCGGGAGCTGCGGGAAGCGGCGATTCTGTGGCTCTCTCAAACTCGCACTCCAGAGGGTTTTTGAAGAGCAGGCAGATTCCAGAGAAGACAGAAACGACCCCAGCAGAGACACAATGGAGACGTCTGTTTAAATCCCTTCAGCAGCCAGCCTGGGAGACCCTTTCTGGGCATGGAGATTTCCCTAGGTTCCAAAAAGGGAAAGGCCCTTCCTAATTCTTCCCCACCCCTGCCCTTGTGTGGATCCCCAGGGCTCCTTTGCTGCTGTCAGCCACCTATAGTTCTCCCGCTGCCTGATCTGGCTCCCGCTGGAATCAGTTTGGAAAGTCCAAGTGACTTGAGTGGGAACAAGTCTCAGGGGCATCACTGTGTTAGCCTGAGTCTGCACAAACGATGAGGAGTCTTGACACCTTAAAGACTCTCAACACAGGGGAAGTGGCTTTAGACAGCACAACACTAGGCTCTCACCATGGTGATTTTGGAGCATCGGCATCAGGCCTCATTAGCAGATAAGTGCAAGCAGAGTGAGTAGCAGATAGTAATGGTCTGTTGGGCCAATGGAACAGGGGTGAGTGGTTCAAATATCAGCTGCAGCCTCTAGGTGCAGGGGCAGCCCCGGAGGCTCTGCACACTGCCCTCCCGCCCACAGGCACCCCACCCTGCAGCTTCCGTTGGTCACGGTTTCTGGCCAATAGGAGCTGCGGAGTTGTCCTTCAGGGCAGGGCTAGTGCACAAGCCTTCCTGGCTGCTCCAAGCCTACCCTACCCATGGTCCAGGCCGGGTTCTGGCAGGGACACTGTGCTCAGTTCCATCATGGAAAAACCTCTGCTGCAGGTACAGGTCTCTCTCTGCCACCCTCTCTCACACACCTGTTAGCAGAGAGTAGGTGACTGGAACATCCCCGGCACTGTGTTCACAGATCATCCCCGCCGCATAGGACCACAGAGTCAGAAGGCACTGCCAGTTCAATCCAATGCCAAGGGATGTGGCCAATGAATGGGAGTGAGAAATAGCCAGCGTTATTGCCCGGGAGGGATGAAAGAGCCATGGACAGGGACCAGCTTGGACAGAGAGAGATGGGCAGACTGAGGAGGAAGAAACAGACAGGGGAGGGGCTGTTGGCCATGCCTGGGCAGAGAATGGCAGGTGGGATAGATGTGGAAGAAGCAGTGGAGCGTGAGAACAAGTTCTTGTTGCAAGGGGATGTGGATTGCAACTGCTTTAAACACTAAGGAGAGGGGATCACCACATAGGAGTGTAAAGGGTTTGTTTATTCAATTAAAACTGGGAAGGGAGGGGAATCTCACTCATCCACTCAATCACACTTACAGTCCCAGGCAGGATGATAAGGCAAGCAGAAGGCAGTTCATATTTGATCTTCCCAAGTTGACTCCTAATCTGGTCCACTGGCCAGGCGATCTGAGCAGAGGGCGTTCTGGGAGGCTCCACTTGATAGTCAACAACCACTGTGTCTCTGTCCCTCTCTCCTTTAAGGATCAGCCACATGCAGCCTCTGAGTCTGAGCCTCTTGGGGCCGTGTTCACTCCCTGCTGGGGGCGTGTGCATTGTTGTTTACTCCTGCTGTTTACCTCAGACATTCTTCTGCACTCACTCAGGGAAGGGCTGGGGGGTTAACAGACAACACTCCAACAGTTTAGGGAACCAAATAACATTAACAGGTGAGAAAGAACAACCACCATTTTAACTCTCCCCTCCTCCTCCTTTGCCTCCAACAGTTCTGGCTGATTAATAATTGACCAGGACTATTCCCCTGCCACTGCCTGGTAGTGGCCAACGTCCGGTCTCCCCCATCCCCGCTCTTGGCAGAGGAATGTCTCCCCACGCTGGGGAGAATGGAGGACACAGTGTACAACATCAGGAGGTCTCGTGCTCCCTGGGGGTGTGATAACATCAGGCAGTAACGGGGCTCAGCGCACTGCTTCCAAGCTCCTCAACGAAAATGAAATGATGTTCTCAAGATAGGGCTCAGGGGACAGATATCACAGAAAGCCGCCCTTATCGATGTCAGCAGGGTCTGAAGAAATTCTTCCATTACAGCCAGCCAGAAAGGGAGAGAAACCCTGGATGTGTCTATGTAAATACAGTTTACGCCTGCTTTGCTAGATGTGTAAATAAACTTGGAGGGACACTTCCATAGTTCTGTGAGATTAAGCTGGGGAGGGTAGTCCTCTGAGTCAGCCGGCTGCATGCCTTCCAGGTGCAAACTGTAAGATTGGTTCAAGCTGTTCATCCCTCCCTCCCCGTCTCAATGATAGAGCTAAAGACAGGTTCCATAAGGAGTCTCTTTTGTTATTTAAATTTACTTCGGTGGATGTTGGACTTTCTTGTGGCTAGACTGTGTTTTGGGCCAAGAGCTGAAATCACTAGGTTTGGCCTAGAGCCAAATCTACCAGAAGCCGGCAGAAGCAGCAAAGCGGATGGTGATAGAGCCAACAGGTCGGTGGCAGAAACATGAAACGAGCAGCCAGGAAAGCAGCGGCAGCACGATGAGCAGACAGCAGGTGGGTGATGCAGAGGCATAATGAGAGGCTAGCAGGGCGGATGGGGAGTGACCAGCGGAGTGAGGAAGTTGCCTCTTTACCTCCTGCCACTCAGGATGTCAGGTGAGCTCTGGGCCTGCCCTGACCAAAGGCAGCAAGTGTGAGTGGGGTGCAGGGAAGGGTTGGGCATGTGAAGGGGACATTGACATTGCTGGACTTACGAAGCTGAGAGGAAAAGGTCTTTGCCCAGCCTGCTTGGGGTGGGAAGGTTACTCATGGATTTGGTTATGAACTCTGTGCTGGTTTCCCAAACTAATGCCAGGTAACCTACCTCCCTTTTTATTAAAAATTTATTTTCCCCGCTCCGACTCTGTGGCTACGTCTACACTGGCATGATTTTCTGAAAATGCTTTTAACGGAAAAGTTTTCCGTTAAAAGCATTTTCGGAAGCATGTCTAGATTGGCATGATGCTTTTCCGCAAAAGCACTTTTTGCGGAAAAGCTTCTGTGGCCAATCTAGATGCGGTTTTCCGCAAAAAAGCTCCGATCGCCATTTACGCCATCGGGGCTTTTTTGTGGAAAACGCTACTGTACTGTTTACACTGGCCCTTTTGCGCAAAAGTCTTTCGGAAAAAGACTTTTGCCCGAACGGGAGCAGCATAATATTTCCGGAAAAGCACTGACAATCTTACATGAGATCGTCAGTGCTTTTCTGGAAATTCAAGCGGCCAGTGTAGACAGCTGGCAAGTTTTTCCGCAAAAGCAGATGATTTTGCGGAAAAACTTGCCAGTCTAGACACAGTCAGAATGTACGAGTGGGGAAGCATTTCCCAAGGGTGCTGTGTGATTTTCCCAGGTTACAGGTGTAGTAAGATGAAGGCCTAAAACATAAGTCCTTGTAGCACAGACCTGGTGTGAGGCCTAACAACAGACTAAACATGGGTAACATAAAGCAAATAGCTTCTTTCACACTGTTGTTGGACACCCTGCCGCTCCCCTACCTCTAGGACAATCAGGACCCAGGGTTGGAGGACGCACAACGTCTCCTCCCCCACCAGCAGCGTGTAGCGTGTAGAGTTAATTGGCAGGGTTGGCTCTAAGCACAGCCTGCCCTTTGCAAGGTGGAGGCAGGGTGGCAGGAGACTTCACATGCTCTTCCCACCTCCAGGCCCTGATTGACCTGGGGGCAGGCGGGGGAAAGCACAAAGTCTCATCCCACTACGAGAGGCGCAGGCTCCTAGAAGGAACCACCAGCTGTTCAGAAAAACTGGTGGTTCTCTCTGGGGGGCAGGAGTAAGGACTTCATGTGCCCCTCCCCTCCAACTGAGGCCAATCAGGAAGCAGGAAGTCTCCTGGCCCTGCCTCTTCTGGCCAAGGCTCCACCCCTTCTGCCCAAGCCCACGCCCCTTCCAGGGCAGCCCAGGGCCACTTCAGAAATTTCTGAAGGCGCCACCCTGGGTAAATTTATTGCCTGCTCCTGATTTAAAGACTTCTGAGGTACTGAGGCTATAATCTCAATGTTAACGAGTATGGAAATGAGTACTTTCTTAATTACTCGTTTCCTCTCTGATTTTTCCAATTAACTTATTCCTGTGGTGTTTCAAGCATACAGACTTCCACATGGGTCAGCAGCAGTCGGACCCTTTAGCTCCATCCACCGCACTGACGGCTGCCCTCTGAGCCAGCGCACTCACTGCCAGCAGGAGTCAGTTGGCATGCGCCATGTGGCCTTCCGCTGCTGGCCATGAGACACACACTTTACCAGAGGGTTGCACAGCTGTTTGGCATGAGCAGAGGAACAGTGAGACTCACGCAGGGTGGGTTCTCCTCCAGGCTAAGACTCGCCTGCCTCTGTCTCCTCCCTCAGGGTACATCTACACTACAGCATTAATTCGAGTTAACTTAATTCGAAATACTTAATTTGAATTAAGCTAATTCGAATTAAAGCATCTACACACAAAACCTATTTTGAAATAGCGTTTTGATATTTTGAAATAGTGCGTCCACACTGAGTGGACCCTGAACCAAAGTTAAGGCTGGCCGGAACCAGTGCTGGCAGGGCATCAGGTTAGGACAGGGGTTGTGTCTACATTGGCGCAATCTTGTGCCAAAGCGGCCGCTTTTGCCCAAAAACATGCTGCCTGTCTACACTGGCGGGGAGTTCTTGTGCAAGAACACTGACATTCTAATGTGTGAAATCAGTGCTTCTTGCGCAAGAACTATGATGCTCCCGCTCAGGAATAAGCCCTCTTGCGCAAGAGGCCAGTGTAGACAGGCAACATGAATTTCTTGTGCAAGAAACCCCAATGGTTAAAATGGCCATCGGAGCTTTCTTGCACAAGAGAGCATCTACACTGGCACGGATGCTCTTGCGCAGAAGCACATCTGTTGCGCAAAGGCACATGCCAGTGTAGACGCTCTCTTGCGCAAAAACTTGGTTTCCAGTTCACCCTGTCTCTTCATTTCCCCCTCAAGCCCACTCATTGACTCCCCCTCTCCAAGCCCCTTACCCCAACCCACTCCTCCTGCACACAGCTCTAGCTCTTCTCTCCCCTGTATTTGGATCAGGCTGCTTCCTCCTCCTCGCTGCCTTGGTTCCAGCTTTGAGAGTATTGAGAACACACAGTAGCAAGAACTGCTAGGGAAGTCCTGCTTGTTGCCGCAGTCCCAGGAATTGAAAGGACATGCGAGAAGCAGCCCTTGATCTAAAGGGACTGAAATGTCACTGCCAAATGAAGTGCACAAGCTGTTTGGTTATAAAATGTTCAAATCTTTTGATGTGATGAGTATGAGAAGCACACGGCATCTTTATATGAGCAAAAATCAAAACGCTGCATTTATTGAGCATACAATGGTAAAGCAGGTTTTTTTTTTCCTTTCATGAGGATTTTATTTTGCTGAAGAGGTCTTTTTGCAGACACATTTGATATGCATTTTGTTTCTATTAGAGCAGGTTACTCAACTTTGGGAGGCTTGGGGGCTACAGTGATACTCACAGCACATGCTGATGGCTGCAACTTAAGTGCGATTGTCTATACATGCAAATATATATACAAATAGATGCAAATACCTTCTTTCACACTGATGGGCATGAATACAAAGATTAAGGCAAGACAACACAACACACAGCCCCCATTTAATTCAGTTCTGATGGTATTAATAACATGCAATATTTACTCATTTCCACCCATATGACAGCACTTTTAATGAGTAATGACAGTCCAGGAATGTAACTACTAAAAATAATATTAACGACTTGTTTGTTTTGGCTCCCACCCATGGGCTGTGTATGGAGCCCTGTGTAAATAGAAAGCATGCCACAGGCCACAAACAAATGGGCTGTGGGCTGCATGTTGAATTGCCCTATATTAGAGCCTCTGCATCTGAAATGTTACCAAACTCTGACAATCTCTTCATCTGAATAGGGCAAAAATAGGCTGTATGTTCTCACCCTTATTTTGGTCATATTATCAATACGAAGGGCTTGATTGACACAGGGAAGTGGAAAAGGGATTCAGGAGTCATTGGACCATTTATTTTAGGCTTGATTTTACAAGGAGAAAAGATTATCTGTCTAGTCAGGCTGTAGTCAGCACTATATGAACTTAAGGGCAGGTGGGCTTGTGCTAGCCTTGCGTGAAGGACAACTGGACCCAGGGCTCAACTGCTTTTGGGGGACAGATAATGAAAATCAGGGTCAATGGATGCCGGTCAAAGGTTTAAAATGAGGGAACCAGATGGGGACAATGAGCAGAGGACCCCGGAGAGCACCCACTGCTCCTCAAAGCTGTCCGTGCAGCCAGTGGAAGACACATAGACGAACTTTGCCCACATTCATGACATGAGGGAGAAACAGAAATAGTCCCGTTGCAGAGCACCCACTCATCCAGCAGCCTCCTCATGGTTTTGTATATAGTGACTTTCGCCAGGGCCAGGAGGAGGTTGATGAGAAGGTCTCATGACTTTGTGGGGCCACGGATGGGGTGTTCATGAATAAAGAAGTGAAGGGAGTAATGCAGCCAGAAACTCAGCAAGAGGTTCTGAAGGAGCTAGAAAAGGGGCTGCAACCTCGCATATTCAAGAGAGGCAGGCATCCGATTTTCCCTCATGCTGCAAAAGAGGCAGGCATCGGAATAGGGATGAACTGCATCAGGTACAGGCACATGCTCAAGTCTTGGTGTTCTCAATGGGCCGTGGGATTATGGTGGAGTAAACACTGGCCCATCAGGGTTCCCCTCTCTCAATACTTCTTAGTCCCCCCATTTGGTATTGGGGTGGGCATGAGGGTGAGGAAATGCAACATATGGAGCACGGGGATGTACAATGGTCTCTGAGCGCAGATCAGAAACAGACCAGCTGTGGCATCTAGGACCCCTTTTGTCCCAATTGAGAAATGCTTGTGCTTTTCCTTGGGTCTGTCCCCCATCTGCCCTCCTTCAATATGCAGCAACTGTTGACAGAGTATACAGCATAAAACACACACTGACTTAAAATAACAAGCAGTCTGGTAGCACCGGAGGAACCAACAATATGAGATCATGATTATGCATATAGATTATTTTTTGTTAGTCTCCGAGGTGCTACAAGACTACGCGTTGTTTTTTTAAAAGTTACAGACGTACAGGGCTTCCCCTCTGAGAATATTAAGACTTGGCACATGAAGACTTGAATGCTTCCAATGTCACTAAATATAGGAAATAGGATTTTTTTCTACTATACTGATGTTTCTGAAATGTTTGTTTTCTACTCTTTGGGGAGGAAGAGAAGAATTTCCCAGAAATGCCCCAAGAATTCCCAGGAGTAAAACCCCATTTGCTCTGCTTTGGGATCTTTGCAAAAGGCTCTCGGTCAGGGCCAGATTCTAGGAATAGCCACAGACGAAGCAACGTGACTGAGACCAGATTTATGTGTTGTCCCACCCAGCCCTGGCAGAATCCCTTCTGCTTGGAACCTCAGCAGGCTGTTGGGGTTGGGTGCCACTGCACCGGAACTCTGTGCTCTCAAGTGGCCCTCAATGCGAGCCGCCTGCACCATTTCCACCCCTTGGCCTCTCTGCCCCGGGCTGTCTTTCTGTGAGCCCTACCCGGAAATGGGACCAGATGGCCCAGTGGCATCCGTCCAAGGACACAGGGTGAGCCTTAGGCAGATTCAGCCGATTCGGCCAAATCGGGCCCCATGCATAAGGGGGCCCAGTGCCAGGCACCTAGAAGTCGGCTCGGGTCCTCCTTACCTGCGCACGCTTCCGGCTGCTGCTGCCATGCGCGGTGTTTGCAAGCGAGCAGGCAGATGCCTGGGCATGACGTGACGTCACGGCCTGGGATTTTAAAACTGAAAACTGCTAGGTGGAGGTACAGGTGGTTTGGAGTCCGGCCCCACAAAGTAGAAGGCAGAAGGTAAGGGAGGGGGAAAACTAGGGGGAAAGGGTGGGAGGGGCAGGGGCTTGTGTGGAGAGGATGGGGGAGGGGCAGGGGCTTGTGTGGAGAGGACGGGGGGAGGAATGGGAGGAGCAGGGACTTGTGCGGAGGAGACGGGGAGAGGTGGGAGGGGTAGGGGCTTGTACCGAGGAGGAGGGGCTTGTATGGAGGAGATGGGTCAGGTGTGGGAGGGGCACCGTCTTGTGCAGAGGGGGAGGGGCTTTTACGGGGAAGGGGAGGAAGAGAGGGGAGAGGAAGAGGCTTGTGCAGAGGGGGAGGGGGAGAAAAAGGGGAAGGTAACAAGAGACAGGGTGGAAGAAAGACAAATGCCAGGGGGCCAAGTGCAGACAATGAGGAAAAGGGGAGGTGTCAGTGGAGAGTGGGCAGGGTGATGCTGGGAGAGGAGAGGAGAGGGGAAGGGTACTGGGAGTTAGAGCAGTGAGGGGGAGGTGCTGGGAGAAGGTTTGAAAGAAGGGGTGGGCATGAGGAAGGTGGGGATGGAGCAAGTTATGTGTGAGAGCACAGAGGGGCATGAGTGGAATGGGGGCAGAGAGTGGTGAGGGGATGGGCATTAGGAAAAAAGAGGGCAAAGGGGGTAGGGGCAGTGAGGGAAGAGGGATACACCAGGAGGGTGCAGGGATAAGGGAAGGTGCAAGTGCCAGGGGATTCTGGGGGTGAAGCAGAAGGGCAGACACCTGCAGGGGAGGGACCAGCACCAGAGGAGAGAGGCAGGGCAGATGTGTAGAGGGAGGTGTTAGATGAGGGGATGAGGAGGGGTAGCTCACATGATCAGAGTGGGGCTACTGGAGGAGTGGGCACAGGGGCGGGGGGAAAAGGGCTGGTGGGGGGGGCAGGTCACAGGAGGGTTGAGGGCAGTAAGAAGGGCAGCAGTCAGAACAGCAGAGGAGGGTGAGGAGTTGGGGGGCAGCAGGCACCAGGGGAGCTGATGGAGAAAGGAGAGGAGACATGGCAGCAGAGAGAAAAAGTAAAAGTTTATAAAATATTTATTAATAACTTGGAATGCTGCCCACGGCCACTTTGTTTCCACCCCACGGTGCAGTTTGAGTTTATGTGGGGATCAACATGTGGCCAGCAAGTGGGAGCCAAAACAAAAAAGTAGTCAGTGTAATGATTTTCTGTTGATATGTGTTTTAGTAGTTTAATTCTTGGACTGTCATTGCTCATGAAAAGTGCTGTCAAATGGGTAGAAATCGGGTAACTATTGCATTTTATTAATATCAGCAGAATTAAAAGGGGCCTGTGTGTTGTGTAGTCTTGCCTTAATGTTTGTATTCGTGCCTGTCAGTGTGAGAGAAGCTATTTGTATATATTTGCTTGCATATGCAACCGCACTTAAGTTGAGACCCTCAGCATGTTCTGTAAGTATCAGTGTGGCCCCTGGTGCTTCCAAAGTTGAGTTGCCCTAGCTCATCCCAGACCAGTATCTGTCTAACCTGGTCTTAAATATCTCCAGTGTCGGAGATTCTGCAATCTCACTAGGCAATTTATTCCAGTGTTTAACCACCCTGACAGGCAGAAAGTTTTTCCTAATGTCCGACCTAAACCTCCCTTGCTGCAATTTAAGCCCATTGCTTCTCATCCTAACATCAGATGCCAAGCACAACAATTTTTCTTTCTCCTCCTTATGATGCTCTTTTAGGGTATGTCTACACTACCACCCTAGTTCGAGCTAGGGTGGTTAATGTAGGCAACCGGAGTTGCAAATGAAGCCCGGGATTTGAATTTCCCGGGCTTCATTTGCATGTTGCCGGGCACCGCCATTTTTAAATGTCCGCTAGTGCGAACTCCGTACACGCGGCACGAACTAGGTAGTTCGGATTAGGCTTCCTATTCCGAACTAGCAGTACTCCACACAAAGGGGAGTGATTCAAATCTCAGCTGGAATCAGCAGGAGGCCAGAGCTGTGTGAAAGGATCCCCTGTCGTCCATGGAAGTGTCTCTGTGTGGAGGAGCGGGCTGGGGAATGCGTTACACGCTGAGAGTCCTACACTCATGCTGCTATTATTCCCCCCAGCTCCCGTCAACCATTTCTCCTGGCCACTGTGGTCATAGCCATGCGCAGCACATTTCATTAGGGTGTGCACCCAAAGAATTTTTTAAAATGCACTTTGACCCCCCCTCATTAGCCACACACCTGACCCCAGTTAACCATGCCCCTGGCCCCCATTAGCCACGCCCCTGGAGGTAACCCTCTCCGGGCAAGATGGGCACATGACCAAAAGTAAAAAGTGTTATGTGACCCCCCGACCCAAGGACTTTTCCCACCATCCTCCTACCAATAGGGATTAGTTTGGCCTCCACCAACCCGCTCCCCATGCAACTATCCTGCAATTGCATTAATCCAATGTGTGTGACATTAATGCGGAGGTGGAGAGGTTGGGGGGGGGGAGGGGGAGAGAGTGTTCCCTCTAAGAGTTTTGTCCCATGAGCAGAATGAATTCTGTGTTGTGCACCAGTACTGAGTTCATATGGCTTATTTGGATGTGCCATTGTGGCACCCAAGTTATTAATAAATATCTACCTTTCCCCTCTGCTGCCATGTTTCCTCCCCTTGCTCCATCAACTCCTCTGGTGCCTGCTGCCCCCCAACTCCTCACCCTCCTCTGCTGTACTGACTCCTGTCCTTCTCACTGCCCTCAGCCCTCCTGAGACCTGCCCCCCTCCACCAGCCCTTCTCTCCCTGTCCACTCCTCCAGTAGCCCCACTCTGACCATGTGAGCTACCCCATCTCATCCCCTCTTCTAACACCTCCCTCTACACACCTGCCTTGCCTCTCTCCTCTGGTGCTGGTCCCTCCCCTGCAGGTGTCTGCCCTTCTGCTTCACCCCCAGAATCCCCTGGCACCTGAACCTTCCCTTAGCCCTGTACCCTCCTGGTGCCTCCCCCTTCCCTTACTGCCCCTGCCCCCTTTGCCCTCTTTTTCCCTGATGCCCACCCCCTCACCACCCTCTGCTCTCATTCCTCTGTGCCATCACACATGACTTACCCCTTCTGTCAAGCCTTCTCCCACCACCTCCCCCTCCAATCCACAATGCCCTTACCCTCTCCTCTTCCAGCATCACCCTGTCCCCGTTCCCACTGACACCTCCCCTCCTGCCCTTTTCCTCATTGTCTCCACTTCCCCCATAGCATTTGTGTCTCCTCTACCCGGAACCTTCCCCCCTTTTTCCCCTCTCCCCTCCTCCTCCATACAAGCCCCTTCCCCTTTCTTCCTCCTCCACACTTTCCCACTGCAAAAGCCCCTTTCTCTGCCACCCCTTCCTCTTATTCCCCCCCCCCTTACCTTCAGCTTCTGCCTTACAGCTTGCAGGGCTGGAGTCAGAGCCAGCCCAAGCTACAGGGCTGGGGGGGGCACCCCCGGGGCACCGTGAGGTGCTGCCGGGAGAGGTGGGGTGCCCCCAGGTGCCTCAACATCGCTGGGCCATGTGCGCCATACTGCCATGCTGGGCAGGGGTGCTCCCAGGTGCCTCAAGGGCACCGCGCGGTGCTGCCGGGACGGGTGGGGCCCAAGGCGCAAAAATGGCTTGGACTAGCCAGCCCGAGACATTAGGGTGTGCCTGGGCACACCCGGCACATCCTGTGCACAGGCCTATGACTGTAGTGTTATGTGTCTAGGGGGGAAGCTGTGAGAGGTCTCCATCTCACAGCAACACAACACCAAGGGGGGGCAACACTGAGAGAAACTTCCCCGCAACACTGACATGAGGCACCTGTGGCATTTTTTTTTAAAACAAAGTGAATCAGACTTTGAGGGGCCCATTTCTGTTCCCACTCCTCTTGCCAGACGTTCTGATCTGGGTCCAGGGGGATTGGTCCCACGAGACTCACTGGTGTCATTACAACTGCACAAAGCCCTGGAGATCTGCTCTAGGGCAGGACTCGGCTCCGAGTCAGGGTGGGGACGGATTAGAAAGTCCTCCCAGGACCTTTCCAAAGTTCTTTGATTTCTTGATTTATGAAGAGATGCATCAAAAATAAAAAAATAAGTCACTTTGTGAGCAGTACAAGAAGTAACAACCCCCCACCCAACATGTCTATTCAGTCGGGAGATGAGTGAAGGACAATTGGTGTTTGTGAGAGTGACAGAGGCAGATGCAGTGTGTGAGCGAAAGAGATTTGCATTGCCAAGCTCTTGCCATCCCCTTATCTCTGTGTGGAGGGTGCACTCAGGGTACAGAAGTGGGGAGAGGAGGGACACCCTGACATCAGCCCCCCTCCTTTCTCCCATATCCCTCACAGCCAGCAGGAAGCTCCCAGGGGGGGCAGCTCCAAGGCAGAGGACAGGAGCAGCATGACAGCGGGTGGAGGGGCAAATGAAGCGCTAGCGGTTGAGAGCTTCCTACCCAAACCATCCCTACAGTGCTCAGCCTGGGAGACTCTGCTCTAGGATGGAGATAGCCATCAAAGAACAAACACCTAATATATCAACGTAACAAAAAGATGAAAATATGTGACCCACCCCAAAGCTGCATTTATCTGCCCCATAACAGCTTCCTTCTACATCAATCTCGTCTGACTTAATCTTGGGCTAGCCACGTCCTCTTTGTTAAGGGGAGCAGGACCAATGTGCAGAGATCTTATCAGGCCACCCCGTGCTCATGAGACCTCCGGATACCGTTGTCTCTGTGTCCCACCCTCCAGTGTGGGCAAGACAATTCTCTGCCTACAGTTGGCAGGCGCTGGGTGCAGAAGCTGCACCGGGACTGACAGGGACATCCTCTGCACCTGGGTAACAGACGATTGCTTGGAAAATGTGCCCAAGAAGATCCTCCCTGGAGAACTGCAGTTAGTGACCATGAGATACTGAGATTCTGAAGAGGATCCAGCCCAGCCCGGCTCCTGTAAACACGCAGGGTATGTTTACACTGCAGTGCTAATTCGAACTAACTTCGTTTGAATTAGTTAATTCGAACTAAGCTAATTCGAACTAACGCAGCTAGACCTAAAAACTAGTTCGAATTAGCGTTTTGCTAATTCGAACTAGCGCGTCCACACTGATTGTACGCAGGGGGGCATTTAAGGGCACCTGAAACCGGTTCTGGCAGGGCATCAGGTCAGCAGTTGCTTTGTGTGGCTGCTGTCTGAGGCTATCTAAGGCTCGTGCTTAAAGGAACCCCCCCCTGGACAGCCGGTTCTCAGCTTTTCCTGCTTGCTTGCCAACATCGCCGAGGGACAGCAAAGCGTTGGTCTCTGTGCCCGTCTGTGTCAGTGGTTCCCTTTGGGGCCGCCGCTGCAGGTGGCAACATGGAGCCAGAGTTTGCCCTGCACCTTCTGGTGCACTTTCTGGACTTGCTGCTGCAAGCCTGCCAGCAATGGCTGGAGGCTGCCTGGCACCACCTGGTGCACGTCAGCCCCCTGCCTCTCCACCTGGCCGCCCTGGGGGCCGTGGAGGAGACGCGGCGGTGCCCGGACGCCGGCGTGCCCCGCCGCATCTGGCGTCTGGACACCAGTAGCGACTGGTGGGACCACATCGTCCTGGAGCGCTGGGGAGACCGACAGTGGACCCAGAACTTCAGGATGAGGAGGGACACCTTCCTGGAGCTCTGCGAGTGGCTCGCCCCTATCCTGCGCAGAAGGGACACTCGCATGAGGCCCGCCATCCCCCTCCAGAAGCGTGTGGCCATCGCCCTCTGGAAGCTCTCCACGCCGGACAGCTACCGATCCGTCGGGAACCAGTTCGGCGTGGGGAGATCCACCGTCGGAGCGGTGCTCATGCAGGTACGGCACTTGCCGACCACTGGACCGGGGGAGGAGGGGGGCTGCAAGGAGGGGATGGGCTGCCCCAGGGAGGGAGGAGGCGAAAGTGCCCCGCACCGGTCTCTCCCGGCCATACTACACGCTGCCCGGGGGGGTTGCTTCCGGCAGTGGGGCGCGGGGCACTGCCAGGGCACGAGCACTCCCAGCCACCCGGGCGTCCCACTGATTCACGCTTTGCTGTGTCTCTCCGCAGGTGGTCAGGGCCATCAACTGGGTGCTGCTCTGCAGGGTGGTCCGCCTCGCCGACCTGGACGCCATCATCCGGGGCTTCGGTGCCCTGGGCTTCCCCAACTGCGGGGGGGGGGCCATCGACGGGACGCACATCCCCATCTGTGCCCCGGAACACCAGGCCTCCCGGTACGTCAACCGCAAGGGGTACTTCTTCGTGATCCTGCAGGCCGTGTGTGACCACCAGGGACAGTTCACGGACATTAATGTGGGCTGGTGCGGCAAGGCACACGACGCATGGGTGTACCGCAACTCCTCCGTGTGTCAGAGGCTGCGGGCCGGGACCTTCTTCCCCAACTACCACATCAGGGTCGGGGACGTGGACATGCCCGTCTGCCTGGTGGGGGATGCCACCTACCCCCTACAGCCGTGGCTGATGAAGCCCTAGACGGGGCACCTCAATCCCTCCCACCAGGCCTTCAATGTCAGGCTGACCAGGGCCCGCATCATGGTGGAGGGGGTCTTCGGGTGACTGAAAGCCCGCTTTCGATGCCTCCTAACCCGTCTGGACCTCGCCGAGCACAATATACCTCCTGTAGTGGCAGCATGTTCTGTGCTGCACAATTTGTGTGAGAGAAAGGGGGAGGCTTTCCTGCCAGCCTGGATGGCTGAGGCTGACCGCATGGCTGGCCACTACGCTCAGCCCCGCACTGCCGCTGTCTGGGAAGCCCACCGGGGGGGCCGTCCGGATCCGGGAAACCCTGTGGGAGAGCTTCCTGGTGGAGGAGGAGGAGGAGGAGGACTGAACTCTCCCTGCATGCCCTACTGGGGCCTTCTTCCACCATCCCCCCCTTCCCATTTCCCCTTCCTAACCACCCTTCCTAATGTCAAATAAAGACACCTGTTTTGGCAAACAACCTCTCGTTTTATTTAACATAAGTGGGGTGGGGGGACGGAGGAGTGAGGATGGGAGAGGGGAGGGGGAAACCTGGGAGGAGGGAGCTGGAAGGGGAGAGAAGGGAGGAATGGAATGGAAAGCTCAGGGGTGGGGGTCCGGCTGCCTCTCCGGTCTTGCAGCACTGTGGGTGCGGGGGTCTCGGGGGGAATGGGTGTGGAGGTTGGGGCAGGAGGGACGGGGGCTGCGGAGGAAGCAGGAGGAGCACGGGGAACAGGGGAAGCAGGAGGAGCAGGGGGAGCAGGAGCAGGAGCAGGAGGAAGTGGGAACTGGTCGAGGAGGCTCTGGAGGTGGCCTCTGAGGGCACGGCCCTGCTCCTCCAGCGCCTCCAAGCTCCACTGGCGCAGCCAAAGGTCCTCCTGGACCCACTGGTCCTGGGTGCGGAGCTGGTGATCCAGGAAGCAGAGGTGCCGCCGCTGGTACTCCTCCTGGTTCCTGGCTCTCCTGCTGGACCGGGTGCAGGTGGCTGCTACAGGCGGGGTGGTGCGCCCTGCAGGCCCAGGTGCTGCGGCTGTGGTGAAACAAGAGCAGCGGTCAATTCTCCCTGGGGCCCAGGTGGGTGAAACCGAGCCCCCCTCTGCAAGGCCAGGGCCCCTGCATGACACCCAGCTGCTGCTCCGTGGTGGGCAAGGCCCAGGCGCACAGCCCCTGGGCTCCCTCCTGGGAAGAGGGGGAGGGCTGGGGGGCATCGGGTGGCTGGCTCATGGGGTGGCAGGTGCAGGGTCAGCTGGCAGGGTGCTGGCAGCCTTGCAACTGGCACAAACACCGTAGCCAGCCCGTGGCCCTTTAAGGGCTCCGGGGCTGGGAGGGGGGCAGTAGAGTTTGCCTGGTGTTGCCCAGAGTGGCCAGCAGGGCAAGCTGGGAAGGGTTAGCCTCCCACTAGTATGAACTAAAGGGCTACACAGCCCTTAGTTCGAACTAGTAAGTTCGAACTAGGCGTTAGTCCTCGTGAAATGAGGTTTACCTAGCTCGAACTAAGTGCTCCGCTAGTTCGAATTAAGTTTGAACTAGTGGAGCGCTAGTGTAGCGCGTATGAAAGTTAATTCGTTAGTTCGAATTAACTTTGTAGTGTAGACATACCCGCAGTTTGGGAGGAAGGCAGGTAAGGGACGGCTGGAAGGATTCACTGCTCATTGTCACCACTGATTGATTAGACAGGGTTATTCTTTTTCTCTCCCACTCTCGTCTCTCCCTCCTTCCCCCGCATGCAGTTTCCTGACAATCCATGGCCAGCCAACATCCTGTCCCATTTCTGCTTCTCTCTCTTTGTCTGTCTGTCTGTCCAGCTTTCTCCCTGGGTTTAATTTTCTCTCTGCCACTTGCTGTCACTCCAGGCTGCTCCCCATCTCTGGGCCTTTCTCCATGTCTTTCTCTGTCCCCAGCATCTCCAAAGCCACTGGGTTCTGCTGGTCCAGGGCAGGAGGCTGAGGAAGGGCTAGAAGAAGCAGTGAAAACACAGAGCTGGGAGGTCAGTCACCAATTTCCCCATCTGCTCTCTCCCAACAGCACAGGAGTGTGTGAGAGAGGGACAGCGGGGGACACCAGCATCCTCCAGCAGTGGTTCCAAGATGGCTGAACTGAGCAGAGAGACCCTGCCACCAACAGCATCTGTCTCATATCACAAATATGAACATAACGACACTGAATGCCCAGAGTCTGATGCCCCTGAAGTGACCTTTAGCAGCATTGCTGTGATCATCAGTATATTGGGGCTGGTGGGGAACGGGATCGTCCTCTGGTTCCTGGGCTTCCACATGAAGAGGAACCCCTTCACCGTCTACGTCCTCAACCTGGCCGTCGCCGACACTGGCTTACTCCTCTCCTCGCTTGCCTATCTTGCCGCTTACACGGTTGAATATCTGTTTTGTGACAATGCAAAGTTTGATGTCATATTATCCCTGTTTGCAGTGCTGTGTGTGTGGACGTACAGCACCAGCCTGTATCTCCTAACGGCCATCAGCACGGAGAGGTGCGTGTCCGTCCTCTACCCCATCTGGCACCGATGCCACAGGCCAAGGCACCTGTCTGCCACCGTGTCTGCCCTGCTCTGGGCTCTCTCCTCCCTGCTCTGCTGTCCTGTGGCCATTTCTTGTCTAGATCTCAAGAGTGAAAAGCGTTTCACTTCTTTCCTGTACGTCTATGCTCTGAATGTCCTGATATTCTCCCCTGTCATGGTTCTGTCCAGTCTGATCCTCTTCATCAAGGTGCAACGAAGCTCCCAGCGGCGCCCGCCCGGCAAACTCTATGTTGTCATCCTGCTCACCGTCCTCTTCTTCCTCCTCTTCACTATCCCACCGAGCGTTGAGTTTTTCCTCACCTACCTGCACATACCTGTGCCCTCTGAGATATTACATGTGCTGGCCTGTGCAAGCAGCAGCATCAACCCAGTCATCTATTTTCTAGTCGGGAGCTACAGGAAGCGGCGATTCCGTGGGTCTCTCAAACTTGCACTCCAGAGGGTTTTTGAAGAGCAGGCAGATTGTGGAGAAGACAGAAACGCCCCCAGCAGAAACCCAATGGAGATGGCTGTTTAAATCCCTTCAGCAGCCAGCCTGGGAGACCCTTTCTGGGCATGGAGATTTCCCTACATTCCAGAAAGGGAAAGGACCTTTCTAATTGTTCCCCACCCCTGCCCTTGTGTGGATCCCCAGGGCTCCTTTGCTGCTGTCAGCCACCAATAGTTCTCCCGCTGCATGATCTGGCTCCCGCTGGAATCAGTTTGGAAAGTCCAAGTGACTTGAGTGGGAACAAGTCTCAGGGGCATCACTGTGTTAGCCTGAGTCTGCACAAACAATGGGGAGTCTTGACACCTTAAACACTCACAGGTTTATTGGGCTTTAGCTGTTCCCAGCTGGGATTTGAATCATTCCCCGTTTGTGCCAATGGCAATGGTACAAACTAACCCACAACCGGTCAGAGTTCAGTCCATCTATCAGCATTGCCAGGTTGTAAGGGAGGGCCTGTCACTGGCCATTGGAGAGACAGAGAGAGGAGAGCACTGAGCACAGTGGGAAAAGAATAAGGTGACCTGGTTCAGAAGAGAAGCCATGTGCAGGACTGAGGACCCGGCACCCGCTAAGG
Organism: Pelodiscus sinensis; assembly: GCF_052426305.1. Classification (NCBI taxonomy): domain Eukaryota; kingdom Metazoa; phylum Chordata; order Testudines; family Trionychidae; genus Pelodiscus; species Pelodiscus sinensis. The sequence continues at coordinate 127,399,982 of NC_143056.1, read as the reverse complement.
GGCTCTCAGTTTCACCCCATGCATACACCAGCATGGTGGGGAAAGCAAGGCAGGGCAAAGGGGTTGGTGTTTATTGTGGTGTCAAGATTTGTATATTTTGTGCACTCGCTACAGCAAAGAGGGATTGGTTTGAAATCCTTTTGAAAGCCCATGTGTGCGTTTGCTTCACAGTTTTATGATGTATACTCTGTCCAATTATTTGTACGTAGAAATAGATATGGAATCTTATGGTTATTATTGTAGAAATATTTCAGACTTTTACGGTTATTATTTTGTTTTTATTTCTATAGTAGATATTGTAATATCATGTAGGGAAAGAATGGAGTGATCTGAATTTTTTGTACTTCTTTTTGTAATCCCTGCTCTGTATGGGTGTGTCTCAACTACATGGCTCTGTCGATGGAGCCATGTAGATTAGACATATAGGGAAAGGCATATGAAGCCGCGATTTAAATGATCGCGGCTTCTTTTAAATTTACATGGCTGCCACGCTGAGCCGACAAACAGCTGATCAGCTGTTTGTCGGCACAGCGCGCTAGTCTGGACGCTCCCCTGCCGACATCAAAGCCCTTTGTCAGCAGCCCCGTTATTCCTCATGGGATGAGGTTTGCCGGGGCCGCCGACAAAGGGCTTTGATGTCGGCAGGGGAGCGTCCAGACTAGCGCGCTGTGCCGACAAACAGCTGATCAGCTGTTTGTCGGCTCAGCGTGGCAGCATGTAAATTTAAAAGAAGCCGCGATCATTTAAATCGCGGCTTCATTTCCCTTTGCCAAAAAAACAAATCTGCATGGCTCAGTCGATGGAGTCATGTAGTTTAGAGGTACCCTATGAGTATGTCTACACAGCAAAGTGATTTTGAAATAATAGCCATTATTTCAAAACAACTTTACCACAGTCTACACAGCCAGACCGCCATTTCAAAATCAAATTGAAATAGTGGAGGGCTTAGTTTGAAATTGGTAAACCTCATTTCATGAGGAATAGCACCAATTTCAAAATTGCTCTTTCAAAATAAGTGCTGTGTAGACGCTTATTTCAAAATAAGGGGCCTTCAGCCCTTCCCAGGTGCCCTGGTGGCCACTCTGGGCACAATGAAGAAAACTCCTCTCCCTCCCCCCTCCCTGGTGCCCTTAAAGGGATAGATTCTGGCCATAGTGCCTATGCTGACTCCAAGCCTGCCAGGCCAGAGCCAGCAGTTGCTAAAGTGGTCCCAAGTATGTGCCCAATTGACCCAAGTATGAGCCAGGCAGCCAGTGCCAGCCAACCCTCTACCGCTCCTCAGAACAAGTCTGCCAGCTCCCAGGAGCCTGCCATGGACTGGAAAAAGCAGGCACCTGCCTAGTCTAGTGCGGAGATCACGGACTCAATTCAGGTTTGGGGGGATGCCTCCAACGTCCATGATCTCCGCACTAAACAGAGGAACACAACTGTCTACAGGCAGGATGGCTGCCAGCCTGGCCACCAAAGGCCACATGGGAACCCAGGAGCAAGATCACATGAAAATAAAGGAGCTGCAGCAGGTGTACGCCAGGACCACGGGGGGCAGCTCCCAACCAGGGGCAGACCCAGGCCCCTTTTGATGCCCTGGACTGAATCCTGGGGGGATGACCCGCAACTCTTGATTCTATTTTTCATTATTTGTGCCCTGTAATCAGTTGAACACTGGGTCCAGGTGTCTCTCCTGTAAGGCAGAGGCCTATAGAAGTGGATGCTCACGGCCCCATGAGTTCAAATTTTGCTCACTCCAGGCTGACCAGACAGATACCCTTTTCTCTTTGTAAAACCGAGCCTAAAATAAATTCTCCGACATCTTCTGAATCCCCTTTCCACTGACCTGTGTCAATCAAGCCCTTCATATTGATAATATGATGAAAATAAGGGTGACAACATACAGCCTATTTTTGCTTTGTTCAGATGAAGAGATTGTCAGAGTTTGGTAACATTTCAGATGCAGAGGCTCTGATAGAGACAAAATGCCTATCGAATGTGTCTGCAGAAAGACCTCGTCATCACAATGAAATCCTGAGGAAAGAAAAAAAACCTGCTTTACTATTGTATGCTCCATAAATGCAGCATTTTTCCTTTTGCCTTTTACCCATAGAAAGATGCCGAGTGGTTCTCATACGAAAGATGTCAAAAGATTTGGACATTTTACTGCCAGAGAGTTTGGGCATTTCACTTGGCATTTCCTAAGCGAAACATCACTTGAAATTGAAAGGACATGGGAGAAGCGGCCCTTGATCTGAGGGACTGGCTTTTGGCTTCCTCCTTTCAACATGAGAAGCTAAAATCCCTTCCACTCTGGCACAAATAATGGATGTTCCTGTCCATGGTTTCTTGCTCTAACCACACAGAGAAGCTACCTAGACGATCTCCCTACAGCAGAGCTGCATCAGCCTAACCATACTGCTGTGAGCTCCCCACTGCAGACCCGGTCTGGGGGTGCAGGGAAATTGTCCAAGGGACAACAAGCATTTCTGCTGGCTGCGCCATAATGCACAAGCCCTGGTGAGTGGGTGGCATTCAGCTGCAAGGGGACACATCTGGAGCCAGCTCGCTGACAGGGAGTTACTCCATTAACTGCAGTGGCAGAGGACTGTATTGTGGGTCATTGTAGACCAGTGTTTCTCAACCAGTGTTACCAGTATCTCTAGGCCTCCTCCAGAGAGGTCTGGGGGGAATGTCAACACAACTGAAATTTGGAGAAAACTGAATTTTTATTTTAAGTTTGACAGCGCTTTATTGTTGTGCTTTCTACACCCAAAAATTTCATCACCTGTCCGGCTATGATTAAGTGGTTTAAATAAATACATTGCAATGGTGGGAAAAAAAAAATGTGTGTCTGAAAACTTTTTTTAAAAAAGGGGTACTTTATTACAAAAAAAGTTGAGAAACACTGTTCCAGATCATTCCTCATAGATGTTTCTCTAACCTGCTCTTGAGTAGGTCCAATGATGGGGATTCCACAACCTCCCTAGCCTATTTATACCAGTGTTTAAGCACCCTGACAAGCAAGAAGTTTCTTTTTAAATCTCTCTTGCTGCCATTTAAGCCCATTGCTTCTTGTTCTATCCTCAGAGGCCACGGAGAACAATTTTTCTCCTTCTTTCTTGTAACACCTTTTTACCTACTTGAAAACTGCTATCATGTCCCCTCTCAGTCTTCTCTTTTCTAAACTAAACAAGCCCAATTCTTTCAGCCTTCCCTTTTAGGTCATGCTTTTTAGTCCTTTTAATCATTTTTATTGCTCTTCTTTGGACCTTCTCTAATTTCTCCACATTTTTCTTGATATGTGGTGCCCAGAACTGGACACAATTCTCTAAGGGTATGTCTACACTACAGCGCTAATTCGAACTAACTTAGTTCGAATTAGTTAATTCGAACTAAGCTAATTCGAACTAACCCGTCTAGAACTAAAAACTAGTTCGAATTAGTGTTTTGCTAATTCGAACTAGCATGTCCACATTAAGTGGACCCTGAACCAGGCTTAAGGATGGACGGAAGCAGTGCCGGCAGGGCATCACAGGAGGACTTAGAGTGTGGAGATGCTGTCTCAGGCTAGCCGAGGGCTGTGCTGAAAGGGTCCCGACCCCCACCCCGGACAGACAGTTCTCAGGGGTGCCCTGCTTGCAAACCAGTCCTGGCTTGGAGTGCCCGGAGTGCCCACACTGGGCACATCACAGCACTCGGCCATCAGACCGGCTGCACTTGCCGCAAGCTGCCATCTGGGGAGAGGGGGTAATTGGGGGGCTGCAGGAGAGCTTCCACCCCCAGAAGCCCGCAGAGCCAGCCCAGTCCTCCCCATCGGGGGCTCGTACCCCATTCCTCCCTCACCTCCTTCCACTTACCCTTCCCTAGCCCCTTTTCTTGATGTACAAAATAAAGGACAATTGTGTTCAAAAATGGAATCTGTCTTTATTGAACAAAACTGGGGGAGACTGGGGAAAGGAGGTGGGAGAGGGGAAGAGAGAGGCTGGGAGAGGGGAGAGCAACTACAATGATCAGGGGTTGGGAACAGGTCCCATATGAAGAGTGGCTAAAGAGACTGGGACTTTTCAGCTTAGAAAAGAGGAGACGGAGGGGGGACAGAATAGAGATCTCTAAAAGCAGGAGTTGGGTGGAGAGGGTGCATACAGAAAAGTTCTTCATTAGTTCCCATAAAGAAGGACTAGAGGACACCAAAGGAAAGGAATGGGTAGCAGACTTCAAGCTAGTAACAGAAAGTTGTTCTTCACAAAGCAAAGAGTCAACCTGTGGAACTCCTTGCTGCAGGAGGCTGTGAAGGCTACAACTAGAACAGAGTTTAAAGGGAAGTCATGGAGGTTGGGTCCATGGAGTGCTATTAGCCAGGGGGTAGGAGTGGTGTCCCTGCCCAAAGTTTGTGGAAGGCTGGAGAGGGATGGCCCTAGACACATGGCTTGGTCACTGTCTTCGGTCCATCCCCTCCAGGGTCCCTAGGGTTGGCCGCTGTTGGCAGACAGGCTACTGGGCTAGATGGACCTTTGGTCTGACCTAGGACAGCCATTGTAAGCTCAGGGCTCAGGGTCGGGGGTCTCAGTGGACCCCCTTGATTTTCATGCACACTTGCTCCTGGGTGGCCAGGCTGGCAGCTCTCCTGGCCTAGCCGGCTACTTTCCTGTGCCTAGTGCGGAGATCGTGGACGAGGTCCACGATGTCCACTCTAGACCAGGCGGGTGCCCGCCTCTTGCGGTCCCGGGCAAGCTCCCGGGAGCCGCTAGCCTGGTCCCGGGAAGAGGGGGAGGGCTGGGGGGCATCGGGTGGGTGGCTCGATCTGTGCCAGGTGCAGAATCTGCTGGCTGGGTGCTGGCAGGCTTGCACCTGGCACGGGCACCGTAGCCAGCCCGTGCCCCTTTAAGGGATCCGGGGCCAGGAGGGGGGCAGACGAGTTTCCCTGGTGTTGGCCAGAGTGGCCACCAGGGAAACCTGGGGAGGGCTATCCTCCCACTAGTTCAAATTAAGGGGCTACACACCCCTTAATTCGAACTAGCTAGTTCGAACTAGGCTTAATCCTCGTAAAATGAGGTTTTCCTAGTTCGAACTAAACGCTCCGCTAGTTCGAATTAAGTTCGAACTAGCGGAGCGCTAGTGTAGCGCCTATGAAAGTTAGTTCGAACTAACTCTCTAGTGTAGACATACCCTAACTGAGGCCTATTCAGCGCAGAGTAGAGTGAAAGAATGACTTCTCTTGTCTTGCTCACAACACTCTTGTTAATGCAACCCAGAATCATGTTTGCTTTTTTAGCAACAATGTCACATTGTTGACTCATATTTAGCTTGTGGTCCACTATGACCCCCAGATCCCTTTCTCCTGTGCTCCTTCCTAGACAGTCGCTTCCAATTCTGTATGTGTGAAACGGATTGTTTCTTCCTAGGAGAAGTCCTTTGCATTTGTCCTTATTAAACTTCATCCTATTAACCTCAGACCATTTATCCAGTTTGTCCAGGTCATTTAGAATTATGTCATGTTCGCTTGCACAGATGTGTGCCACCGTATTATGGAAGAAAGAATACTAAAACAAGGGATAATTAGAAGTTGCATGACTTTAAATGTTTTATTATTATAAAATCAAATAAAAAGAATATTAATACCGCAACATTTTCAGTATCCATTAGGTATCTTCACGTATCTGTTGCTTTGAGGCATAAAACAAAATTGTCCATTTGTGACATACCAAACAAAGTTTGTTATGATTAATATTGATACATGAAATGAAATAGTTGTTATAATCAGGGCTCGCCGAACCGCAGCGAGCCCTGCTTGCCAGCCACGCTGTCCGGCGATCTGTACATGCCCAGATCGTTCTGCACATGTGCAGATCGCCCGAACCCGGCTCTTCCGGGTTACAATCTACTAGCCATGGCTGAGTAGATTGTATAATTTGGTTATAGTTTATGCTTGAAATTAAAGATTATGTCTCTTGACTTGACACATATGAAAAAAACGTTAGCAGCTTTATACATGTAAAAGTGTATTGGTTGTCTCTTTTGTGTTGTGACTTGTGAAACAAATTTAAACATTTTGTTTTGATGCAAGAAATTACTTCATTGATTATTTTTATTTAGGAGACCACTAATCACAGTAACTAGAATGAGACCAGTAGCCACTAAGGGTATGTCTACGGTACATGGCTCTGTCGACGGAGCCAGGTAGATTACCTTTGTAGACATAGGAAAGTGAAGTAACGATTTAAATAATTGCAGCTTCATTTAAATTAAAATGGCTGCCGAACTGTGCCGATCAGCTGTTTGTCGGCACAGTGCTGTAGTCTGGACGCTCCACAGTCAACATCAAAGGCATTTGTTGACCTCCCCGTAAGGGGGAAGGGTCTTGTGCAGCAAGGGAGGGGAAAGAGGAGGGGCTTGTGTGGAGGGGGAGGGGAAGAAACGGGAAGGCACCAAGAGACAAATGGCAGGGGGCCAAGTGCAGACAATGAGGGACATGGAAGGAGGGGAGGTGTCAGTGGTGGGAGGGCAGGGTGATGGTGGGACAGGAGAGGAGAGGGCACTAAGAGAAGGGGGAGGGACCAGGAGGGTGCAAGGCTAAGGGAAGGTGCAGGTGCCAGGGGATTCTGGAGGTGAAGCAGAAGGGCAGACACCTGCAGGGGAAGGACCAGTACCAGAGGAGAGAGGCAGGTCAGGTATGTAGAGGGAGGTGTTAGAAGAGGGGATGAGGAGGGGCAGCTCACATGATCAGAGTGGGGCTACTGGAGGAGTGGGCAGGGAGAGAAGGGCTGGTGGAGGGGGGCAAGTCGCAGGAGGGCTGAGGGCAGTGAGAAGGGCAGGAGTCAGGAGAGCAGTGGAGGGTGAAGAGTTGGGGGGCAGCAGGCACCAGGGGAGCTGATGGAGCAAGGAGTGGAGCCATGACAGCAGAGGGAAAAGGTAGAGGTTTATAAAATATTTATGAATAACTTGGTTGCCACAGTGGCACATCCACACATAACTTGAAATGATGCTCACAGCCAGTTTGTTTGCGCCCCACAGTGCAGTTTGGGTTTATGTGGGGATCAACACGTGGCCGGCGAGTGGGAGCCAAAACAAAAAAGTAGTCAGTGTAATGAACTTCTGTTGATATGTGTGTTAGTAGTTAAATTCTTGGACTGTCATTGCTCATGAAAAGTGCTGTCACATGGGTAGAAATGGGGTAACTATTGCATTTTATTAATATCAGCAGAATTGACTTAAATGGGGTCCATGTGTTCTGTAGTCTTGCCTTAATCTTTGTATTTATGCCTGTCAGTGTGAGAGAAGCTATTTGTATGTATTTGCTTGCATATGTAACCACACTTAAGTTGAGACCCTGAGCATGTTCTGTAAGTATCAGTGTGGTTCCTGAGACTTCCAATCCCTGACAGGTGTCTGTCTAACCTGGTCTTCTTTCGAGGTGAATGTGGCAGCATTGAGACACCACCCAGAAGCAGGCAGCACAGACACTAATTGCAGATTCATGGGACAGCTCTCACAGATCTTGCACATGCATAAGCTGATAGATCTGCAGGAGGGGGGACTGTGGCATAGTGAGGGGGGCGGAGGGATCAGTTGCCCCTGTGAGAAAAATAATCTAATATTTAGTTAAAAATAGATGTCACACGTTTTTAAAAGGAATACCATATCTCCTGCCTTTTGTCTATTTTTGTCTCTTTAGGCCCCCAGTTAAAATTTTCAAAAGCACTTGAGTGACTAAAGTCACTTTTGAAAATTGGACTTGGAAATCTAAGCTCAGATTTTCAAAGGTAATTAAGCTCCTAAAGAGACACTTGCCAACTCGGATCTTCAAAGAACTTTATACAGCTTTGAAAACTGGTCATAAGAGTCCTAGTCAGTTCTGAACATGAGATGTAGGACTCTAGTCCTAATTCCTTCAGCCTTTTTTTTTCAATTTGAACATTTATCTACACTAATTCCCCTCCTTTCTCTTTCACAATCCAATAAATGCATGGATCAAAATTATAGGTGCTTTGTGAATATCCTGACAAGAGAGTGGAAAGATTTCATATTGTCATGTATGATTCCTGGTCACCCATCTCAAATATGACAAACTAGGTTGATACCTGTTCATATCAGGAGCTGTTGAATTCAGTTTGCCATTTGCAGTATCTCATTAGGATGTTTAGTGGAGAAGATATTGGGTTTTTTTATTTATACCATGGGCAAAGCATAGGCTCACAGGAAGTCCTCCATTGTTTTACCATGTGTCTCAAAACATTTGGTGTTTTTCTAAAGGCTGGAGTCAATTGATTATGTAGGAGTCTCAGCTTTCATTTAGAAAAAGTTCTCTATACTTCTGAGCCTTACAGCTAAGAAGGAAACCTTTAAAACATGAACCCTAAATGCTCAAGAAACAAAAGGCCAATAAAAATCCAACATGTTTTATTTTTAAAAAAATCTTATGATTTGTAGACCATTCTCATAACATTGTGTAGACGTTCCGTGTGATTTTTGGGTTGGCAATACTGCTCTTGGGTTGGTGAATTTAGAAAGGTCTCTCCCTTCAGTTTCCCTTTCCACTCTCCTTTTTGGTCATAGGTCATCAGAGAATCATAGAGACAAGGGAGAGTAGGGTGTGTCCATGACTATGGTTAATGACTGGTCAGGGTGACTAACTATTATCAGCCAGTGGTCTGAATGAGCTAACTACTGCCATCTGCTAATCAACTGTAGGAAAAGGCTTCAGGAGCAGACCTTATTTATATAGACATACCTACTTTGCCACAGAGATCAGTAGATACACTTGCCGTGTCAAGGTGATCAATATTGGCTCTTTTGGGTTGAAATTCATTTAAGACTTGGAGCTGGGAGAGTGAAATGTTGTTATCCATATTGTATGTATGCTTTTGCAGAAAAAGTTGCCAGCTGTCTACACTGGCCGCATGAATTTCCACAAGAACACTGACGACCTCATGTAAGATTGTCAGTGCTTCTTGCGGAAATACTATGCTGCTCCCACTCGGGCAAAAGTCCTTTTGCACAAAAGCTTTTGTGCAAAAGGGCCAGTGTGGACAGCTCAGATTTGTTTTGCGCAAAAAAGCCCCCATCATGAAAATGGCGATCGGGGGTCTTTTGGGCAAAAGTGCGTCTAGATTGGCCACGGATGCTTTTCCGCAAAAAGTGCTTTTGTGGAAAAGCGTCCGTGCCAATCTAGATGCTCTTTTCTGCAAATGCTTTTAACGGAAAATCATGCCAGTGTAGACGAAGCCCCAGTGTTTAAAGGCAGAGCCGACTATGAAACAATTGAGAGTCTTTGTCTTGTCTCAGTGATCGCTTGAGCAAAAATCATTGATAAAATTTGTGTAGACTGACCTTGGACTCAACATGCAGGCAGTGTGTTGAAGGGCAGTGCAAAGGAGGCAGTGGTGGGGAGGTACCATATTACCTAGTGAAATCATTGGTGCTGAAATCACTAAGGTCTGGCATTTGACCATAGAACTGACACTTTCTTAACAAAGACTCCTTTTTTGCTATTTAAAAAGTGAATCAATGTAACAGAAAACTGCAGCGCTCTCTGGTAACTTTTTAAAAATCAAACGTTAAACTTTATTGAAAAGATTGGATAGTTTGCAATTGAAAATATTTGACCTGCACTTAGGGCAACTGATTTAATTTTGTATAAAATTTTCCATAATAAAGGATGGCATTTTTTTTTAAAATGTTCAACAATATTGTTATACATTTTGATCAAATCTACTTCTGCTGTGATACCTCATGTCCTTAACTTGCATTGCTGTTTCATAAGTGACCCAATGAATGAATGGAAACAATGCTACATACTGACAAGAGCCATATTTAGCTACCTAATTATGGGCCTCTTCCAAAGCCCATTGAAATCAAAGGGAGTCTTTGGGATTTGGATCAAGCTTAAAACATTCTGATTTTGGCAAGTGCTGAGCATTTGCAGCTCCTACAACAGTCACTTCAAGCTTTCCAAGCTAAACATGTTTGAAAATTGGACCATTTATTTAGATTCCTAAGGTCCTGATCATGACGATGCTAAGGCCATGGCTTCTGTTTAGATGGGATGGTAAGTAGACCAACTGGAGAATGTTCCTTTGTCTCTCTTACCCCGCAATGAACATCTAACATGTAAACTGGATCTGATGTATAGACCTTGTTTGAAAAATTGACTAAGTGGGTAGGTATAGAAATTGCTTTGGATAATCCTTAGCTGTCAGCCACCATGAAGCCCAGAAGGTATCTTCTGGATATATCATCTTTGTTAATATTGCAATGCTCGCTGACTATCAATGTTAAAAGCTTAATATATGCCGCAATGTACCGAAACTTTTGTGTGTGGTTGTGGTTTGTTCTGTGGGTTTTGTTTTTTGTTTTTTGCTCACCAAAAAAATCCTATGTTGTAGGGCCAAAACTGTTCGAATTGGGCCCCCCATTCCCTAAAGCCGGCCCTGCAAGGACCAGTGCTGATACCCCCTCACAACTTCTCCATAGCTTAGACAAACACACACCAGCTTTGCAAAAGGGTTTCAGATCAATCCCTCTTTGCTTTAGCGAGTGCACGACACACACAAATCTCGACACCGCAATAAACACCAAGCCCGTTCCCCTGCCTCGCTTTTGTCACTATGGGTATGTCTACACTACCCCGCTAGTTTGAACTAGCGGGGTAATGTATGCATACCGAACTTGCTAATGAAGCCCGGGATTTGAATTTCCCAGGCTTCATTAGCATAAAGCCGGTGCCGCCATTTTTAAAAGCCGGCTAGTGCGAACGAGGAGTACAGATAGTTCGGAATGGCTACGTAGTTCGAACTATCTAGCCCGTGCCTCGTGTAGCCGCGCGGCACGGGGTTCGCACTAGCCGGCTTTTAAAAATGGCGGCGCCGGCTTTATGCTAATGAAGCCCGGGAAATTCAAATCCCGGGCTTCATTAGCAAGTTCGGTATGCATACATTACCCCGCTAGTTCGAACTAGCGGGGTAGTGTAGACTTACCCTTAGATAGTGCATGCGTGGGGTGAAGCTCAGAGTCCCTTAGTGGGTTCTGAGTCCCCTGTCCTGCACATGGCTTCTCTCCCAAACCAGGCCACCTCGTTCTCTTGTCTCTGTGCTTAGTGCTCTCCTGTCTCTGGCTACGTCTAGACTGCAGAGATAAACTGGAAAAAGATATGTAGTTTGCTGTACTCCAAAATTTGGAAACGCTTGCTCGTTTGATATATCCCTTATGCCTTGTAGAATGAGGTTTACAGGGATGATGAAAGAGCATGTTCACTTTTTAGAATTTTTTTTCAGGAAAAGAGACATGTTTCTTGGGCGCGGGAAAAGCACTGCAGTCTAGACATAGCCTCTGTCTCTCCAATGGGACAGGCTCTCCCTTACAACTTGGCAGCACTGGTAGATGGATTGAAATCTGACCAGTTGCGGGCAGGGGCAGCCTGTGAGCCTGGGCAGACTCGGCAGTCGCTTAGGGCGCCGCCAGCCCAGGCACCTAATGATGACGTCATGGCCACTGACAGCCGTGTAGGTGGGGGCGCCGATCACGCCTTCTACCTGTGGTGCCAGCTGCCACAGCCCACCTCGGGCCACTCTTGGTTGTGGGTTAGTTAGTGTAATTGCCATGGACACAAAGGGGAGTGATTCAAATCTCAGCTGGAATCAGTAGGAGGCCAGAGCTGTGTGAAAGGATCCCCTGTCGTCCATGGAAGTGTCTCTGTGCGGAGGAGCAGGCTGGGGAATGCGTTACACGCTGAGAGTCCTACACTCATGCTGCTATTATTCCCCCCACCCTCCGTCAACCATTTCTCCTCGCCACTGTGGTCATAGGCGTGCGCAGCACATTTCATTAGGGTGTGCACCCAGAGAATTTTTTTAAAATGCACTTTGACCCCCCTCATCGGCCACACACCTGACCCCAGTTAACCATGCCCTGGCCCCCATTAGCCACGCCCCTGGAGGTAACCCTCTCCGGGCAAGTGTTATGTGACCCCTGACCCAAGGACTTTTCCCACCATCCTCCTACCAATAGGGATTCGTTTGGCCCCCCCCAACCCCCCCCATGCAACTATCCTGCAATTGCATTAATCCAACGTGTGTGACATTAATGCGGGGGTGGAGAGGCTGGGGGGGGGGGAGTGTTCCCTCTAAGAGTTTCTTCCCATCAGCATAATGAATTTTGTTTTGTGCACCAGTACCGAACTCATGTGACTTGTTTGGATGTGCCATTGTGGCAGCCAAGTTATTAATAAATATCTACCTTTCCCCTCTGCTGCCATGTCTCCTCCCCTTGCTCCATCAGCTCCCCTGCTGCCTGCTGCCCCCCAACTCCTCACCCTCCTCTGCTGTCCTGACTCCTGCCCTTCTCACTGCCTTCAGCCTTCCTGAGACCTGCCCCCCTCCACCAGCCCTTCTCTCCCTGCCCACTCCTCCAGTAGCCCCACTCTGACCATGTGAGCTACCCCTCCTCATCCCCTCTTCTAACACCTCCCTCTGCACACCTGCCCTGCCTCTCTCCTCTGGTGCTGGTCCCTCCCATGCAGGTGTCTGCCCTTCTGTTTACACCCAGAATCCCCTGGCATCTGCACCTTCCCTTAACCCTGCACCCTCTTGGGGCCTACCCCTATGCATACAGCTCCTGCCCCCTTTGCCCTCTTTTTCCCTGATGCCCACCCCCTCACCACCCTCTGCTCCCATTCCTCTCATGCCCCTCTGTGCCCTCACACATGACTTGCTCCAACCCCACCTTCCTCATGCCCACCCCTTCTGTCAAGCCTTCTCCCACCACCTCCCCCTCCAATCCACAATGGCCTTACCCTCTCCTCTTCCAGCATCACCCTGTCCCCCCTCCCACTGACACCTCCCCTCCTGCCCTTTTCCTCATTGTCTCCACTTCCCCGCTAGCATTTGTGTCTCCTCTACCCGGTGCCTTCCTCCTTCCCCCCCTCCTCCTCCTCCATACAAGCCCCTTCCCCTTTCTTCCTCCTCCACACTCCCCCACCGCAAAAGCCCCTTCCTCTCCCACCCCTTCCTCTTATTCCCCCCCTCCTTTCCTTCATCTTCTGCCCTACAGTTTTCAGGGCTGGCGTCAGAGCCAGCACAAGCTGTAGGGCTGGGGAGGGGCACCCCTGGGGCACTGTGCGGTGCTGCCGGGAAAGGCGGGGAGCCCCCAGGTGCCTCAATGGTGCCATGCTGTGCTCACCATACTGCCATGCTGGGTTGGGGTGCTCCCCGGTGCCTCAAGGGCACTGCACTGTGCTGCTGGGCTGCACAGTGCTGCCGGGCAGAGTGCGCCCAGGGCGCAAAAATGGCTTCGGCTAGCTGGCCCGAGACAGTAGGGTGGGCCTGGGCACACCCGGCACACCCCGTGCACACGCCTATGACTGTAGTGTTATGTGTCTAGGGGGGAAGCTGTAGGAGGTCTCCATCTCACAGCAACAAAACACCAAGGGGAGGAAACTCTGAGAGAAGCTTCCCACCAACACTGACATGATGCACCTATTGCATTTTTTTTTTTTAAACAAAGTGAATCAGACTTTGAGGGGCCCATTTCTGTTCCCACTCCTATTGCCAGATGTTCTGATCTGGGTCCAGGGGGATTGGTCCCACGAGAATCACTGGTGTCATTACAACTTCACAAAGCCCTGGAGATCTGCTCTAGGGCAGGACTGTACTCCAAGTCAGGGTGGGGATGGATTAGGAAGTCCTCTCAGGACCTTTCCCAAGTTCTTTGATTTCCTGATTTATGAAGAGACGCATCAAAAATAAAAAAATAAGCCACTTTGTGAGCAGTACAAGAAGTAACATCCCCCCACCCAACATGTCTATTCAGTCGGGAGATGAGTGAAGGACAATTGGTGTTTGTGAGAGTGACAGAGGCAGATGCAGTGTGTGAGCGACAGAGATTTGCATTGCCAAGCTCTTGCCATCCCCTTATCTCTGTGTGGAGGGTGCACTCAGGGTACAGAAGTGGGGAGAGGAGGGACATGACATCAGCCCCCCCCTTTCTCCCATATCCCTCACAGCCAGCAGGAAGCTCCCGGGGGGGCAGCTCCAAGGCAGAGGACAGGAGCAGCATGACAGAGGGTGGAGGGGCAAATGAAGCGCTACCGGTTGAGAGCTTCCTACCAAACCATCCCTACAGTGCTCAGCCTGGGAGACTCTGCTCTAGGATGGAGATAGTCATCAAAGAACAAACACCTAATATATCAACATAAAAAAAAGACGAAAATATGTGACCCTCCCCAAGGCTGCATTTATCTGCCCCATAACAGCTTCCTACGACATCAATCTCATCTGATTTTATCTTGGGCGAGCCACTTCCTCTTTGTTAAGGGGAGCAGGACCAATGTGCAGAGAACTTATCCGGCCACCCCATGCTCACAAGACCTCCGGATACCGTTGTCTCTGTGTCCCACCCTCCAGTGTGGGCAAGACAATTCTCTGCCTACAGTTGGCAGGCGCTGGGTGCAGAAGCTGCACCGGGACTGGCAGGGACATCCTCTGCACCTGGGTAACAGACGATTGCTTGGAAAACGTGCCCAAGAAAATCCTCCCTGGAGAATTGCAGTTTGTGACCATAAGACACTGAGATTCTGAAGTGGATCCAGCCCAGCCCGGCTCCTGTAAACACGCAGTTTGGGAGGAAGACAGGTAAGGGACGGCTGGAAGGATTCACTGCTCATTGTCACCATTGATTGATTAGACAGCATGATTCTTTTTCTCTCCCACTCTCGTCTCTCCCTCCTTCCCCCGCATGCTGTTTCCTGGCAATCCATGGCCAGCCAACACCCTGCCCCATTTCTGCTTCTCTCTCTTTGTCTGTCTGTCTGTCCAGCTTTCTCCCTGGGTTTAATTTTCTCTCTGCCACTTGCTGTCACTCCAGGCTGCTCCCCATCTCTGGGCCTTTTTCCATGTCTTTCTCTGTCCCCAGCATCTCCAAAGCCACTGGGTGCGGCTGGTCCAGGGCAGGAGGCTGAGGAGGGGCTAGAACAAGCAGTGAAAACACAGAGCTGGGAGGTCAGTCACAGATTTCCCCATCTGCTCTCTCCCAACAGCACAGGAGCGTGCGAGAGAAGGGCAGCGGGGGACACCAGCATCCTGCAGCAGTGGTTCCAAGATGGCCGAACTGAGCAGAGAGACCCTGCCACCAACAGCCTCTGGCTGGGATTACGAATATGAACATAACGACACTGAATGCCGAGAGTCTGATGCCCCTGAAGTGACCTTTCTCAGCATCACTCTGATCATCTGCCTGTTGGGGCTGGTGGGGAACGGGATCGTCATCTGGTTCCTGGGCTTCCGCATGAAGAGGAACCCCTTCACCGTCTACGTCCTCAACCTGGCCATCGCCGACACTGGCTTCCTCCTCTTCACACTTGCCTATCTTGCCGCTTACACGGTTCAATATCTGTTTTGTGACATATTATCCCTGTTTGCAGTGCTGTGTCTGTGGATGTACAGCACCAGCCTGTACCTCCTGACGGCCATCAGCACCGAGAGGTGCGTGTCCGTCCTCTACCCCATCTGGCACCGATGCCACCGGCCAAGGCACTTGTCTGCCACCGTGTCTGCCCTGCTCTGGGCTCTCTCCAGCCTGCTTTGCTGTTCTGTGGGCATTTTTTGTCTAGTTCTCGTCAGTGAAATTTGTTTCACTTCCTTCCTGTACATCTTTGTTCTGAATGTCCTGATATTCTCCCCTGCCATGGTTCTGTCCAGTCTGATCCTCTTCATCAAGGTGCAACGAAGCTCCCAGCGGCGCCCGCCCGGCAAACTCTATGTTGTCATCCTGCTCACTGTCCTCTTCTTCCTCCTCTTCACTCTCCCTGAGAGTGTCGACCTTCTCCTCACCTACCTGCGCTTACCTGCACTTACTGAGTTGTTACATGCGCTGACCTGTGCAAGCAGCAGCATCAACCCAGTCATTTACTATCTAGTCGGGAGCTACAGGAAGCGGCGATTCCGTGGCTCTCTCAAACTCGCACTCCAGAGGGTTTTTGAAGAGCAGGCAGATTCCGGAGAAGACAGAAACGCCCCCAGCACAGACCCAAAGGAGATGGCTGTTTAAATCCCTTCAGCAGCCAGCCTGGGAGACCCTTTCTGGGCATGGAGATTTCCCTACATCCCAGAAAGGGAAAGGACCTTCCTAATTCTTCCCCACCCCTGCCCTAGTGTGGATCCCCAGGGCTCCTTTGCTGCTGTCAGCCACCAATAGTTCTCCCTTTGCCTGATCTGGCTCCCGCTGGAATCAGTTTGGAAAGTCCAAGTGACTTGAGTGGGAACAAGTCTCAGGGGCATCACTGTGTTAGCCTGAGTCTGCACAAACGATGAGGAGTCTTGTCATCTTAAACACTCAGGGTATGTCTACACTTCAAAGTTAATTCGAACTAACAGATGTTAGTTCGAATTAAGTTTGATAGGCGCTACACATGCGACCCACTAGTTCGAACTTAATTCGAACTAGCAGAGCGCTTAAATCGAACTAGGTAAACCTCATTCTACGAGGACTAACGCCTAGTTCGAATTAACTACTTCGAATTAAGGGCTGTGTAGCCATTTAATTCGAACTAGTGGGAGGCTAGCCCTCCCCAGCTTTCCCTGGTGGCCACTCTGGCCAACACCAGGGAAACTCGTATGCCCCCCTCCCGGCCCCGGACCCCTTAAAGGGGCACGGGCTGGCTATGTTGCCTGTGCCAGGTGCAAGCCTGCCAGCACCCAGCCAGAAGACCCTGCACCTGGCACGGCTTGAGACAGCCACCCGCTGCCACCGAGCCGTCCCCCTCTTCCCGGGACCAGGCTGGCGGCTCTCGGGAGCCTGCCCAGGACTGCAAGAGGCAGGAACCCGCCTGGTCTAGTGCGGACATCGTGGACCTCATCCACGACCTCCGCACTAGGCACAGGAAAGTGGCCATCTAGGGCAGGAGAGCTGCCAGCCTGGCCAGCCAGGAGCAGGTTTGCATGAAAATCAAGGTGGTCCAGTGAGATCCCGACCCTGAGCCCTGAGCTTAGAATGGCCGTACTGGGTCAGACCAAAGGTCCATCTAGCCCAGTAGCCTGTCTGCCGACAGCGGCCAACCCTAGGGACCCTGGACGGGATGGACCAAAGACAGTGACCAAGCCATTTGTCTCGTGCCATCCCTCTCCAGCCTTCCACAAACAGAGGCCAGGGACACCACTCCTACCCCCTGGCTCATACCTCTCCATGGACCCAACCTCCATGACTTTATCTCACTTCTTTGTAAACTCTGTTCTAGTTCTAGCCTTCACAGCCTCCTGCAGCAAGGAGATCCACAAGTTGACTCTTTGCTTTGTGAAGAAGAACTTTCTGTTATTGGTTTGAAGCCTGCTACCCATTCCTTTCATTTGGTGTCCTCTAGTCCTTCTATTATGGGAACTAATGGACAACTTTTCTGTATGCACCCTCTCCACACCACTCATGCTTTTATAGACCTCTATCCTATCCCCTCTCAGTCTCCTCTTTTCTAAGCTGAAAAGTCCCAGTCTCTTTAGCCTCTCTTCATATGGGACCTGTTCCAAACCCCTCATCATTGTAGTTGCCCTCCCCTCTCCCACCCTTTCTCTTCCCCTCTCCCACCTCCTTTTCCCAGTCTCACCCAGTTTTGTTAAATAAAGAGAGTTTCTATTTTTGAACACACATGTCCTTTATTTTGTACATCAGGAAGGGGGGCTAGGGAGGGGTAAGTGGAAGGAGGTGAGGGAAGAATGGGGTACGAGCCCCCGATGGGGAGGACTGGGGTGGCTCTGTGGGCTCCTCGGGGTGGAAACTCTCCTGCAGCCCCCCGATTGACCCCTCTCCCCAGATGGCAGCCTGCGGTAAGTGCAGCTGGGCTGATGGCCGAGTGCTGTGATGTGCCCAGTGTGGGCACTCAGGGCACTCCAAGCCAGGACTGCTTTGCAAGCGGGGAACCCCTGAGAACTGTCTGTCCGGGATGGGGGTCGGGACCCTTTAAGCACAGCCCTCGGCTAGCCTGAAGCAGCAGCTCCACGCTCTAAGTCCTCATCTGATGCTCTGCCGGCACTGCTTCCGGCCATCCTTAACCCCAGTTCAGGGTCCACTCCGTGTGGACATGCTAGTTCGAATTAGCAAAATGCTAATTCGAACTAGTTTTTAAGTCTGGATGCACTAATTCGAATTAGCTTAGTTCGAGTTAATTAATTCGAACTAAGTTAGTTCGAATTAGCGCTGTAGTGTAGACATACCCTCACAGGTTTATTTGGGCTTGAGCTGATCCCAGCTGGGATTTGAATCATTCCCCGTTTGTGCTGATGGCAGTGGTACAAACTAACCCACAACCGGTCAGAGATCAGTCCATCTATCAGCATTGCTGGGTTGTAAGGGAGAGCCTGTCACTGGCCATTGGAGAGACAGAGAGAGAAGAGCACTGAGCGCAGAGGGAAAAGAATAAGGTGAACTGGTGACCTCCCTAGGCTATTTATTCCAATGTTTAAGTGCTTGTCCAGTGACAAGCAGGAAGTTTCTTTTTAAATACCTCTTGCTGCCATTTAAGCCCATTGCTTCTTGTCCTATCCTCAGACGCCCAGGAGAACAATTTTTCTCCTTCCTTCTTGTAACACCTTTTTAGCTACTTGAAAACTGCTATCATGTCCCCCCTCAGTCTTCTCTTTTCTAAACTAAACAAGCCCAATTCTTTCAGCCTTCCCTCTTAGGTCATGTTTTTTAGTCCTTTTAATCATTTTTATTGCTCTTCTTTGGACCTTCTCTAATTTCTCCACATCTTTCTTGACATGTGGTGCGCAGAACTGGACCCAATACTCTAACTGAGGCCTATTCAGCGCAGAGTAGAGTGAAAGAATGACTTCTCTTGTCTTGCTCACAACACTCTTGTTAATGCAGCCCAGAATCATGTTTGCTTTTTTAGCAACTGTGTCACATTGTTGACTCATATTTAGCTTGAGGTCCACTATGATCCCCAGATCCCTTTCTGCTGTGCTCCTTCCTAGACAGTCGCTTCCAATTCTGTATGTGTGAAACGAATTGTTTCTTCCTAGGAGAAGTCCTTTGCATTTGTGCTTATTAAACTTCATCCTATTAACCTCAGACTATTTATCCAGTTTGTGCAGGTCATTTTGAATTATGTCATGTTCGCTTGCTCGGATGTGTGCCACCGTATTATGGAAGAAAGAATACTAAAACAAGGGATAATTAGAAGTTGCATGACTTTAAATATTTTATTATTATAAAATGAAATAAAAAGAAAATTAATATCGCAACATTTTCAGTAACCATTAGGTATCTTCATGTATCTGTGCTTTGAGGCATAAAACAAAGTTCTCCATTTGTGCCATACCAAACAAAATTAGTTATGATTAATATTGATACATGAAATGAAATAGTTGTTATAATCAGGGCTCGCCGAACTGCAGCGAGCCCGGCTTGCCAGCATCGCTGTCCGGCGATCTACGCAAGCGCAAATCGTTCTGTACATGCGCAGATCGCTCAAACCGGGCTCTTCCGGGTTACAATCTACTCGCCGTAGGCGAGTAGATTGTATAATTTGGTTATAGTTTATGTTTGAAATTAAAGATTATGTCTCTTGACTTGACACATATGGAAAAAACGTTATGAGTTTATACATGTAAAAGTGTATTGGTCCTCTCTTTTGTGTTGTGATTTGTGGAACAAATTTAAACATTTTGTTTTGATGCAAGAAATTACTTCATTGATTATTTTTATTGAGGAGACCACTAATCACAGTTACTAGAATGAGACCAGTAGCCACTAAGGGTAAGTCTACACTACATGGCTCTGTCGACGGAGCCAGGTAGATTGCCTTTGGAGACATAGGAAAATGAAGTAACGATTTAAATAATTGCAGCTTCATTTAAATTAAAATGGCTTCCGCGCCGTGCCGATCAGCTGTTTGTCGGCACAGTGCTGTAGCCTGGATGCTCCGCAGTCAACATCAAAGGCATTTGTCTACCTCCCCGGTAAACCTCATCCCATGACGGGGAAGGGACATGGGCAGCAAAGGAGGGGAAAGGAAAGGGGCTTGTGTAGAGGGGGAGGGGAAGAAAGTGGAAGGCACCAAGAGACAAATGCAGGGGGCCAAGTGCAGACAATGAGGGACAGAGCAGGAGGGGAGGTGTCTGTGGGGGGGGAGGCAGGGTGATGCTGGGAGAGGACAGGAGAGGGGAAGGGCATTTGGGGCTAGAGGGAAAGGGGGAGGTGCTGGGAGAAGGCTTGAAAGAAGGTGTGGGCATGAGAAAGGTGGGGATGGAGCAAGGCACGTGTGAGGGCACAGGGGCATGAGGGGAATGGGGCAAAGAGTGGTGAGGGGGTGGGCATCAGGGAAAAAGAGGGTCAAAGGGAACAGGGGCAGTAAGGGAAGGGGGAGGAACCAGGAGGGTGCAAGGCTAAGGGAAGGTGCAGGTGCCAGGGGATTCACAATGGCCTTACCCTCTCCTCTCCCTGCATCACCCTGCCCTCCCTCCCACTGACACCCCCCCTCCTGCCCTTTTCCTCATTGTCTCCACTTCCCCCCTAGCATTTGTGTCTCCTCTACCCGGTGCCTTTCTCCTTTTCCCCCTCTTCCCTCCCCCTCCATACAAGCTCCTTCCCCTTTCTTCCTCGTCCACACTCCCCCACCACAAAAGCCCCTTCCTCTCCCATTCCTTCCTCTTATTCCCCCCCTCCTTACCTACAGCTTCTTCCTTACAGCTTGGAGGGCTGGAGTCAGAGCCAGCCCAAGCGGCAGGGCTGGCGAGGGGCACCCCCGGGGCACCGCACTGTGCTGTTGGGAGAGGCGGGGCCCCCTCAGGTGACATGATGCACCTGTGGCATTTTTTTTAAAACAAAGTGAATCAGACTTTGAGGGGCCCATTTCTCTTCCCACTCCTATTGCCAGACGTTCTGATCTGGGTCCAGGGGGATTGGTCCCACGAGACTCACTGGTGTCATTACAACTGCACAAAGCCCTGGAGATCTGCTCTAGGGCAGGACTCTGCTCCGAGTCAGGGTGGGGACGGATTAGGAAGCCCTCACGGGACCTTTCCCAAGTTCTTTGATTTCTTGCTTTATACTCAGACTCATCAAAAATAAAAAAATAAGCCACTTTGTGAGCAGTACAAGAAGTAACAACCCCCCACCCAGCATGTCTATTCAGTCGGGAGATGAGTGAAGGACAATTGGTGTTTGTGAGAGTGACAGAGGCAGATGCAGTGTGTGAGCGACAGAGATTTGCATTGCCAAGCTCTTGCCATCCCCTTATCTCTGTGTGTGGAGGGTACACTCAAGGTACAGAAGTGGGGGGAGGAGGGACACCCTGACATCAGCCCTCCCTTCTCTCTCCCATATCCCTCACAGCCAGCAGGAAGCTCCCGGGGGCCCACCTCCAAGGCAGAGGACAGGAGCAGCATGACAGCGGGTGGAGGGTGAAATGAAGTGCTAGCGGTTGAGAGCTTCCTACCCAAACCATTCCTACAGTGCTCAGCCTGGGAGACTCTGCTCTAGGATGGAGATAGTCATCAAAGAACAAAAACCTAAGGGTATGTCTACACTACAAAGTTAGTTCGAACTAACATCCGTTAGTTCGAACTAACTTTCATAGGCGCTACACTAGCGCTCCGTTAGTTCGAACTTAATTCGAACTAGCGGAGCGCTTAGTTTGAACTAGGTAAACCTCATTCCACGAGGATTAAGCCTAGTTGGAACTTACTAGTTCGAATTAAGGGCTATGTAGCCCCTTAATTCGAACTAGTGGGAGGCTAGCCCTCCCAAGGTTTCCCTGGTGGCCACTCTGGCCAACACCAGGGAAACTTGTATGCCCCCCTCATGGTCCCGGACTCCTTAAAGGGCCATGGGCTGGCTACGGTGCCCGTGCCAGGTGCAAGCCTGCCAGCACCCAGCCAGCAGACCCTGCACCTGGCACGGATCGAGCCACCCACCCGATGTCCCCCAGCCCACCCCCTCTTCCCGGGACCACGCTGGCGGCTCCCGGGAGCTTGCCCTGGACCGCAAGAGGCGGGCACCCATCTGGGCTAGTGCGGACATCGTAGACCTCGTCCACGATCTCTGCACTAGGCACAGGAAAGTGGCCAGCTAGGGCAGGAGAGCTGCCAGCCTGGCCACCCAGGAGCAGGTGTGCAAGAGAATCAAGGGGGTCCACTGAGACCCCCGACCCTGAGTCCTGAGCTTACAATGGCCATCCTGGGTCAGACCAAAGGTCCATCTAGCCCAGTAGCCTGTCTGCTGACAGCGGCCAACCCTAGGGACCCTGGAAGAAGTGACCAATCCATTTGTCTCGTGCCATCCCTCTCCAGCCTTCCAAAAACCTTGAGCAGGGACACCACTCCTACCCCCTGGCTAATAGCACTCCATGGACCCAACCTCCATGACTTGATCTCACTTCCCTTTAAACTCTGTTCTAGTTCTAGCCTTCACAGCCTCCTGCAGCAAGGAGATCCGCAAGTTGACTCTTTGCTTTGTGAAGAACAACTTTCTGTTACTAGTTTGAAGCCTGCTACCCATTCCTTTCCTTTGGTGTCCTCTAGTCCTTCTTTATGGGAACTAATGAAGAACATTTCTGTATGCACCCTCTCCACCCCACTCCTGCTTTTAGAGACCTCTATCCTGTCCCCCCTCCGTCTCCTCTTTTCTAAGCTGAAAAGTCCCAGTCTCTTTAGCCTCTCTTCATATGGGACCTGTTCCCAACCCCTGATCATTTTAGTTGCCCTCTCCTCTCCCAGCCTCTCTCTTCCCCTCTCCCACCTCCTTTTCCCAGTCTCCCCCAGTTTTGTTCAATAAAAACAGATTCCATTTTGGAAGACACGTTATCTTTATTTTGTACATCAAGAAGGGGGGCTAGGGAAGGGTAAGTGGAAGAAGGTGAGGGAGGAATGGGGTACGAGCCCCCGATGGGGAGGACTGGGCTGGCTCTGCGGGCTTCTGGGGGTGGAAGCTCTCCTGCAGCCCCCCAATTGCTCCCTCTCCCCAGGTGGCAGCCTGCGGCGAGTGCAGCTGGGCTGATGGCCGAGTGGTGTGATGTGCCCAGTGTGAATACTCCGGGCAATCCCATCCAGGACTGCTTTGCAAGCGGGGCACCCCTGAGAACTGTCTGTCTGGGGTGGGGGTCGGGATCCTTTAAGCACAGCCCTTGGCTAGCCTGAGACAGCATCTCCATGCTCTAAGTCCTCCTCTGATGCCCTGCCGGCACTGCTTCGGGCCATCCTTAACCCCGGTTCAGGGTCCACTTAATGTGGACAACTAGTTTGAATTAGCAAAACGCTAATTCGACCTAGTTTTTTAGTCTGGATCCGTTAGTTCGAATTAGCTTAATTCGAATTAACTAATTCGAACTAAGCTAGTTCGAATTAACGTTGTAGTGTATACAAATCCTAATATATCAACATAAAAAAAAGACGAAAATATGTGACCCTCCCAAGGCTGCATTTATCTGCCCCATAACAGCTTCCTACGACATCAATCTCGTCTGATTTAATCTTGGGCCAGCCACTTCATCTTTGTTAAGTGGAGCAGGACCAATGTGCAGAGATCTTATCAGGCCACCCCGTGCTCATGAGACCTCCGGATACCGTTGTCTCTGTGTCCCACCCTCCAGTGTGGGCAAGACAGTTCTCTGCCTACAGTTGGCAGGCGCTGGGTGCAGTAGCTGCATCGGGACTGGCAGGGACATCTTCCACACCTGGGTAACAGACGATTGCTTGGAAAACGTGCACAAGAAGATCCTCCCTGGAGAAATGCACTTAGTGACCATGGGATACTGAGATTCTGAAGTAAACACGCAGTTCGGGAGGAAAGCAGGTAAGGGACGGCTGGAAGGATTCACTGCTCATTGTCACCATTGATTGATTAGACAGGGTTATTCTTTTTCTCTCCCACTATCGTCTCTCCCTCCTTCCCCCGCATGCTGTTTCCTGACAATTCGTGGCCAGCCAACACCCTGCCCCATTTCTGCTTCTCTCTCTTTGTCTGTCTGTCCAGCTTTCTCCCTGGGTTAAATTTTCTCTCTGCCACTTGCTGTCGGTCCAGGCTGCTCCCCTTCTCTGGGCCTTTCTCCATGTCTTTCTCTGTCCCCAGCATCTCCAAAGCCACTGTGTGCGGATGGTCCAGGGCTGGAGGCTGAGGAGGGGCTAGAACAAGCAGTGAAAACACAGACCTGGGAGGTCAGTCACCAATTTCCCCATCTGCTCTCTCCCAACAGCACAGGAGTGTGCGAGAGAGAGGCAGCGGGGGACACCAGCATCCTGCAGCAGTGGTTCCAAGATGGCCGAACTGAGCAGAGAGACCCTGCCACCAACAGCCTCTGGCTGGGATTATGAATATGAACATAACGACACTGAATGCCCAGAGTTTGATGCCCCTGAAGTGACCTTTATCAGCATCACTGTGATCATCAGCGTTTTGGGGCTGGTGGGGAACGGGATCGTCCTCTGGTTCCTGGGCTTCCGCATGAAGAGGAACCCCTTCACCGTCTACGTCCTCAACCTGGCCGTCGCCGACACTGGCTTCCTCCTCTACTCGCTTGCCTATCTTGCCGCCTACATGGTGGAATATCTGTTTTGTGACAATACTGACTTTCATTACATATTATTTCTGATTACAATGCTGTGTCTGTGGACGTACAGCACCAGCCTGTACCTCCTGACGGCCATCAGCACCGAGAGGTGTGTGTCCGTCCTCTACCCCATCTGGCACCGCTGCCGCCGGCCAAAGCACTTGTCTGCCATCGTGTCTGCTCTGCTCTGGGCTGTCTCCAGCTTGCTTTGCTGGTTTATGGGCATTTTTTGTCTAGTTCTCAGTGAAAGCTGTATCAATTCCCTCCTGTACGTCTTTGTTCTGAATGTCCTGATATTCACCCCCGTCATGGTTCTGTCCAGTCTGATCCTCTCCATCAAGGTGCAACGAAGCTCCCAGCGGCGCCCGCCCGGCAAACTCTATGTCGTCATCCTGCTCACCGTCCTCTTCTTCCTCCTCTTCACTCTCCCTCAGAGCGTTGACCTTCTCCTCACCTACATGGACATACATGAGCCCACTGACATGTTTCATGCGCTGGCCTGTGCAAGCAGCAGCATCAACCCAGTCATTTACTTTCTCGTCGGGAGCTACAGGAAGCGGCGATTCCGTGGCTCTCTCAAACTTGCACTTCGAAGGGTATTTGAAGAGCAGGCAGATTGTGGAGAAGACAGAAACACCCCCAGCAGAGATCCAGTGGAGACAATTGTTTAAATCCCTTCAGCAGCCAGCCTGGGAGACCCTTTCTGGGCATGGAGATTTTCCTACATCCCAGAAAGGGAAAGGACCTTCTTAATTCTTCCCCACCCCTGCCCTAGTGTGGATCCCCAGGGCTCCTTTGCTGCTGTCAGCCACCTATATGTCTCCCGTTGCCTGATCTGGCTCCCGCTGGAATCAGTTTGGAAAATCCAAGTGACTTGAGTGGGAACAAGTCTCAGGGGCATCGCTGTGTTATCCTGAGTCTGCACAAACAATGGGGAGTCTTGGCACCTTAAACACTCACAGGTTTATTTGGGCTTGAGCTGATCCCCAGCTGGGATTTGAATCATTCCCTGTTTGTGCCAATGGCAATGATACAAACTAACCCACAACCGGTCAGAGTTCAGTCCATCTATCAGCATTGCCAGGTTGTAAGGGAGGGACTGTCACTGGCCATTGGAGAGACAGAGAGAGGAGAGCACTGAGCGCAGAGGGAAGAGAATAAGGTGACCTGGTTCAGAAGAGAAGCCATGTGCAGGACTGGGGACCCGGCACCCGCTAAGGGACTCTTAGCTTCACCCCATGCATGCACCAGCATGGTGGGGAAAGCAAGGCAGGGCAAAGGGGTTGGTGTTTATTGTGGTGTCGAGATTTGTATATTTTGCGCACTCGCTTCAGCAAAGAGGAATTGGTTTGAAATCCCTTTGAAAGCCCATGTGTGCGTTTGCTTCACAGTTTTATGATGTATACTCTGTCCAATTATTTTTATGTAGAAATAGATATGGAATCTTATGGTTATTATTGTAGAAATGATTCAGACTTTTATCGTTATTATTTTGTTTTTAGTTCCATAGTAGATATTGTAATATCATGTAGTGAAAGAATGGAATGATCTGATTTTTTTTTTACTTCTGTTTGTAATCCCTGTTCCGTATTGGTATGTGTACACAGCAAAGTGATTTCGAAATAACAGCCATTATTTCAAAATAACTTTACCAGAGTCTACACAGCCAGACCGCCATTTCAAAATCCAATCAAAATAGCGGAGGGCTCAGTTTGAAATTGGTAAACCTCATTTCATGCGGAATAGCACCAATTTCAAAATTGCTATTTCAAAATCAGCGCTGTGTAGACGCTTATTTCAAAATAGGTGGCCTCCAGCCCTTCCCAGGATGCTCTGGTGGCCACTCTGGGCACAATGAAGAAAACTCCTCTCCCTCCCCCCTCCCTGGTGCCCTTAAAGGGGTAGATTCTGGCCACTGTGCCTATGCCAGCTCGAAGCCTGCCAGGCCGGAGCCAGCAGTTGCTGCACCTGACCCAGTGGCCCAAAGATGAGCCAGGCAGCCAGTGCCAGCCAGCCCTCCACCACTCCCCAGAACCAGTCTGACAACTCTCAGGAGCCTGCCAGGGGCTGGAAAAAGCAGGCACCTGCCTAGTCCAGTGCGGAGATCAGGGGCTCAATTCAGGTTTGGGGGGATGCCTCCAACATCCATGATCTCCGCACTAAACAGAGGAACACAACTGTCTACAGGCAGGATGGCTGCCAGCCTGGCCACCAAAGGCCACATGAGAACCCAGGAGCAAGATCACATGAAAATAAAGGAGCTGCAGCAGGTGTATGCCAGGACCACGGGGGGCAGCTCCCAACCAGGGGCAGACCCATCCTCCTTCCCCTATTTTGATTCCATGAACTGAATCCTAGGGGGCAGGATGATCCGTGCCCCTCATGTGGTCATTGACCCTGGGGCAGAGTTTGCTGCCCCCTGCTACTCCAGCCCCTGCTGCCTCCCCAGCTACCGCTCCTCCTCCCACTCCTTCTCTCCCTCCTGCTTCTTCCTCCCCACCCTCCCCTCACCCCCAGTGACGCCAAGGCCCCGGCACCGACGGTGCTGGGAGACAGTTGGGCCAGCAAGATCCCCAGTCCTAAGCCCAGAGCTTCTTCTCCCCCTTCCTCTCCCTGCTTGCCCCTTTCAGCTCCCTCCTCCCACCCTTCCTCCTCCCCTCTCCCACCTTCTTTCCCCAGTCTCACCTCAGTTTCATTCCCCTCCCACCCCAGTTTTGTTCAATAAAGAGGCTTTGTTGTAATGAACACATGTGTTTTTTACTGTACATCAGGAAAGGGAGCTAGAGAGGGGTAAGCGGAAGGATGTGAGGGAGGAATGAGGCACAAGCCCTCATTGGGGCAAACTAGGAAGACTGTTACTGCCTGCAAAATGTGCTGCCAGGCTCGCAGCAACACGTCCAGGAGAAGCATCAGTGTCCTGGGGCGGCTCCGGCTTCATGCTGAAGAGTGCTGTGGTGTTCTGAGTGAGGGCAACCAGAGTATACAGAAAAAAAATGCTTTGCTGTCCCTCAGCGAGGTAGGCAAGCAAGCAGAGAAACCTTAGAACCAGATGTCCAGGGGGTCCCTTTAAGCACAGCTCTCAAGGTAACTCCTGACCTGATGCCCTGTCAGAACCCATTCCAACTGGCCTTATATGTGATTCAGCATTCTACCAGTGTGGATGCAATATTTCAAAATAGCAAAACGCTATTTCAAACTGCATTTTGTGTCTACACACGTTATTTCAAAATAAACTATTTCAAAATAAGATATTTCAAAATAATGCTTTAGTGTAGACATACCCTATGAGAGTAAGGAATGAGTGAGAGCACAGGGTAAAGGCCACTGTTGAACCAGAGATGGTAGACGGGAGGATCCAATTTAGAGAGGTCTCTCCCTTCAGTTTCCCTTTCCACCCTCCTTTTTTGTCACAGGTCAGCAGAGAATCATAGAGACAAGGGAGAGTAGGGTGAGTCCATGACTATGGTTAATGACTGGTCAGGGTGACTAACTATTATCAGCCAGTGGTCTGAATGAGCTAACTACTGCCATCTGCTAATCAACTGTAGGAGAAGGCTTCACAAGCAGACCTTATTTATATAGACATACTTACTTTGCCACACAGATCAGTAGACAGACTTGCTGTGTCAAGGTGACCAATTTTGGCTCTTTTGTGTTGAAATTCACTTAAGACTTGGAGCTGGGAGAGTGAAATGTTGTTATCCATTTTGTCTGATTAAAAGGTAAAAGACCTGAACTTAAAATGACCTGACTTAGGGTCTACCATCACATCACATCTAACTGAAAGGCACAGAAGATGGAAACATGTTTTATTTCTGGTGGTGTAGAGTCTGTTTGGGAGTCCTCAATATGCAGGCAATATGGGTATATCTACAGTACATGGCTCCATCGACGGAGCCATGTAGATGAGGTTTGTAGACATAGCAAAATGAAGCGGTGATTTAAATAATTTCCGCTTCATTTACATCAAAATCGCTGCCACACTGTGCTGATCAGCTGTTTGTCGGCACAGCACAGTCGTCTGGACGCTCAGCTGTCGACATCAAAAGCCCCATTATGCCTCGTGATCAGATCTACTTCTGATGTGATATTTGTGTGGTTTTGAGTGGGGGTGGTTTTTTTTTTTTTTTGCTCAATAAAAAATCCTGGGTGTTAGGGCCCCACCAAAACTGTTCGAATTGGGCTCCACACTTCCTAAAGCCAGCCCTGACTGGCTTGGGCAGGAGGTTCTCAACCGCTGGCACTTCAGTCACCCCTGCCCCCACTGTCTGCTGCTCCTGCCCTTTGCTTTGTAGCTGCCCTCTCCCTTCCCGGGAGCTTCCTGCTGGCTGTGCAGGATGTGGGAGGGACAAGGGGGACGTTGATGTCAGGGTGTCCCTCCTCCCCCCACTCCTGTCACCCATCCCTACACACCGAGAGAAGGGGATGGAGGGAGCTTGGCAATGGAAATCTCTGTCGCTCACACGAACACCAACTGTCCTTCCCTCTCATCTCCCGACCTAATACACATGATGATGGTCGGGGGTGGAGGGGGGAAGGGTTTGTTATTTCTTGTACTGCTTACAAAGGGGAGTATTTTTTATTTTTGATGGGCATTATGTAATTTTCCTCTCTCTTGCACTTAAATTTAGTCCGTTGAGTGGTGAATTCTAACAAGCCTAAACTGTCGTGGCTGAGCAATTATCCCTGTGGTCAGTGCTGCTCCTGGAAATAGCTGGCACGTCCCTCTAGTCCCTGAGAGAGGCAGAGCAGGGGGTCTCCACAGGCTTTCCTTGCCGGCAGACACCGCTCCTGCAGCTCCCATTGATCAGTAACAGTGGCCAGTAGAAGCTGTGAGCTCAGTACCTGTAGATGAGGGAAAGCACATGGTGCCATTGCTCTATATACCAGCTGCTTTCAGGAGTGGTGCAGGGCCAGGGGTGGAGTAAGCCTGTCTTAGCCCCACTACTCTGCCACCTGGAAGCCATCTCAGTTGAATGGTACCCAGCCAGAGCCTGATCCTTGAACACCTGTACCAGCCCCGAACCTCCTCCTGCACCCAACCTCCTGCCCCAGACATGAGTCTCCCTGCACCAAAACTCCTTCCCACAGCTTGCACCCTGAAACCGCTCCTGGACCCAATCCCCCACCCTGGGCTAAGCCCAGAGCCCCTCCCACATTCCAAACCGCATGACCAAAGGCCAGAGCCTGCACCCTAAACCCCTACCCCTGCCTGGTGAAAGTGAGTGAGGATGGGGAAAGAAGCGGGATGGAAT
Source organism: Pelodiscus sinensis (assembly GCF_052426305.1). Classification (NCBI taxonomy): domain Eukaryota; kingdom Metazoa; phylum Chordata; order Testudines; family Trionychidae; genus Pelodiscus; species Pelodiscus sinensis. The sequence goes on along the minus strand of NC_143056.1, from coordinate 127,370,210 downwards.
GAGCAGAGGGAGGCCTCAGAGAACGATTGGGAAAGGAAGTGCTGCTGGGCTGATTGAGTTTGAGGTAGACCTTACATTGCACTTAAATTGAAAACACAATTTTGTGGTTAAGAAGGTTGGAGACCTCTGCTCTAATAGGCTGTTTCTCTGAAGTACGGCCCTCTGATCTGGCGGATCCAGGCCCTTGCTAAGTGTACAGCTTCCATTGTTAAAGAGCTCTATTGACAGCATTTGGTCAGTTCTGCTAATTCATGTAAGACATTTCATACAGCTACCGTGAAATGATAATTAGTGTCAGAGTTTATTCAGGCTGTACATGGCTATTGGGCCATTATTTTCTGAGATTTCCCATTCAAAATATGTAGGAAGAGCCTCATAATCAGGGCTTGCCGAACCGTGGCGAGCCCTGCTTGCCAGCTGCGCTGTCCAGCAATCTGCACGTGAACCTGGCTCTTCAGGGTTACAATCTACTCACCACACACTCTAGCATTTCATTTCAATATTTAGGTGTGTCTAAGCTACAGAGAGTGGGATGGAGCTGTAGGGTGTCCACAAGGAACTCTCTAGCGATATCTGGTGCTGCCACAGGAGCAAGTCAGCTGATCAGCATGTCAACAGGTAATCCTAGGTCAATAATATCTCTATTCTATGGCTGATTGTATGGCTAGTCCATCAGGGGTTTAGGAGGCATAGGAAGTTGCTAAAGCCCACGCTGTCTATCCTGTATTGAGCTATATGAGCCTGAAGAACTGGTGCTGAAAGAGAAACTTAAAAAACAACTAATGTTTTGGAAGCACTTTAAAGACTAACAATACAGGTAGATCAGCTGTTCCCAACCTTTTCCAAATGAGGACTCATTTTGACAATTCAGGAAGACTTGGTGACCCAAGGCAATTCAAAAATGGGGGGAGGAGGGAGGGCAGAGCCACCTGGGGAGACACTTGGCGACCCTTTTGGAATGTGATGGCGACCCATATTTGCATCCCGAACCATAGGTTGGGAAACCCTGATGTAGATGGTATCATGAGCTTTCATGGGCACTTCTTCAGATGAGCTGTGCCCATGAAAGCTCATGATCCCATCTACATGTTTTGTTAGTCTATAAAGTGCTACCAGACCATTTCTTGTTTTTTTCAGTTTATCCTCTACAGACTAATTCGACTACCCCCTGAAGTTGGTGTTGAAAGGTTCACGTTCAAGAAAAGAGTTTGAATATAGGCTGTAAAATTCTACACAAATTGTGTCAGCTGAAATATTCGGAGTGGTGGAGAAATGTGCAGTGCAGTGCATATACAAATGCAGCTGGACAGCTAACCTAGGTCACTGGTTTTGAGCCTGAACATTGGTCTTCTGGTCAGGCTGATTAATCTGAAAAGGAGGAAAAAGGGTTTATTCCAGGCTGATGCCTCTTAGCCTGAGAGACAGCTCCCCACTCACCCTGCATCCCAAGAGGAATCACAGTCTGAGTGTGTTTCACTGTGTGGGAGAAGAACACTGGACAATGCTCTCACTGGACTGAAAGCCAATTTTAAATTGTAGTTTTGTTGCTGACAATTAAAGAAAGACCAGACTGATGGGTTGGGGGGGGGTCTTTTTCCCGTGGGTGTGGTTGAGTTAGACACTACAGATGGAAAAAATTGGCTTGGTCAACATGCACCTGGTGGACAGTGCAAGATGGTTCCTACAATAATCAGAACAGGAGAAAAGTGCTGGGTTGAAAGTGTTGGTGAGGAGAAACCTGCAAGAGGAAAATTAAATGCAGAATTTTTTCTATCATAAACACCCTCAATTCTAAGAGGTCTGCTGAGACTGTATGATTGACCCAAGCAGTGCACTCTGCAGAGCTTACTTGTCTACATTTAAAAGCCAGAGGTGCAGTGGGGGACTGGCGTGAGCAGGGAGTGCTGTGTCCTGGCTCACACTGGGTTTGGGACTGCTGCACTTCTTACATCCTTAGTGCGGGGTCTCAGTGGAGGCAGGCTGGGGATGTGGTGTCTTGGCAGAGTGGCAGTGAGCAGTCTGAGAGTGCGGGGTCTGAGCACAAGGGAAAGAGAGGCCACTTACATGTTTTCATGCAGCTCCCAAAACTGCATGCCCCAAGCACTGCCTCTCATTGCTCCTATTGACTGGATTGCGGAGCAGCGGGAAAACCCTCCAGGAAATATCCCCGTGCTGCTGTTCCCCCAGCTGTGGGAGGGGAGGGCAAACAGCAGTGCACAGCCACTTCTAGCTGCGCTTCACCTTTCCAGGACATTTCAGTGCTTTATGGGGACACAGGGATAGGAGATTTCAAATCGGGACTGTCCCAGAAAATCCAGGCCGTATGGTCGGCCTACAAATATCACATTAGTGGATGTGCAGTTGCATGAGCCTCTGATATGGTGGCTTATGTGGTTAGGTCCAGTGATGATGTCACTTTTACAGATCTGTGGACAGAGTTGTCAATGGAGTTCACTGCAGGGGTGGGTTCCTGAGGAATGATGTGCGATTACTGGAAAGAATTTGCTTCAGGGTAGCGGGGGTGCCTGCGAGGATTGGTCATCCTGTGCATTTTGTGGGGTTGTCCCTGCACAGGAGCCCTCATGACAGGCTGCTTTAAGCTGGGATTTCAGTTCTTCTTCTGAGACCGTTTTTTTCCAAATCTGCACATGTTCACTCCTCTATTACCAAGTCTAATTTACAGGAGGCGAGATGCTATTTGCAAACAGCCGCTACAGAGGAGGCAGTAACACACCTGAGAGCACATCATTATCAGAGTGACCCGTTTGCCACTTGGGGTTGGCTTCCAAACAGTACAAAACAGAACCAGCCCAAACCTGCCAGCCAGAAATCTGGGAAAACTGAACACCACCTTGGCTACCTCTCTGAAGCAATCCTTGTATTACTGCATGCACTAACTTTGTGTGTAACACAAGCAAAGTTTTACTAAGGGAAGAAAACACAGCAGTGATGTGGGAAAATGCTGCTTCAGTGCCTGGAAAGTGCATCTACAAATAATGAAACATCCTCCTTGCAATATTTTGGGCGTAGCCCTTTGCCTCAATTTCCTATGTCAGGGCTGAGTTAGTTTAGAATCTTCTTACATCAGATCAAGCTAATGTGCTTTACTTTGGAGAAACAGAACATCCAAGGAGAGATTCATGATCAGAGATTTTTATTTCATTATAGGGAAATGAACAGTATGGTCCTGACTCTACTCGTATTAAATTCATAGGAAATGATGCCCCCGATTTCAGTGGCACCAAGATTGGGCCCTGAGTGAGGAAAACGACAGACACGCACCTTCCGCACTGATGGCTGTCAGGAGGGATACGCTGGAGGCTAACGTGAACACCAGCAACAATTCCAAGTACCTAAGTAAGTAAAATAAAACCAATATAATGACTATTAGGATAAGAGCCAAGCAGAGGAGAAAGCTGAAGTCAGCAGCAGCCAGGTTGAGGACATAGACGGTGAATGGGGTACCTCTTAACACGGAAGCCAAGGATCCAGAGCACCACCCCATTTCCCACCAGCCCCAATGGGCACACGATCAGAGTAATACTAAATAGTGCTGTCAGTACATGGTCATCGCTAATTGGTTTGGATCTATTGAAATAGCTCCCATTATATATGGTTCCATTTTCCAGGCTGGATTCTATTGGAGGCAGGGATGTGGTCCTCAGGTCAGTCATCATGAAACCTCTGCTGCTGGATGGTGGTCTCTCCTTCTGCCCCTATCACATGCACCTGTAGGCAGAGAACAGATGGGGTATCAGTGTCTCAGACTTTCCCCATGCCGTGTTTCACTGATTTTTCAAGTTGCACCCAGGCCTCTTGGCATGGAACTGCTAGGTTCTGCGTGTGAGATCTCCAGAGCCCATAATGGCCTTGAGGGGTCTTAGTAACAGAGAGAGACATGGAGAAAGGCTTGTCGGTGTAGACCACTTTGGATGCAGAGGCAGAGAGACACTTCAAGATGGAGAGAGGAGCAGTGGGGGAAGAAAGATATAGGAAGGGCTGTCAATCGTTTATGGAAAGGGAATGATAGAAAAGGGACAGGGGTGCAGAATGGATGTTGGGAGAGAGAAAAAGAAGATCCATATAGTGTTAATGATGACAAAGAACACAGAATCCATCCACCAAATCCTTACCTTGCTTCCCTCTACTGAACTGAGTGTGTACTGAAGTGTCTTGAGCTTTGACTAAGTGTGTATTGGAGCTGGAGCAGTGTGGATCCAACTTAGATTATCAGGGTCAGTTGGTCAGTAATTGAGATTCTCCCCATAGGGTCCTTTTCCAAAAGTTATTTGAGGAAGACTCTGTTTTTCAGGATACTAAAAATTTCCCTGTGGGCTCCTGTGCCACACCTGACACTCAGTCCATAATGGACCCCATGTGAGAAATGCCTGCAATGCATTGGACAGGGAGATACATTGAGATCAGAGGTTTTGCATGAGTACTGGGAGGCTTTGTGATATCTGAAAGTATCAGGTCTCTGCTCCCTGTACATGTTTGCTTTTGATCTGCTTGGCATAATGGAAATAGCTTTCTAATGATTAAATCTCATGGAAAAGATAAGATAAGAAAAAAATCATTTTAATCTGAGAAATTCTCCTACTATATTTAGGCTGTAACTGACTGTTAATTATCTTGAAAATTATCACTTGCTTAACTGTTTAATTTTTCTGTAATTTTTACCAAACATACTTCTGGGAACTTTGATTAGGTATTTTGTGTCTGCTTTGAAATGCCCATCACTATGGTGTCTTGCTTTAAATATATATATATCTTTCACTGCCAAAATACATAACCTACCATATTTTTTTTTTAAATTATGCTTGGAGTAGGTTGTGTATGTTCTTCCTGCAAACCCACCAACCAGAAGGAGAGATTGGGAAAAAAATGCATTTGGACAGTGTGGACATGAGCAGAATTAACATTGACTGGTGCCTATTGTACTCACCTGAAGAAAAGGTTTTCAAAAGAAAGTAATTAATGTAAATGTTGATATTGTTAAACAACACACGTTGTCGCAATGTCCATTAAGTATGATCATTAATAAATGTCCATAATCCCAGAAGGACTGAAAGAAAGGAGCAGTTCACAAATGAAATACAATGGATAGAGATTACCCACTGGCTACATAAGAAAGAAACTAGTCTGTATATTCCACAATGTGATAAAAGCAGCTCTGCTATCACAAACAGTATTTCATTGTGTGGTTCGAAGAGAGATATCCCCAGTTTTCTGGTTTTCTTGAAAAGGGGGGGATATCTTACTCCTGAGTTCCTGTTGCCTGCCGATCCTACCTACCCACCTCTTATTTAGGGCGCCCCCCGCGATCATGCTAATGAAGCCCGGGAAATTCAATCCCGGGCTTCATTAGCAACTCCGTATGACTACATTAACCACCCTAGGTCAAACCTTTGGGTTTGAGGTGGATCTTACATTGCACTTGGTTTGGAAAAACTGATGTTGTGGCTAAGGAGGTTGGAGAGCACTGCTCCAAGAGACTGTTTCTCCGAGGTACGGCCCTCTCATCTGGCGGATCCAGGCCCTTGCTAACTGTACAGCTTCCATTGTTAAAGAGCTCTTCTGAAAGCATTTGGTCAGTTCTCCTAATTCATGTAAAACATTTAATACAGCAACAGTGAAATGGTAATTAGTGTCAGAGAGTTCATTAGGGCTGTACGTTACTATTGGGCCATTATTTTATGAGATTTCCCGTTCAAAATATTGAGAAAGAGTCTCCTAAGCACATCTCAAAGCACTTCCAGTAAAATGTCAAAAGAGCCACTTTGCTTCATTTGGAGGTTTCAGTGATAGAGTCTCAAAGCCACTCTGGTCTCAAGTTGTGGTGGGAGAGGTCCAGGTTGGATATTAGGAAAAACTATTGCACTAGGAGGATGGTGAAGCACTGGAATGGGTTACCTAGGGAAGTAGTGGAGTCTCCATCCCTAGAGGTGTTTAAGTCCCGGCTTGACAAAGCCCTGGCTGGGTTGATTTAGTTGGGATTGGTCCTGCCTAGAGCAGGGGGCTGGACTTGACCTTCTGAGGTCTCTTCCAGCTCTATGATTCTATGATTCTAGGATGGAGATGATCCTAGGGCCAACCCAATGGAGATGATCAATTAAATTTCTTAGCCTGAGAGACTCTGCTTTGGGATGGAGATTTCCGTATATCACAGAATCAAAGAACAAAACCTAATGTATCAACATAAAAAAAATACGGACATATGTGACCCTTACCCAGGCTGCATTTATCTGCCTCATAACAGCTTCCTACTATAGTAATCTTGGGCCAGCCACTTCCTGCTCATTTAGGGAACTAGTGAGCAGAGCCGTGTTCCTTGATGCTATCAGACCACCCCATGCTCATGAGACTTTCGGATGCCTTTGTCTCTGTGTCCCGCCCTCCAGGGTGGGCAAGACAATTCTCTGCCTGCACTTGGCAGGCGCTCGGTGCAGAAGCTGCACAGGGACTGGCAGGTACATCCTCCGCACCCGGGTAATGGACGATTGCTTGCAAAATGTGCCCAAGAAGAACCTGCCCAGAGAACTGCAGTTAGTGACCATGAGACACTGAGATTCTGAAGAGGATCCAGCCCAGCCCGGCTCCTGTGAACACGCGGCTCAGGAGGAAGTCAGGTGAGTGACGGCTGGAAGGATTCACTGCTACTTGCCGCCATTGATTACACAGGATCATTCTCTTTCTCTCCCACTATCCTCTCTCCTCCCTCCTCCCACATGTTGTTTCCTGACCATCCATGGCCAGCCAACATCCTGTCACATGTCTCTCTCTCTGTCCTTGTCTGTCTGTCCAGCTCTCCCCCTGGGTTTAATTGTCTCTCTGCCGCTTGCTGTCAGTCCAGGCTGCTCCCCACCCCTGGGCTTTTCTCCATGTTTCTCTCTGTCCCCGGCATCTCCAAAGCCACGGGGATTGGCTGGTCCATGGCAAGTGGCTGGGGAGGGGCTGGAATGAGCAGTGATAACAGCGTTGGGGGATCAGTCGCTGATTTCCCCGTCTGCTCTCTGCCAACAGGCGTGTGCGAGAGAGAGGGGCAGCGGGGGACACCAGCATCCCGCAGCAGCGGTTCCATGATGGCTGAGCTGAGCACAGAGACCCTTCCAGCAACAGTCTCTAGCCTGGATTACAAAGCTTTCTATAATGGCAGTGGATGCTCACGGATTCTTGCCCCTAATGTGACCACTCTGAGCATCACTCTGATCATCTGCCTGTTGGGGCTGGTGGGGAACGGGATTGTCATCTGGTTCCTGGGCTTCTGCATGAAGAGGAACCCCTTCACCGTCTACATCCTCAACCTGGCCGTCGCTGACACTGGCTTCCTCCTCTGCTCGGTTGCCCATCGTGCCGCTTCCATAGTACAATATCTGTTTTGTGGCAATCCTGAGTTTCTTCACATATTATTTCTCATTACAGTGCTGTGTGTGTGGACGTACAGCACCAGCCTGTACCTCCTGACGGCCATCAGCACGGAGAGATGTGTGTCCGTCCTCTGCCCCATCTGGTACCGATGTCGCCGGCCAAGGCACTTGTCTGCCATCGTGTCTGCCCTGCTCTGGGCTCTCCCCTTCCTGCTGTTCTGTTCCGTGTGCATTTTTTGTCTTCTTCTCCTCAATGAATTCTGTGAAACTTCCCTCCTGTACGTCTTTATTCTGAATGGCCTGATATTCGCCCCCATCATGGTTCTGTCCAGTCTGACCCTGTTTATCAAGGTGCGATGGAGCTCCCAGCGGTGCCCGCCCGGCAAGCTCTATGCCGTCATCCTGCTCACCGTCCTCTTCTTCCTCCTCTTCACTCTCCCTCAGAGTTTTGCATTTTTCCTCTCCTACCTGCGCATAATTAAGCCCACTCCGATACTTTACATGCTGGCCTGTGCAAGCAGCAGCATCAACCCCTTTATTTACTTTCTAGTCGGGAGCTACGGGAAGCGGCGATTCTGTGGCTCTCTCAAACTCGCACTCCAGAGGGTATTTGAAGAGCAGAGAGATTCCGGAGAAGACAAAGACCCGCCTCCCAGCACAGACCCAGTGGAGACAGTTGTTTAAAGTCCTTCAGCAGCCAGCCTGGGAGACCTTTTCTGGGCATGGAGATTTCCCTTGATCCCAGAATCAAAGCACAGAGAAAGGGAAAGGACCTTCTTAATTCTTCCCCACCCCTGCCCTAGTGTGGATCCCCAGGGCTCATTTGCTGCTCTCAACCACAATAGGTCTCCAAGCAACTGATCTGGTTCTCACTGGAATCAGTTAGTGAGTCTCAGAGGGTCACTGTGTTAGCCTGTGTCTTCACAAACAACTTGGAGTCTTGGCATCTTAAACACTTAGGCTATGTCTAGACTGGCAAGTTTTTCTGCAAAATCATGCGATTTTGTGGAAAAATTTGCCAGCTGTCTACACTGGCCGCTTGAATTTCCAGAAAAGCACTGACGATCTCATGTAAAATCGTCAGTACTTTTCTGGAAATACTATGCTGCTCCCGTTCGGGCAAAAGTCTTTTTCCGAAAGATTTTTGTATAAAAGGGCCAGTGTAGACAGCATAGTACTGTTTTCTGCAAAAAAGCCCCGATTGCGAAAATGGCGATCGGGGCTTTTTTGCGGAAAAGCGCATCTAGATTGGTCACGGACGCTTTTCTGCAAAAAGTGCTTTTGCAGAAAAACATCCTGCCAATCTAGATGTGCTTTTCCGAAAATGCTTTTAATGGAAAACTTTTCCGTTAAAAGCATTTCTGGAAAATCATGCCAGTGTAGACATAGCCTCACAGGTTTATTTGGGCTTGAGCTAATCCAAGCTGAGATTTGAATCATTCCCCTTTACACCCATGGCAATAGTACAAAGTAACCCTCCCCCGGTCAGATCTCAGTTCATCTATCAGCATTGCCAGGTTGCAAGGGAGGGCCTCTCACTGGCCATTGTAGAGAGGGAGAGGAGAGCACTGAGCGCACAGGTAAGAGACCGAGGTGGTCTGGTTCTGTAAAGGAGCCATGCACAGAACTGGGGACCCAGCACCCGCTAAAGGACTCTGAGCTTCACCCCACGCATGCACCAGCATGGTGAGGAAAGCGAGGCAGGGCAACGGGGTTGGTGTTTATTGTGGTGTCGAGATTTGTATATTTCATACATTCGCTACAGCAAAGAGGTGTTGGTTTGAAACCCCTTTTCAAAGTCCGTGTGTGTGTTTGCTTCACAGTTTTATGTTATATACTATGTCAAGTTATTTTTATGTAGAAATAGATATGGGATCTTATGGCTATTATTGAAGAAATGATTTAGACTTTTCTGGTTATTATTTTGTTTTTAGTTCTAAAGTAGACATTGTAATATAGTATAGGGAAAGAAAGGAATGATCTGAAATTTTTAAAATTCGGTGTGTAATCCTTACTGTGTGAGAGTAAGAAGTGAGTGAGAGAAAAAGGTGAAGGCCACTGTTGAACCAGAGTCGCTAGAGGGGAGGATCCAACAACAGACTAGAAGCTGCCAACGGCTGCTACATATCAAGAGAGGGCAGATTGGTAAGTGTGGACACCAAGGAAAAGCATGAGCATTTCTCAATGGGGACAAGAAATTCGTGATCAAAACCTGCTTTGTTTGGCAGAACAAAGAAGATAAGGATCAAGAGAAACAACTGGAGATAACAAATATCTGTCATGAGAACAGCATGATGATGCAAAACCCACTGATCCTGATGGAGAAGGACCTTTATGAAAGAAGGACGGCTTTCCCATAACAGCCAGGTTTGTCGTGGCATTCTCAGACTTGAACCTCCTTCAGGGTTGAAGCAAAGCTGGGTCCTCCCTTTCACTTAGTTTATTTGGCCACCAGCCTAATGCGGGCATCAGACCGCTATCTAGACCATTAGTGGCAGGTGTGGGTGTGTGTGTGCCTGTCTATGTAAGCATATGCTAATTTCTTGTTTCAGCAGGCGGTGGTGGTTTTGTTGCAGCCCACTTTCAAATTCCTGCAGCGAGCCCTGCCAGAGGGTACACCCCACCCTCTTCCCCAGAAGCCCTCCATCTCTTTTTCTTGGGCCCCTGTTCCGTAGGTTCCCTGGCCTCCTCATCCATGGACCCCTGCATCTGCAGTTGGTCTGTTTCCAAACCGCGCCCAGAGACCATCTGTACACGATCATGCTCCATACGTTGCATTTCCTCACCCTCGTGTCCTGCCCCAATACCAAATCACAGGACTATGTGAGACCTGTTGAGGGTGAAGAACCCCAATGGGCCAGTGCTTACTCCATCTTAATCCCACAGCCCATCGGGGTCACTCCAGCCTGACTAGACAGATACCCTTTTCTCCTTGTCAAACCAAGCCTAAAATAAATTGTCCGACGTCTTCTGAATCCCCTTTCCACTGCTCTGTGACAGTCAAGCCCTTCGTATTGATAATATGATGAAAATAAGGGTGACAACTTACAGCCTATTTTTGCCTTATTCAGATGAAGAGATTGTCAGAGTTTGGTAACATTTCAGATGCAGAGGCTCTGATAGAGACAAAATGCCTATTGAATGTGTCTGCAGAAAGACCTCGTCATCACAATAAAATCCTGATGAAAGAAAAAAAAAAACTGCTTTACCATTGTACGCTCCATAAATGCGGCGTTTTGCCTTTTGCCTTTTGCCCAGAGAATGATGCCGAGTGCTTCTTGTACACATGGGCTACATCTAGACTGGCATGATTTTCCACAAATGCTTTTAACGGACAAGTTTTTTGTAGAATTGCCAAATTTCAGAAAAGCCTCTTTAGAAAGAAAATTGCAAAAAGATACGCAGTTTGCGGTACGCATATCTCCTCATTCCACGAGGAGTAACGGTAGTTCGAACTAGGAAGCCTAGTTCGAACTACCTAGTTCGTGCCCCGTGTAGCCGCGCTGCACGGGGTTTGAACCAGCGGGGATTTAAAAATGACGGTGCCCCGCTTATGCAAATGAAGCCCGGGAAATTCAGATCCCGGGCTTCATTTGCAATTGCGGTATGCCTACATTACCCTTCTATTTCAAAATAGGAGGGTAGTGTAGACATACCCTCTGACACAGTGGACTGTCAGGGACCCTCTCTTTTATAATCTCCCATCCCCTTTGTCGGGTGGCTCCAAATCAGCCCCATCAGCTCATCAAGGCCTCTATCTTGGACCAAAGTGGGGCCAACAGACTGGCCGGGCCCCTGGCCAAGATGGAGGAGGGTTTTCACGTTCCCCCAGATGGGTTGGTGGCCTCAGGAGGAAGGGGCAGGCCTTGGGTGGAAGGGATGGGCTGGGCCTAGCTTCCCCTAGCTGACCTCAGTGGTGCCCGGAGTGTAAGGTGCCTCCCCCAGCTGGCTCTCAATGCTGATCATAGCGCGGTGTGGGTTGCTCCAGTGGTGATTTAAACAGCTGCGATGGTTGCCAGGAGCTCTGGGCCCACTTGAATCGCCAGGACTCAGGGCAGTTGCCCCATTCCTCCAGCCCACTCCCCTTTAGGCAGCCCTGCCTACTTCCCTTGTGGAGTTCAGACTTGACTAATGAGCGCATTGGGCAGCAGCTGTCTCCTGGTTGGCAGGTTCTCCCTTTGAATGAAAGACCAGCAAAGGAGTAAGCCTGCCGTAACCCCACTGCTCCACCACCTGGAAGCCATCTCAGTTGAATAGTGGCCGGACACAGCCTGCTACCTGGACCTCTGTCCCAGCCCTGATACTCCTTCTGCACCCAACCTCCTGCCCCAGACGTGAGTCCCCCTGCACCCACACTCCTTCCCAGAGCTTGCGTCCTCAAACCCCTCCTGGATCCCATTCCCTAACATGGGCTAAGCCCGGAGCCCCTCCCACACTCCAAACCCCTTGACCCAAGACCAGAGCCTACACCCAAACCTCGTACCCCAGCCTGGTGAACGTGAATGAGGATGAGGGAGGAAGGGAGATGGAGTGAGCGGGGGAAGGACTGGGAAGGAAGTGCTGCAGGGCTGTTTGGGTTTGAGGTGGATCTTACATTGCACTTGAATTGAAAAACTGATGTTGTGGCTAAGGAGGTTGGAGAGCACTGCTCCAAGAGACTGTTTCTCCGAGGTACGGCCCTCTCATCTAGCGGATCCAGGCCCTTGCTAACTGTACAGCTGCCATTGGTAAAGAGCTCTTCTGAAAGCATTTGGTCAGTTCTCCTAATTCATGTAAGACATTTAATACAGCAACAGTGAAATGGTAATTAGTGTCAGAGTGTTCATTAAGGCTGTACGTTACTATTGGGCCATTACTTTATAAGATTTCCCATTCAAAATATTGAAGAAGAGTCTCCTAAGCACATCTCAAAGCACTTCCAGTAAAATGTTGAAAGACCCACTTTACTTCATTTGGAGGCTTCAGTGACTGAGTCTCGTTTGCTTTGACTTATTAAGGTCACACTCCAGAGTGGCTTTGATGGGAGGGTGGATCTCACAGAGGATGGAGATGATCCTAGGGCCAACCCAATGGAGATGATCAATTAAATTTCTCAGCCTGGGAGACTCTGCTCTGGATGCAGATTTCCCTACCTGGCAGAAACAAAGAACAAACAGCTAATGTATAAACATAAAAAAATACAGACCCCAAGGCTGCATTTATCTGCCCCATAACAGCTTCCTACTACATCAGTCTCATCTGATTTAATCTTGGGTAAGTCACTTCCTGCTCATTTAGGGGACCAGGATAAGTGAGGAGAGCTGTGTCCCTTGATCCTATCAGACCACTCTGTGCTCATGAGACTTCCGGATGCCGTTGTCTCTGTGTCCCTCCCACCAGGGTGGGCAAGACAATTCTCTGCCTGCACTTGGCAGGTGCTGGGTGCAGAAGCTGCACAGGGACTGGCAGGGACATCCTCCGCACCTGGGTAACAGACAAAAACATGCTTGGAAAATATGCCCAAGAAGAACCTCCCCAGAGAATTGCACTTAGTGACCATGGGATACTGAGATTCTGAAGAGGATCCTGCCCAGCCTGGCTCCTGTAAACACGCGGTTCTGGAGGAAGTCAGGTGAGTGACGGCTGGAAGGATTCACTGCTCCTTGTCACCATTGATTACACAGGATCATTCTCTTTCTCTCCCACTATCCTCTCTCCCCCCTCCTCCTGCATGTTGTTTCCTGACCATCCATGGCCAGCCAACATCCTGTCACATGTCTCTCTCTCTGTCCTTGTCTGTCTGTCCAGTTCTCCCCCTGGGTTTAATTGTCTCTCTGCCACTTGCTGTCAGTCCAGGCTGCTCCCCACCCCTGGGCTTTTCTCCATGTTTCTCTCTGTCCCCGGCATCTCCAAAGCCACGGGGATTGGCTGGTCCAGGGCAAGTGGCTGGGGAGGGGCTGGAACGAGCAGTGATAACACAGCGCTGGAGGGAGTCAGTCGCTGATTTCCCCATCTGCTCTCTGCCAACAGGCGTGTGCGAGAGAGAGGGGCAGCGGGAGACACCGGCATCCCACAGCAGCGGTTCCATGATGGCTGAGCTGAGCACAGAGACCCTGCCACCAACAGCCTTTAGCCTGGATTACAAAGCTTTCAATAATGACACTGGATGCCCAGGGATTCGGGCCCCTAATGGGACCATTCTGAGCATCACTCTGATCATCTGCCTGTTGGGGCTGGTGGGAAACGGGATCGTCATCTGGTTCCTGGGCTTCTGCATGAAGAGGAACCCCTTCACCGTCTACGTCCTCAACCTGGCCGTCGCCGACACTGGCTACCTCCTCTGCTCGGTTGCCCATCGTGCCACTTCCATAGTGCGATATCTGTTTTGTGGCGATCCTGAGTTTTTGGACATATGGTTTGCAGTGCTGTATGTGTGGACGTACAACACCAGCCTGTACATCCTGACGGCCATCAGCACGGAGAGGTGCGTGTCCGTCCACTTCCCCATCTGGTACCGATGTCGTCGGCCCAGGCACTTGTCTGCCACCATTTCTGCCCTGCTCTGGGCTCTCCCCATCCTGCTGTTCTGTTCCATTAGCATTTTTTGTCTTCTTTTTTTCAATGAATTCTGTGCAAATTCCCTCCTGTGCATCTTCATTCTGAATGTCCTGATATTCTCCCCCATCATGGTTCTGTCCAGTCTGATCCTGTCCATCAAGGTGCGACGGAGCTCCCAGCGGCGCCCACCCGGCAAGCTCTATGCCGTCATCCTGCTCACCGTCCTCTTCTTCCTCCTCTTCACTCTCCCTCACAGTTTTGCGTTTTTCCTCTCCGACCTGCACATTATTAAGCCCACTCCGATAGTTTACACACTTTCCTGTGCAAGTAGCAGCATCAACCCCTTTATTTACTTTCTAGTCGGGAGCTACGGGAAGCGGCGATTCCGTGGCTCTCTCAAACTCTCACTCCGGAGGGTTTTTGAAGAGCAGAGAGATTCCGGAGAAGACAAAGATCCCCGCCACAGCACAGACCCAATAGAGACAGTTGTTTAAAGTCCTTCAGCAGCCAGCCTGGGAGACCTTTTCTGGGCATGGAGATTTCCCTTGACCCCAGAGTCAAAGCACAAAGAAAGGGAAAAGACCTTCCTAATTCTTCCCCACCCCTGCCCTACTGTGGATCCCCAGGGCTCATTTGCTGCTCTCAACCACGATAGGTCTCTCCGCACCTGATCTGGTTCCCACTGGAATCAGTTAGCAAAGTCCAAGTGATTTTAGTGAGTCACAGAGGGTCAGTTTGTTAGCCTGTGTCTGCACAAACAACGGGGAGTCTTGAGAATCAGTTTTGAACCCCTGTCCTTTCAATTCCAAGTGATTTTTCGCTTAGGAAATGTAACTGCCAAGTGAAATGCCCAAATTCTCTGGTTGTAAACTGTCCAAATCTTTCGACATCATGGCTGTGTCTAGACTTGCCAGTTTTTCCGGAAAATCAGCCACTTTTCAGGAAAAATTTGCCAGCTGTCTACACTGGCCACTTGAATTTCTGGAAAAGCACTGACGATCTCATGTAAAATCATCAGTGCTTTTCCGGAAATACTATGCTGCTCCCGTTCGGGCAAAAGTCTAGACACAGCCTCACAGGTTTATTTGGGCTTCAGCTAATCCAAACTGAGATTTGAATCATTCCCTTTTACGCCGATGGCAATAGTACAAAGTAACCCACCCCCTGGTCACATCTCAGGTCATCTATCAGCATTACCAGGTTGCAAGGGAGGGAATCTCACTGGCCATTGGAGAGAGGGAGAGGAGAGCACTGAGCACAGAGGTAAGAGACCAAGGTGGTCTGGTTCAGTAGAGAAGCCATCCACAGAACTGGGGATCCGGCACCCGCTAAGGGACTCTGAGCTTCACCCCACGCATGCACCACTATGGTGAGGAAAGCGAGGCAGGGCAACGGGGTTGGTGTTTATTGTCGTGTCGAGATTTGTTTATGTCGTGCACTCGCTACAGCAAAGTGGGATGGATCTGAAACCCTTTTGCAAAGCCTGTGTGTGCATTTGCTTCACTGTCCAGTCCTCTGAAGAGTGGCACTGGAAACCCTGTCTGCTCACAGGAGGGCCGGTCTGGGAAATGGTTTGCCTAAGCTACGGAGAAGGGGATGGAGCTGTGGGATGCCCACAAGGAACTCTCTAGCAATAGCTGGTGCTGCCACAGGAGCAAGTCAGCTGATCAGCATGTCACCAGGGAATCCTATGTCAATAATATCTCTATTCTATGGCTGATTGTGTTGCTAGTGTGTTGGGCTTTACCAGGCATAGGAAGTTGCTAAAGCCCGCGCTGTCTATCCTCTATTTAGCTGTATGAGCCTGAAGAACTGGTGCTGAAATATAAACTTAAAAAACAACAAATGTTTTGGTAGCATTTCAAAGAGCAGCAAAACATGTAGATCAGCGGTGCCCAAGCTTTTCCAGATGGAGACCCATTTTGACAATTCAGGAAGACTTGGTGACCCAAGGCAATTCAGAAACGGGGGGAAGAAGGAGGGCAGAGCCACCTGGTGAGACAGTTGGTGACCCCTTTGAAATATAATGGCAACCCATATTTGGGCCCCGATCCATTGGTTGGGAAACCCTGATGGAGATGGTATCATGAGCTTCCATGCGCACAGCCCAGTTCTTCACATGGACTGTGCCCACGAAAACTCATGATATCATCTATGGCAGTGTCTACACTGGCACCTTTTTCCGGAAATGCTTAAAACAGAACAGTTTTCCGTTTTAAGTATTTCCAGAAAAGGAGTGTCTACATTGGCCCCGGAGTTACCGTTATAACGATGCGCTTTTCCGGAAAAACGCGTCTACTTTGGCGGCGCGCTTTTCCGGAAAAGCAGAAGCCCGGAGCCATTTTGAAGAGGGTAAAGGCCAGCAGACCTTTCCGGGGGCGGGGGCGGGGCTGGGGCCAGAGCACGTTTCAGACACGTGCTTAAAGGGGTCTCGCTGGACAGCCGTTGGTCTCCTGCTCACTTGCCTTGGGGCCTCTGCCAGGGACTGGCACCCTTAGCAGGTTTGGTGGTTGCCCTCTGAGTTTTGGAGACACCACCCTTTGGCCCGCAACTGCTTTTCCCTGCGGGTTTTTTTTTCTGCCCTGCTCTGTCTGCTACGGAGCCGTGGGTGGCCATGTGCCTGCTCGGGCCCCTGTTGCAGCTGTACAAGTGCCTGCTGCTCGTGCTGCAGGCCGGTGCCATGGTGTACATGTACCAGGAGGCAGAGATCGCCTTGGACTCCCTCACCAGGGAGGCCCTGTCAACCATGTCGCATCAGCACCCCACCGTGGAGAGGCCAGTCTGGAGTTTGGACACCAGCACCGACTGGTGGGACCGGGTGGTCCTCGGACTATGGGACGACCAGCAATGGATCAGGAATTTCCGGATGAGAAAACGGACCTTCCTGCAGCTGTGCACCTGGCTCACCCCCGCGCTGCAGAGAGCCACCACCCGGCTGTGGGCACCCATCCCCGTGAACAAGGGGGTCGCCATCGCGCTCTGGAAGCTGGCCACACCGGACAGCTACCGCTCGGTGGCACAGCAGTTCGGGGTGGGAAGATCAACCGTCGGAGTGATCGTCGTGGAGGTAAGTCCCAGGGGGAGTGGGATGGGGGGAGGGTGCTGCACTCCAGGCCCAGGGACAGCCAAGACTCCAGGCTGGGTCGCCCAGGGGTTTGGGCCACCCCTCCCTTGCACAGGCGCGGTGGGGGGGGGGGGGGCGTTGGGTGAGGGGGGCCCTGGGGTGTGTGTGTATGTGTGAGGACAGAGGGAATCAAAGGGGGGCCCAAGGGAGCGCACACTCACCCCTGCCGTATGTGATGTGTTCCCTTGTGTTTCTCTGCACCCTTCTGTAGGTCGTCCACGCCATCAACGACGTCCTGCTCCCGCCAATCATCCGCCTGCGCGACGTGGATGATACCATGGCCGGCTTCACTGCCCTTGGGTTCCCCAACTGCGGGGGAGCTCTGGACGCCACCCACATCCCCATCCAGGCCCCGGAGCATCGAGCGGGCCATTTCAGGAACCGCAAGGGGTACTGCTCCATTGTTCTGCAGGCCCTCGTGGACCACCGGGGCCGTTCCTGGACATTTACGGGGGCTGGTCCGGCCGGGCACATGACGCCCGCATCCTCCGGAACTCTGGACTGTTTCGCAGGTTGGAGGCGGGCACCTACTTCCCCCGGCGGGACTTGACTGTCGGGGATGTGCCTATGCCCATCTGCATCGTCGGGGACGCGGCCTACCCCCTGAAGCCCTGGCTAATGCGGCCCTACACGGGGCAGCCGGAGCAGAACCGGGCCCGGTTCAATGACCGCCTCAACCGGGCCCAAAACCCAGTGGAGCTCGCCTTTGGACGTTTAAAAGCCCGCTTCCGTTGTTTGCTCACCCGTCTCGCGATGGGTGAGCAGAATGCAACGGAGGTACTGGCCGCGTGCTGCGTGCTCCACAACATTGTGGAGCGCAGTGGGGAGGCCTTCCTCCCTGCATGGATGGCAGCTGAGGCACAGACGTTGGAACAGCCCGACACAGCTGCCATCCGCCAGGCGCGCCAGGATGCGGTGCGCATCAGAGAGGCCCTGCTGGACATGTTTGCCCAAGCCCCGTAGTAGGGTCGCCTGGGTCTCCCCAGACTACTCCCTCCCATCCCCTACCCTTCCCCACCCCCTCCCCTTACCTCTCCCCCCAATCGTACAGTGTCGGGTCAAAGCACATCGGCCGTCATCGTGACTGTTCGTCAGGTGCGTCGGGCTTAGTTAGGGTTTTTCTTTTTAGTTCAGGCTAGGGTTTAGGCCACCATCACCTGTCCCGAAGAACAGCCAAGAGGATTCGGGGTTCGTGCGGAAGGCTCAAGTCAGCATACCTGATTCCAGTCGTCTTCCGTCGAGGGATCTCCTGGCTGTTCCTCTCCCGAGGCCCGGAAGGACCAAAGGATTGAGGTGGTCAGCAATACTACCCAATTGTCCTCCCTGCACCTATACTATGTTTAATAATCTGTAGTGTGCATCTTTAACCGTTCTTGCTTGTTTGTTAGCTATGTAAATATAGTTTGTGGTTTACATTTTACTGAAAAGTCTCGGTATTTCTTTATGCACCACAAACCAATGACCACTTACAAAGGGCCCCCCGGTGATAGAGTAAAGAATTTGTTGTCCACAGTTTGTAACCCTGTTAAATTTAAGTGGCTAATTGGCATCTCAAATCATTTCTTACAGTTACTAGAGTAACACAATAACCAACACAAGAATGAACAGAAAAATTGAAAACTTTTTATTTACAGGGGGGAGGGGAGACCTGCAACTGGGACGGGGGGGAGGGGGAGACCTGCAACTGGGACGGGGGGGAGACCTTCAACTGGGACAGGGAAGGGGGGCAGTTACTGCGACGGGCGGCCCCTGTGCGTGCTCCTCCCGGGGGGACCTGCACAGGCTGGGCAGACCGCGTCGGGGCAGCCTGCACAGGGAGGTGGGCAGGAGCAGGAGCAGGGACAGGAGCAGGAGCAGGAGCAGGGGCAGGAGCTGGGATAGGAGCAGGGGCAGGAACAGGGGCAGGAGCTGGGAGAGGAGCAGGGATAGGAGGGGGCATGGGCTGTGCTCTGGGAGGGATGGTGGGGGCATGTGGTCCGGCCATGCCATAGTGTATGGCGTGCACTAAATGTGCCGTGAGCATGTCCATAGAGGTGCGCATCCCTCTGCACTCCGTTAGGAAGGCAGTCCAGCCCTCCTGCTGCCACTGCAGATCCCCCTGCACCCGCTCTGCAATGGAGCCCTGGATTGTCTCCACGGCGTTCACGTGGCGGCGCAGAAGCTGGTCCCTCTGTCGCAGCCTGCGCCTCCGGGGTTGGCCAGCTGGGGGTGCCGCTGCTGCCAGACTGGGGGGTTTAGTGCTCGGTCTCACTGCAGGGAAGAGAAGAAAGGATGGGTCAGTCAGGCAGGCCATCCACTGTCCCCACACCTCATGCCCTCCACCCCTGAGCCCAGGTGACCCCACAGTTGTGTGGCTTGGGCCCACTCGGTTCCCCTCCTGTCCCCATGTTGTATGTTGGCAAGGAGGACCACCCCTGGAGTAGGGTCCTCCCTCCAGTATTGTAAGCACCGGTCTGTATCCTGGCCCCGTGGAGGGCGGGAGGGCGCTTGTGCTGCATTCACCTGTGGAACTCCCTGCCGGTGGAGACTGTGAAAAGCTTTGGGCTAATCACTGGTGTTTGACAGGGAGTGAGATGCATCCCCACACAGTGCCTGGGAGCACATCTGGCAGAGGCGGTCTGGGCTCTCAGATCCCCTCGCGTGGGATATCTCCTGGACGGAACCAGAAGAGTGACTGGGTGGGGGGGGGGGTCCCATCCTTGCAGCAAAACTCAGGGGCCCTTGTCCCTCCCACTATCCCTCCCGCAAGGCCGGTAGCCCAGGTACATGTGTGGCCACAGTGGGGACTTCCCTCGGGGAACCACCCAAGGCACCGGGAGCAGGCGAGGGGCTCGGTGGGGTCCACGGTCACAGGACCATGACGCTGCAGTATACCCAAGAGCAGCTGGCTGTGCCTCACAGCCAGGCATGGGACAGTGTGCTGTTCTCTGTGCTCCAGCCTTGGCGGAGGTGCGGGCTCTGGGCTGAGTCCCTGGGGCCCTGGCCGGTTCCAGCCGGCATCCACCCTTCCCCCTGGTCCCGCCCAATGTGTGTGAGCAGCACAGTCCCAGGCGTGCCCTGCTACAGCCACATGCCGCTCGGTCACCAGGCTGCATGTGGTTGCACGTGCTGCTTGCTGCCTAATGCTACCCAGCGTGCAGCTCACATGGCCTCAGTGACATGCTCTCCCCCTCCTCCTCCGGGCACCTGGCTCCCCATCCCTGCCCTCCACCCTCCGCCCTTTGGGAGTGCAAACTACAAAGACTCACCAGTGGGTTCCTCCCCGGCCTCAGCCTCGGAGGAGCTGCTGGAGGGGGCCTGCTGGATGGTGGCAACGCTGGCCTCCTCAGCACCGGACGCGCTGCCACTCTCCTCTCCCAGCAGCCTCCGAGCTCTTTAACAGCTTGGGTAACCAGGAAGTCCAGGGTTCCTACGGGGTCTCGCGCTGTCCAAACCACTTTTTTCCGTTTCTTCTGCTTTTCCGGAAAAGCTGTCTACACTGGCCCTTTTCCGGAAAAGCTTTTCCGGAAAAAGGACTTTTGCCCGAGCAGGAGCAGCGTAGCGTTTCCGGAAAAGCGGCCGATTTGGTACAGTAGATCGTCGTTGCTTTTCCGGAAAAGCAAGCGGCCAGTGTAGACAGCTCGCAGCTTATTCTGGAAAAGCGGCTGCTTTTCTGGAATAAGTGGCCCAGGGTAGACACAGCCTACATGTTTTGTGAGTCTATAAAGTGCTACCAGACCATTTGTTATTTTTTAAGTTTATCCGGTACAGACTAATTTGCCTACCCCCTGAAGCTGGTGTTGACAGATTCACCTTCAAGAAAAGAGTTTGAATACAGGCTGTAAAATTCTACACAAACTGTGTCAACTAAAATATTCGGAGTGGTGAAGAAATGTGCAGTGCATATACAAATGCAGCTGAACAGCTAACCTTGGTCACTGGTTTTGAGCCTTAACATTGGTCTACAGGTTAGGCTGATTAATCTGAAAAGGAGGAAAAAGAGTTTATTCCAGGCTGATGCCTCTTAGCCTGAGAGACAGCTCCCCACTCAGCCTGCATCCCAAGAGGAATCACAGTCTGAGTGTGTTTTGCTGTGGGGAGAAGAACACTGGCCAATGCTCTCACTGGACTGAACTCCAATTTTAAATTGTAGTTTTATTGCTGACAATGAAAGAAAGCCCCGGGGGCAGGGAGGCGTGTCTTTTTCTCTGGGGTGCAGTTTAGTTAGACACTAGAGATGGAAAATATCCGCTGGGTCAATGTGCACAGGGTGGACTGTACAAGATTGTTTCCTACAATATATCAGAATAGGAGAAAAGTGCTGGGTTGAAAGTATTGGGGAGGAGAAACCTGCAAGAGGAAAATTAAATGCAGAATTTTTTCTCTCATCTTAAACACCCACAGTTCTCAGAGGTCTACGGAGACTGTATGATTGACCCAAGCAGTGCACTCTGCAGAGCTTACTTCTCTACATTGAAAAGCCAGAGGTGCAGTGGGAGACTTGGCGTGAGCAGGGAGTGCTGTGTCCTGGCTCACACTGGATTCAGGACTGCTGCGCTTCTTACATCCCTAAAGCAGGGTTTCGGTGGAGGCAGGCTGGGGATGTATCGGGGGTATATCTAGACTACAGGCTTACGTCGACATAAGATTTGTCGACAGAATCTGTCGACAAAACTTATGTTGACATAGAAGGTGTGTCTAAACTACATGGCTCCGTCGACGGAGCCATGTAGACGAGGCTTATTGGCAGAGGGAAATGAAGCCGCGATTTAAATAATCGCAGCTTCATTTAAATGTAAATGGCTGCCACGCTCAGCTGACCAGTTGATGATCAGCTGTTTGTTGGCAGATCCGGGCAGTCTGGACACTCCCCCGTTGACATGAAAGCCCTTTGTCGACCTCCCTGGTAAATCTCATACCACGAGGCATAAGAGGGAGGTTGACAAAGGGCTTTCATGTCGACGAGGGAGCATCCAGACTGCCCCGAATGAGGTGTACTGGTAGTTCGGAATAGGAAGCCTAATCCGAACTACCTACTCCGTGCCGCGTGTAGCCGCGGGAACGGAGTCCGAACTAGCGGGGCTTTAAAAATGGCGGCGCCTGGCAAGATGCAAATGAAGCCCGGGAAAGTCAAATCCCGGGCTTCATTTGCAACTTCTGTTGCCTACATTAACCACTCTAGTTCGAACTAGGGTGGTAGTGTAGACATACCCTAGTTTAGACACACCCAGAACGTCCAGACTACATCGCTTTGTCGACAAAGCGATGAGTTTTCTCTACAATGAGCGTCCAGACTGTGGGATGCTCCATCGACAGAAGAAGGCACCCGGAAGTGCTTCTGAAAGGTCACAGGGGCAGCCATAAAGCCCAGGCCCTGCTGCATGCTCCCTGCAGAGACGCGTGCTTAAAGGGATACTCCTGGACAGCTGTAGCTCTGCTCCTGCTTCTGGCTTGCCTACCTGATACAGGGAACGCAAAGCTGCTGCAGTTTTTCTGGCTCTGGTTGACCTGCTTTGTCGGACACCACAGCTGCTTATTTTCTGGTTTGTCTGTTTGTGTGTGTGCTTGTGTGTTTGTTTGTGTGTCTGCTTGCTTGTTTGTTTGGGTTTGGGCTTTTTCGGTTTTTAGTTTCTTTGTATTTCTGTCTGTTCGTTTGTTTCTTTTGTTCTTTTGTTTGTGTGTTAATTTGCCTTTTTTAGCCTTGGAGCCTGAGCTGCCCCTGGGCAGGCGATGGCCCCACACGGTGCTGCTGGAAGCTCTGCTGCATGCTCAGGAGATCAGGATGAGCTTGGCAGCAGAGCTGGATTCTGAGCCCAGCTGTGAGCCCCTCGCTCAGGCTGCAGCCCTGCTGCCCTTGCCCCCCAACTTATTCCTGGAGAGGCGAGTTTGGAGAGCGGACACCAGTTCCGTCTGGTGGGACCGGCTAATGGGAGTCAGGGGCATGGTTAAAAGAGGTCGGGGGTGGGGCTAATAGGGGTCGGGGTTTGGTTAACAGGGATCCAGGGGTGTGGCTAGTGGGTCACCACCAAAAATTATACAAACCTGCCACCCCTGAGTGTGTGTTTGTGAGAATGACAGAGACACAGTGTGTGAGCGACAGATTTGCATGGCCAAGTTCCCTCCATCCCCTTCTCTCTGTGTGGAGACAGGGTACAGAATTGGGAGGAGGAGGGACACCCTGACATCAGCACCCCCCTCTTCTCCCTCCCACATGCTGCACAGCCAGCAGGAAGCTAGTAGGGGAGGAACACCAAGATTCATCATGCTGACCAGCAGAAACTAACGGCCCCATTATCTAGCCTGGCAGTGAGAACTCGTGGCTATAAGTCTCATTCTAGTAACTGTGATTAGTGCTCTGCTAAATCCTTGCATCAAAACAAAATGTTTAATTTTTTTTTCACAAGTTACAACACAAAAGAGATAGTCAGTACACTTTTGCATATGTAAAGATGCTAACGTTTTTTCCATACGTGTCAAGTCAAGGGGCATAATCCTTAATTTCAAGCATGAACTATAACAACTATTTCATTTCATGAGTCAATATTAATGATAACAAATTTTGTTTACTATTTCTTTATGAGATTTCCCGTTCAAAATATTGAAGAAGAGTCTCCTAAGCACATCTCAAAGCACTTCCAGTGCCGTCATCGTGCCAGCCCTCCCGCATGTTGTTTCCTGACCATCCATGGCCAGCCAACATCCTGTCACATGTCTCTCTCTCTCTGTCCTTGTCTGTCGGTCCAGTTCTCCCCCTGGGTTTAATTGTCTCTCTGCCACTTGCTGTCAGTCCAGGCTGCTCCCCACCCCTGGGCTTTTCTCCATGTTTCTCTCTGTCCCCAGCATCTCCAAAGCCACGGGGATTGGCTGGTCCAGGGCCAGTGGCTGGGGAAGGGCTGGAATGAGCAGTGATAACACAGCGCTGGAGGGAGTCAGTCGCTGATTTCCCCATCTGCTCTCTGCCAACAGGCGTGTGCGAGAGAAGAGGGGCACCGGGGGACACCGGCATCCCACAGCAGCGGTTCTATCATGGCGGAGCTGAGCACACAGACCCTGCCACCAACAGCCTCTAGCCTGGATTCCAAAGCTTCATATAATGACACTGGATGCCCAGGGATTCTTGCCTCTAATGGGACCATTCTGAGCATCACTCTGATCATCTGCCTGTTGGGGCTGGTGGGGAACGGGATCGTCATCTGGTTCCTGGGCTTCCGCATGAAGAGGAACCCCTTCACCGTCTACGTCCTCAACCTGGCCGTCGCCGACACTGGCTACCTCCTCTGCTCGGTCGCCCGTCTTGCCGCTTCCATAGTGCGATATCTGTTTTGTGGCGATCCTGAGTTTTTGTACATATGGTTTGGAGTGCTGTGTGTGTGGACGTACAACACCAGCCTGTACCTCCTGACGGCCATCAGCACCGAGAGGTGCGTGTCCGTCCTCTGCCCCATCTGGTACCGATGTCGTCGGCCCAGGCACTTGTCTGCCATCGTGTCTGCCCTGCTCTGGGCTCTCCCCTTCCTGCTGTGCTGTTCCATGGGCATTTTTTGTCATTTTTTTCCCAAGGACTGTGCACATCCCCTCCTGTACATCTTCGTTCTGAATGTCCTGATATTCTCCCCCATCATGGTTCTGTCCAGTCTGATCCTGTCCATCAAGGTGCGTTGGAGCTCCCAGCGGCGCCCACCCGGCAAGCTCGATGTTGTCATCCTGCTCACCGTCCTCTTCTTTGTCCTCTTCACTCTCCCTTACAGTTTTGCGATTTTCCTCTCCTACCCGCGCATTATTAAGCCCTCTCCGATACTTTACATGCTGGCCTGTGCAAGCAGCAGCATCAACCCCTTTATTTACTTTCTAGTCGGGAGCTACGGGAAGCGGCGATTCCGTGGCTCTCTCAAACTCTCACTCCGGAGGGTTTTTGAAGAGCAGAGAGATTCCGGAGAAGACAAAGATCCCCGCCCCAGCACAGACCCAATGGAGACAGTTGTTTAAAGTCCTTCAGCAGCCAGCCTGGGAGACCTTTTCTGGGCATGGAGATTTCCCTTGATCCCAGAGTCAAAGCACATAGAAAGGGAAAGGACCTTCCTAATTCTTCCCCACTCCTGCCCTAGTGTGGATCCCCAGGGCTCATTTGCTGCTCTCAACCACAATAAGTCTCCCAGCATCTGGTCTGGATCCCACTGGAATCAGTTAGGAATATCCAAGTGACTTTAGTGAGTCTCAGAGGGTCAGTGTGTTAGCCTGTGTCTGCACAACCAGCTGGGAGTCTTGGCATCTTAAACACTTAGGCTATGTCTAGACTGGCAAGTTTTTCTGCAAAATCATGTGATTTTGCGGAAAAAATTTGCCAGCTGTCTAAACTGGCCGCTTGAATTTCAGGAAAAGCACTGACGATCTCATGTAAAAATCGTCAGTGCTTTTCCGGAAATACTATGCTGCTCCCGTTCGGGCAAAAGTATTTTTCCGAAAGACTTTTGTGCAAAAGGGCCAGTGTAGACAGCACAGTAGTGTTTTCCGTAAAAAAGCCCCGATTGCGAAAATGCTTTTTTGCGGAAAAGCATCCTGCCAATCTAGATGTGCTTTTCCGAAAATGCTTTTAACGGAAAACTTTTTCGTTAAAAGCATTTCCGGAAAATCATGCCAGTGTAGACGTAGCCTCACAGGTTTATTTGGGCTTGAGCTAATCCAAGCTGAGATTTGAATCATTCCCCTTTACGCCCATGGCAATAGAACAAAGTAACCCACCCCCGGTCAGATCTCAGTTCATCTATCAGCATTGCCAGGTTGCAAGGTAGGGCCTCTCACTGGCAGTTGGAGAGAGGGAGAGGAGAGCACTGAGCACAGAGGTAAGGGTACGTCTACACTACAACGTTAATTCGAACTAACTTAGTTCGAATTAGTTAATTCGAACTAAGCTAATTCGAACTAACGGATCCAGACTAAAAAACTAGTTCGAATTAGAGTTTTGCTAATTCGAACTAGCATGTCCACATTAAGTGGACCCTGAACCAGGCTTAACGATGGCCGGAAGCAGTGCCAGCAGGGCATCAGAGGAGAACTTAGAGCGTGGAGATGCTTTCTCAGGCTAGCCGAGGGCTGCGCTTAAAGGGTCCCGACCCCCACCCCGGACAGACAGTTCTCAGGGGTGCCCCGCTTGCAAAGCATTCCTGGCTTGGAGTGCCCGGAGTACCCACACTGGGCACATCACAGCACTCGGCCATCAGCCCGGCTGCACTTGCCGCAGGCTGCCATCTGGGGAGAGGGGGCAATTGGGGGGCTGCAGGAGAGCTTCCACCCCAAAAGCCCGCAGAGCCAGTCCAGTCCTCCCCATCGGGGGTGCGTACCCCATTTCTCCCTCACCTCCTTCCACTTACCGTTCTCTAGCCCCTTTTCTTGATGTACAAAATAAAGGACAATTGTGTTCAAAAATGGAATCTGTCTTTATTGAACAAAACTGGGGGAGACTGGGAAAAGGAGGTGGGAGAGGGGAAGAGAGAAGCTGGGAGAGGGGAGCGCAACTAAAATGATCAGGGGTTGGGAACAGGTCCCATATGAAGAGAGGCTAAAGAGACTGGGACTGTTCAGCTTAGAAAAGAGGAGACGGAGGGGGGACAGGATAGAGGTCTCTAAAAGCAGGAGTTGGGCGGAGAGGGTGCCTACAGAAAAGTTCTTCATTAGTTCCCATAAAGAAGGACTAGAGGACACCAAAGGAAAGGAATGGGTAGCAGGCTTCAAACTAGTAACAGAAAGTTGTTCTTCACAAAGCAAAGAGTCAACCTGTGGAACTCCTTGCTGCAGGAGGCTGTGAAGGCTACAACTAGAACAGAGTTTAAAGGGAAGTGAGATCAAGTCATGGAGGTTGGGTCCATGGAGTGCTATTAGCCAGGGGGGTAGGAGTGGTGTCCCTGCCCAAGGTTTGTGGAAGGCTGGAGAGGGATGGCACGAGACAAATGGCTTGGTCACTGTCTTCGGTCCATCCCCTCCAGAGTCCCTAGGGTTGGCCGCTGTCGGCAGACAGGCTACTGGGCTAGATGGACCTTTGGTCTGACCCAGTACGGCCATTGTAAGCTCAGGACTCAGGGTCGGGGGTCTCAGTGGACCACCTTGATTTTCATGCTCTCCTGCTCCTGGGTGGCCATGCTGGCAGCTCTCCTGCCCTAGCCGGCCACCTTCCTGTGCCTAGTGCGGAGATCGTGGACAATGTCCACGATGTCCGCACTAGCCCAGGCAGGTGCCCACCTCTTGCGGTCCTGGGCAAGCTCCCTGGAGCCGTCACCCTGGTCCCGGGAAGAGGGGGAGGGCTGGGGGGCATTGGGTGGATGGCTCGATCCGTGCCAGGTGCAGGGTCTGCTGGCTGGGTGCTGGCAGGCTTGCACCTGGCATGGGCACCATAGCCAGCCCGTGCCCCTTTAAGGGATCCGTTGCCAGGAGGGGGGCAGACGAGTTTCCCTGGTGTTGGCCAGAGTGGCCACCAGGGAAACCTGGGGAGGGCTAGCCTCCCACTAGTTCGAATTCAGGGGCTACACAGCCCTTAATTCGAACTAGTAAATTCGAACTAGGCTTAATCCTTGTGGAATGAGGATTACCTAGTTTGAACTAAGTGCTCCGTTAGTTCGAATTAAATTCGAACTAACGGAGCGCTAGTGTAGCCCCTATGAAAGTTAGTTCGATCTAACATCCGTTAGTGTAGTGTAAACATACCCTAAGAGACTGAGGTGGTCTGGTTCAGTAGAGAAGCCATGCACAGAACTGGGACCTGGCACCTGTTAAGGGACTCTGAGCTTCACCCCATGCATACACCAGCATGGTGAGGAAAGCGAGGCAGGGCAACGGGGTTGGTGTTTACTGTCATGTCAAGATTTGTATATTTCATACATTCGCTACAGCAAAGAGGTGTTGGTTTGAAACCCCATTGGAAAGTCTCTGTGTGTATTTGCTTCACAGTTTTATGTTATATACTCTGTCAAATTATTTTTATGTAGAAATAGATATAGGATCTTATGGCTATTATTGAAGAAATGATTTAGACTTTTATGGGTTTTTTTTTGTTTTTAGTTTTAAAGTAGATATTGTAATATAGCATTAGGAAAGAAAGGAATGATCTGAAATTTTTAAAACTCGGTTTGTAATCCTTACTGTGTGAGAGTAAGAAGTGAGTGAGAGAGAAAGGTGAAGGCCATTGTTGAACCAGAGATGCTAGAGGGGAGGATCCAACAACAGACTAGAAGCTGCCAACGGTTGCTACATATCAAGAGAGGGCAGATTGGCAAGTGCGGACACGATCATGCTCCAGATGTTGCATTTCCTCACCCTCGTGTCCTGCCCCGATACCAAATCACAGGACTATGTGAGACCTGTTGAGGGTGAAGAACCCCAATGGGCCAGGGCTTACTCCATTTTAATCCCACAGCCCATCAGGGTCACTCCAGGCTGACCAGACAGATACCCTTTTCTCCTTGTTAAACCGAGCCTACAATAAATTATCCGACATCTTCTGAATCCCCTTTCCACTGCTCTGTGACAGTCAAGCCCTTCGTATTGATAATATGATGAAAATAAGGGTGACAATTTACAGCCTATTTTTGCCTTATTTGGATGAAGAGATTGTCAGAGTTTGGTAACATTTCAGATGCAGAGGCTCTGATAGAGACAAAATGCCTATCGAATGTGTCTGCAGAAAGACCTCGTCATCACAATAAAATCCTGATAAAAGAAAAAAAAACTGCTTTACTATTGTACGCTCCATAAATGCGGCGTTTTGCCTTTTGCCCATAGAAAGATGCCGAGTGCTTCTCATACACATGATTGCTACGTCTAGACTGGCATGATTTTCCGCAAATGCTTTTAATGGAAAAGTTTTCCGTTGAAAGCATTTTCGGAACAGAGTGTCTAGATTGGCACGGACGCTTTTCCGCAAAAGCACTTTTTGCGGAAAAGAGTCCGTGCCAATCCAGACGCGCTTTTCTTCAAAAAAGCTCCGATCGCCATTTTCGCAATGGGGGCTTTTTTGCGGAAAACAAATCTGAGCTGTATATGCTGGCCCTTTTGCGCAAAAGGACTTTTGCCCGATTGGGAGCAGCATAGTATTTGAGCAAGAACACTGACAATCTTACATGAGATCGTCAGTGCTTTTGCGGAAATTCAAGAGGGCGGTGTAGACAGCTGGCAAGTTTTTCCGGAAAAGCGGCTGATTTTCTGAAAAAACTGGCCAGTCTAGACACAGCCATGATGTTCAAAGATTTGGACAGTTTACAACCAGAGAGTTTGGGCATCTCACTTGGCAGTGACATTTCCTAAGCGAAACATCACTTGGAATTGAAAGGACATGGGTTCAACACTGATTCCTGCGCATCCGCATATATAATTTATGCTATCATGTGCCGAAAGTGTCCGTCTGCTATGTACATTGGAAAGACGTCTCAGGCACTTCGCCAAAGGATCAATGCCCACAAAACAGATATCAGACAGGATCACAAAGAAAAAAAAGTTTCTTGCCATTTCAACCAGAAAGGACATTGTCTCAACAACTTGATTACCTGCATCCTGCTTCAAAGACCTTTTCAGACCACACTTGAAAGAGAATCCTCTGAACTGTCATTCATGCTTAAATTTGACACTTACACTTAGGTTTAAACAAAGACATTAATTATCTTAATTAAACAAAGATAGCTTTCCCAATTATCACCTCTAATATCATTAGCTCACAGACATTTACCTTCCCCCCCCCCCCCATCCTCCTTCTGTTCTGAAATTTGATTTGTCCTTTTCATATGTGTTCACTTTTTTAAATTGTATCCTTTGGTATATATGGTTGTGACAATTTTCTTCCACAATTTGATCTGAGGAAGTGGATCTGGCCCACGAAAGCTCATCATCTAATAAACCATCTTGTTACTCTTTAAAGTGCTACATAGTCCTGGCTATGTCTAATTGGCATTTCTGAATTACTTTTTTAAAAATAGGATGTGCTCTTTCGCCATCCCTGTAAACATCATTCTATGAGGCATAAGGGATATGTCAAAAGAGCAGGTTTTTCTGAAATTTGTAGAATTGCCAAACTTCAGAAAAGCCTCTTTAGAAAGAAAATTGCAAAAAGATACGCAGTTTGCATATCGCAAACTGCGTATCTTTTTCCAGTTTATCTCTGCAGTCTAGACGTAGACAGAGAGAGGAGAGCACTGAGCGCAGAGTTAGGAGACCGAGGTGGCCTGGTTCACGAGAGAAGCCACTTGCAGGACTGGGGACCTGGGAACCGCTAAGGGACTCTGAGCTTCACCCCACGCATGCAGCAGCATGGTGAGGAAAGGGAAGCAGGGGAACAGGCTTAGTGTTTATTGCAGTGTCGAGATTTGTGTATGTCGTGCACTCGCTACCACAAAGAGGGATTGATCTGAAACCGTTTTGCAAAGCCCGTGTGTGCGTTTGCTTCACTGTCCAATTCCCTGAAGAGTGGCACGGGAAACCCTGTCTGCTCACAGGAGGGCCGGTCTGGGAAATGGTTTGTCTAAGCTATGGAGAAGGGGATGGAGCTGTGGGGTGTCCACAAGGAACTCTCTAGCTATAGCTGATGCTGCCACAGGAGCAAGTCAGCTGATCAGCATGTCAACAGGGAATCCTATGTCAATAATATCTCTATTCTATGGCTGATAGTGTTGCTAGTGTGTTGGGCTTTAGGAGGCATAGGAAGTTGCTAAAGCCCGCGCTGTCTATCCTCTATTTAGCTGTATGAGCCTGAACAACTGGTGCTGAAAGATAAACTTTAAAAACAACAAATGTTTTGGTAACATTTCAAAGAGCAGCAAAACATGTAGATCAGCTGTGCCCAACCTCTTCCAGATGGAGACCCATTTTGACAATTCAGGAAGACTTGGTGACCCAAAGCAATTCAGAAACGGGGGGAAAAAGGAGGGCAGAGCCACCTGGTGAGACAGTTGGTGACCCCTTTGAAATATAATGGCAACCCATATTGGGTCCCGATCTATTGCTTGGGAAATCCTGCTGGAGATGGTATTATGAGTTTCCATGGGCACAGCCCAGTTCTTCAGATGGACTGTGCCCACGAAAGCTCATGATATCATCTACATGTTTTGTTAGTTTATAAAGTGCTACCAGACCATTTGTTGTTTTTTAACTTTATCCGGTACAGACTAATTTTCCTACCCTCTGAAGCTAGTGCTGAAAGATTCACCTTCAAGAAAAGAGTTTGAATATAGGCTGTAAAATTCTACACAAACTGTGTCAACTAAAATATTCTGACTGGTGAAGAAATGTGCAGTACATATACAAATGCAGCTGGACAGCTGACCTAAGTCAGTGGTTTTGAGCCTTAACATTGGTCTACAGGTCAGGCTGATTAATTTGAAAAGGAGGGAAAAGGGTTTATTCCAGGCTGATGCCTCTTAGCCTGAGAGACAGCTCCCCACTCACCCTGCATCCCAAGAGGAATCACAGTCTGAGTGTGTCTTCCTGTGGGGAGAAGAACACTGGCCAATGCTCTCACTGGACTGAACTCCAATTTTAAATTGTAGTTTTATTGCTGACAATGAAAGAAAGCCCCGGGGGCAGGGAGGCGTGTCTTTTTCTCTGGGGTGCAGTTTAGTTAGACACTAGAGATGGAAAATTTCTGCTGGGTCAATGTGCACAGGGTGGTCTGTACAAGATTGTTTCCTACAATATATCAGAACAGGAGAAAAGTGCTGGGTTGAAAGTGTAGGTGAGGAGAAACCTGCAAGAGGAAAATTAAATGCAGAATTTTTTCTCTCATCATAAACACCCACAGTTCTCAGAGGTCCACTAAGACTGTATGATTGACCCATGCAGTGCACTCTGCAGAGCTTACTTCTCTACATTGAAAAGCCAGAGGTACAGTGGGAGACTTGGTGTGAGCAGGGAGTGCTGTGTCCTGGCTCACACTGGGTTTGGGACTGCTGCACTTCTTACATCCCTAGAGCAGGGTTTCGGTGGAGGCAGGCTGGGGAGGTGATGTATTGACAGGGTGGTAGTGAGCAGTCTGGGGGTATGTCTAGACTACAGGCTTACGTCGACATAAGTTTTGTCAGAAACCTATTTTGATATAGAGGGTGTGTCTAAACT
The DNA here is from genome assembly GCF_052426305.1 of Pelodiscus sinensis. Lineage (NCBI taxonomy): Eukaryota > Metazoa > Chordata > Testudines > Trionychidae > Pelodiscus > Pelodiscus sinensis. Next base: position 127,338,116 of record NC_143056.1, on the reverse strand, counting down.
ACATGGCTCTGTCGATGGAGCCATGTAGATGAGGCTGATCGGCGGAGGGAAATGAAGCCGTGATTTAAATAATCGCAGCTTCATTTAAATTGAAATGGCTGCCGTGCTCAGCTAAGCAGCTGATGATCAAGTGTTTGTTGGCAGATCGGGGCAGTCTGGATGCTCCCCCATCGACATGAAAGCCCTTTGTCGACCTCCCCGGTAAACCTCATCCCACGAGGAATAAGGAGGAGATCGACAAAGGGCTTTCATATCGACGGGGGAGCGTCCAGACTGCCCCGATCTGCCAACAAACAGCTGATCATCAGCAGGTCGGCAGAGCGCGGCAGCCATTTAAATTTAAATGAAGCCGCTTCATTTCCCTCTGCTGATCAGCCTCATCTACATGGCTCCGTCGACGGAGCCATGTAGTTTAGACACACCCAGAGTGTCCAGATTACATCCCATTGTCGACAAAGCGATGAGTTTTCTCAACAAAGAGCATCCAGACTGCAGGACGCTCTGTCGACAGAAGGAGGCACCCGGAAGTGCTTCTGAAAGGTCACGGGGGCAGCCATAAAGCCCAGGCACTGCTGCATGCTCCCTGCAAAGATGCGTGCTTAAAGGGATACTCCTGGACAGCTGTAGCTCTGCTCTTGCTTCTGGCTTGCCTACCTTATACAGGGAACGCAAAGCTGCTGCAGTTTTTCTGGCTCTGGTTGACCTGCTTTGTCGGACACCACAGCTGCTTATTTTCTGGTTTGTCTGCTTGTGTGTCTGCTTGTGTGTTTGCTTGTGTGTTTGTTTGCTTGTTTGTTTGGGTTTGGGCTTTTTCGGTTTTTAGTTTCTTTGTATTTCTGTCTGTTCGTTTATTTCTTTTGTTCTTTTGCTTGTGTGTTAATTTGCCTTTTTTAGCCATGGAGCCTGAGCTGCCCCTGGGCAGGCGATGGCCCCACACGGTGCTGCTGGAAGCTCTGCTGCATGCTCAGGAGAGCAGGATGAGCTTGGCAGCAGAGCTAGATTCTGAGCCCAGCTGTGAGCCCCTCGCTCAGGCTGCAGCCCTGCTGCCCTTGCCCCCCAACTTAGTCCTGGAGAGGCGAGTTTGGAGACCGGACACCAGTTCCGACTGGTGGGACCAGCTAGTGCTGCAGCAGTGGGACGACGACCGGTGGCTCCGGAACTTCCGGATGCAGAAGGCCACTTTCCAAGAGCTCTGCGTCTGGCTCGCCCCTGCCCTGGAATGCCAGGACACCCACTTGTGGCCTGCCATCCCCCTGGAGAATCGTGTCGCCATTGCGCTGTGGAAGCTGTCCATCCCTGAAAGCTACTGCTCCGTGGGGCATCAGTTTAGTGTGAGGAAGTCTACCATCAGGGCCGTCTGGATGGAGGTAAGTCACTTTCACGGGACGGTCCAGGGGGACAGTCAGGACCAGGCACAGGGAATTGGGGATGGGGTGGCAGAGGTAAGAGCCTTTTCAGCCTCACTGTGCCCTGGTGTGGGGAACAGGGAGTGGGGGAGCGGGGGATGGGGTTGCAGAGGTAGGTGCCCTCTCAGCCTCACTGTGCCATGGTGTGTGGAACAGGGGGTGGGGGAGCGGTTTTGGGGGGGGATGTTGGGTCTGGGGGGGAGGGGAGGAGCATCTCTCATCAGCTGAGCCAACCCCTCTAATGTCCTGTTCTGTGTCTTTCTATTTGTCCCTTTCTGCAGGTGGTGACGGCCATCAATTCCAAGCTGCTCCACAGGACCGTCCTCCTCGGAGACCTGCAGACCATCCTGGCCGGATCTGCGGGGCTGGGGTTCGCAAACTGTGGTGGAGCACTCGACAGGACCCACATCCCCATCTGCGCCCCGCCTCATCGAGCAGCACAGCTCATCCACAGGAAGTGCTACTTCTCCATGATGCTGCAGGCCATGGTCAACCACAGGGGACAGTTCAGCGACATTTGTGTCGGGTGGTCAGGCCGGGCACACGTTGCCCGCATGTTCAGGAACTTGTACCTGTACCGCAGGCTGCAGGCTGGGACATTCTTCCCACAGAGGAACCTGGCAGTTGGGAAAGTGCAGATGCCTACGTGCATCACGGCCGATGCGGCCTACCCTCTCATGCCCTGGCTCATGAAGCCCTACACCAGACACATGGATGTGAGCAGGGAACTGTTCAACTCCCACCTCAATAGGTCTCACCTCCAGGTGGAGTGCGCCTTTGGCCGTCTGAAGGGCAGATTTAGGTGCCTGCTCACGCGGCTGGACATGGGGGAACACAACATCCCCGGTGTGGTGGCAGCATGCTGTGTGCTGCACAACCTGGTGGAGAGGAAAGGGGAGCCTTCCTCCCTGCTTGGGGGACCCGGGCTGATATGGGGACACTTTGAGCAACCCCGGACAGCTGCCGTCTGGCAAGCCCACCAGCTGGGCTTGCGCATTCGAGAAGCCCTGAGAGAGCAATTCTCCCATGGAGGCCAATGAGTTTCCCCAGGATCTTCCAACTGTGGGGGATTGCCCCATGTCCCTCGTGTCTTCCTCCCCAAAACCCATTCACACACTGAGGACAGAGACAGGGGTTGGTGAAAACATTTGAACTGTTTATTGCTCTGTTCCTTTGTTGAAAAACTAACATATAAAACTCTTTTGTTCAGAGACAATATAAAACTCCTCTGTTCAAACCAAATAAAGTGTTTGTAAACAAACTAAAGTGCTTCCCTCAGTGACTCTCGCAGGTGGGAAGGGGGAATGTCAATGTGGAAGGGGGGAGGGAGGCTCAGGGCTGAGGGGGTTGCCTGAAGGAAGAGCCCCAGGCAGTTTGGCTGTAGAGGCCTTCTCGCACCTGGCTGCACATGCGGGCTAGGACAGTAGGGGGCTGGGCAGGAGGTGGGGCTGTACCTGGGTCTGGGATGGCAGAGGTTGAGGGGGGGCAGGGGCTGAGGAGGGGGCAGGTTCTGGAGGGTGGGCAGGCTGAGGAGGAGGGACAGGACCAGGCACAGGACCGGGGAAGGCCATGGCCTCCCTGATGGCTGTGCAGATGTCCCTGTGCTGCTGGGCAAATTCAACCAGCAACTGCCTGCACCACTCAGCTTCTGCCTCAAGCCTCCTCTCCATGGAGTCCTGCATCCTTTGCAGGACTCCTACGTGCTGGTGCACCAGGTCCAGATAGGTGCGCCAGTGCCGCCGGGTTCCCTGTGGCCGTCTGGATGGTGGGGCAGGTGTGGCTCCCCCCTCCTGGTCAGCTGGTCTGACTGTGGAGGACATGAGGGAAAAGTCGTCAGTCATGCATGCTGACCATTTCCCTGAGAGGGCATGTCCTCCTTCTTCTCAGCAAACAGTGCCTGTCCTAAGGGTCAGAGGTTGCTCGTGTGCAGCCACGGCCTTCCTGTTGCCCAGAAGGTGTGCAGGCCACCATCCTGCCCCCCCCTCGCACAGACCCCATTCCCCTCAGGCTGTGATCAGCATAACATGTCATAGCACTGCACCATCCACTTTGCTCCTGCCTGCCCTGCCCTGTGTGTGCTGGACCCTCACAGCACTCACCTGATGTTACCTCCCCAGTGTTTGAAGTTTCCTGGGAGGCCTCTTGCGTCTCCTGGGTGCTGTCCCCCTCCTCTTCCTCTTCCTCTTGGAGCTCTGGGTCATCTGGCAGGAGTTGCGGCCGCTGCTGCACAGGGGTCTCCATGGCAGACTCCACAAGCCTCTCAGGAGGCAAGGGTTCCCCTGCCCCCAGGATCCTGTCCAGGTCCTCGTAGTAGGCGCAGGAATGTGGCCTTTCCCCGGAGCGGGATCTGTGCTCACAGGCCCTGACATACCCCTGCCTCAGCTCCTTCACCTTGGCTCTGACCTGTGGTGCCAGGTGGGGGTGGTTGACTTTCCTGGCCAGGCCATCTGCCATTCTGGTGTAAATGTCCACGTTCCTGTGCCTGGCCCATGGGAGCTGAAGTGCCTCCTCCTCAGCCCACAGCTCTAAAAGGGCTTTAATATCAGGGCCAGACCAGGAGGGTGCCCGCCGTTTAGTGCCTCGGGATTCCTGGGGGGATGTTTCCCTGTGTAAGCAGAGTCAGGATAAGCTCTACCCTGACATCTGGTGGTGAATTGTGGCGAGTTGAAGGATAAAATTAATTTCTTGTCAGTATGACCTCTGTGTGATCTGGATGTTAAGCCTGGTCTTTGTAAAGGGGTACGTGCTTGGTCACAGGTATGCAATCAGAAGGGGATCGGTGAAACTGGTACAAACCTGTTTTACTGGTATGAACCTTTTGTAAGGCCTGAGAAGGGAATGTGAGGGGGTAGGTAATGATTGGAGGGGATTTGGTGCAGAGGGCATGACCTGTGTATGTGTGTATCTGTAAGTGGTCAGTGGGAAAGGGGTGATTACCATTTAAGATAGTACAAAAGACTTTACCTTTTGTTTGGGAAGTGGTGAAAACTTTCCTGAGAGTATCCTGGAGATTTTTGCCCTGGAATGCATTCCTGAATAAAATTGGTTGCTTAAGAAGGGTATCTGAAATTGACTGGGATAGGGCCTTGGTCCCCCGTCCAAACCTTCGGATTAAAATTCTCTGTCATTTAAGTGGTACAAAAAGACTTCAGGGGCTGATGTCGTTTGCATAGGCACACCTACCCATCCTAGTATGTGCTCACAGCAGCCCAAATGGTCACTTTGGCCACTGTGGGATCCCCAGTCTCTCTGTTATTGAGGCAGGGGGGATAAAGTGTTGTTATCCTGATTATGTGAATCAAAGACAGTGGAATAGTGGAGCTGTTTTATGACAGAGGGATTCGCCATAAACTAAGTAGCACTTGCTAGACAAGGGGCATGGGTTCCAAACCCAGTCAAGCTGAGAGAAGCTGGGGACAGGTATTTGTATTTGGTGGTGGGGCCCTGTCTGAAGGCCTAAAAAATGTCTCCTTCTCCACTATGGAATATCAGTGGTAATTTGGATTCCATTAGGAGTCTAGCTACAAGCTGCTGAGCTGACTTCATTGTAGACCAATGATGCGCTAGCACTGAGGCTCCTTTACTATGAGCTGAACTTGCTGAAGAACTAATATCACTGTGTGCTGTGGGGAGCCTGAAGCTATACTGCTGAGCTACTAGCAGAGCAGTTTGCAGGCACGACCGGCGGGTGCAAGAGGCCAGCACAGTGGCTGGTGGGGACAACCAGTGGGCAGCCGACAGAGCAGTAGCAGGAACAACCAGCCGGTGGCCAGGGGCGTGGACTGAGACAGTTCGTGGGACAGCTGGAGTGGCTCACAGGACAGCAGGTGGAGTGTGGCAGAGAGACTTGTGTTGACGGCTGCAGCAGAGCACTATGGAGTGGCGGAGCCGTCGGTGGACCGCGTAAGGTGTATCAACACCCAGTCCCACCTTTCATCCCAGATTGGGATGGTAAAACCCTACCGGTGAACTTTTGAATCCTGGGGCGGCGCTGAGGCAGAGACTTTTGGGGTGTTGGACTTTGGGACTTTGGGTGATTTTTTGAGTTGCTGGACTCAAGAGACTCTCGGGCTGTGTCTACACTGTGTCGACAAAACCCTGTAGTCTAGACACACCCTGGGAGGGCAGGGTCTGGGCACAAGGGGAGAGGCCACTTACATGCTTTCATGCTGCTCCCAAGACCACATGCCCCAAATACTACCTCTCTCTGCTCCTATTGGCTGGATTGAGGAACAGCAGGAAAACCCTTCAGGAAACATCCCTGTGCTACTGTTTCCCCAGCCAGCGGAGGGGAGGGGAAACAGCACCACACAGCTACTTCTAGCTGTGATTCATCTTTCCGTGACATTTCAGTGCTGTGTGGGGACACAGGGACAGGAGGTTTAAAATCGGGACTTTCCCAGAAAATCCAGGCCGTATGGTCGGCCTACATATATCACATTAGTGCAGCATTTCTCAAACTGTGGGTCCCAACGCCACCAGGGGGGTCACAAGCACCTTAGAGGGGGGTCGCGGTATCACAAGTTGGAGAACCCCTGCACTAGTGAATGTGCAGTTGTATGAGCCTCTGATGTGGTGGCTTCTGTGATTAGGTCCTGTGAAAATGTCGCTTGCACAGATATGTGGCCAGAGTTTACAATGGAATTTATTGCAGGGGTGGGTTCCTGAGGTGTGACGTGTGGTTGCTGGAAAGAATTGGCTTCTGGTTGTGCAGGGGGGGGTTGCCTGTAGGTCAGGATTGGCCTGTCCCCCAAGGCCTGTGGGAGTGAGGGATTGTTTTCCAGGATAGGTTGTACATTGTTAATGATGCGCTGGAGGGTTTTCAGTTGTGGCTGTAGGTGATGACCAGTGGTGTTCTGTCGTTTTGTTTGTTGGGCCTATCTTGAAGAAGCTGATGCCTGGGTGTACATGTGGCTCTGTCAATCTGCTTTTCCACTTCCCCAGGTGGCTATTTAAGTTTTTAAAATGCCTGGTAGAGATCCTGTAGGTGTTTGTCTGTCTGGGGTTCAAGCAAATCCGATTGTATTTTAGGGGCTGGCTGTAAAGAACTGGTCGGGTGATGTGTCCGGGATGGAAGCTAGAGGCAGCTGTCACAGAGTTTGGGGGAGTCACCGGGCCCTGCACCCTCATCCGCAGCCAGACGTGACCCTCATCCAGCAGGTAGAACAGAAGGTTTATTCATTAACAGGGAGAAAGCAACTTGTTGAGCTGAGGCTAACGTGAGTATTAAGATCAGGTGAGCGTGACTTAGTTGAGAACGGCATTTAGATTTGTTACCGCTGAGGATGGAGAATGCTGGTTCACACGTAACCTGCGTCCAAACATGGAAAGAATTCTCAACATCAAAGACTCTCGTGGGTCATAATTGGATCCCAGCTAGTGATCGAACTCAGGCGCACCAATAGTGTAAAACTAGCCCTTTCACACATATGTTCCATTTGAGCTGCTCTGATACACAATGCTCAGTGACAGAAAACAGCGCGCTGAAAATTGCAAACGTTCCTCTGTGGTTCCTGAATCAGAGAATCATTCTTGTCTCAGTTCAGTAATTTTGCTCACATACCTTTCTGTGGCCTCATCACGTTGGGTCCCAACGATGTCAGGTAGTTATTTCAAGACAGGGAAAAATATTCCACATTAGACTGCGGATGCTTAAGTTAAAAAAAGTGGACGGTAGCACAGAATTCTGTCCCTGCTTAGTCCCACTCTGGCATTCTCATGTTGAGTGAGTTGAAACACGGTGGAATATCCACCTTGAAAAGCCATTCATCATCCAATAATTCAGCAACACCTTTTCCTTTCTGACCCACTGTGGTTCTTCGTAATCAATTTTTTAAAGCCGGGGGCAGAGCGCTCACTGACTCCAGTGAGATACGACGGGCTATGATAAACATGATGAATATCTGATTCTTCCAAACACTGGTGGCTGAGACATGAAAATAAACTATTCGGCTACGCCTAGACTGCCATGATTTTCCACAAATGCTTTTAACAGAAAAGTTTTCTGTTAAAAGCATTTGCAGAAAAGAGCGTCTAGATTGGCACGGACACTTTTCTGCAAAAGCACTTTTTGCGGAAAAGCGTCCGTGCCAATCTAGACTCACTTGTCCGTAAAAAAGCCCCGATCACCATTTTTGCGATCGGGGCTTTTTTGCGCAAAACAAATCTGAGTTGTCTACACTGGCCCTTTTGTGCAAAAGTTTTGCTCAAAAGAACTTTTGTCCGAACGGGAGCAGCACAGTATTTCCACAAGAAGCACTGATTTCAGACAGTAGGAAGTCAGTGTTCTTGCAGAAATTCAAATGACCACTGTAGACAGCTGGGAAGATTTTCCACAAAAGCATCTACTTTTGCGGAAAAACTTTCTAGTCTAGACACAGCCTTGAAGTTTAACCACCTTATCCACACAGGGTAGACTTTCAGCGTTTTACTGCAGAGACATGGAATTCAGCGAACAACTCTTGCTTACAGTTGCTAGTTTGCAATTTGCCCTTCAATTTTGTCACCGCTCCAGCTTTCTTGCCCCTCACTGAGGATGTCCTGTCTACATCTGGACTGACTGCTCTTGTCCAGTCCCTATCCTGTTTTGCCAGCGCTTCCACCAAGCTGCTGAAGAGGATATTTGCTGTTACTGAGTCTCTCATTAGCCCCAATTCTTAGATAATACAATAGAATCCTACACAATAGCTGATTAAGGAAGAAAGATTTTCCTCCTGGTGATGAGAAGAAATAAACAATTGCTCCTGACTCTTTTTTACAAGGAAAATGTTGACTGCTGAGTGAAAAATAAAAACCGGAGTATTTGAATTCTGAAATTTCACCATCCTTCACCAAGTGCCTCCTGTTCCCATTTTCCTCCCCAGACTGGGCTCCCTGGCCAGACTACAACTTCCACATTGCACCACAGTCTTCCCCCTTGGGGAGAGGTGATAGTTGGTCATGCTACTCACCTGGATGTAGTGGGAGATTTAGTTCTGTAGGCTGGACTGGCCCATAGAGAATAGCAGCATCATGTAACTCAAACTACAACTGCCCTGAAGCACCAAAGAAAAATAAAAACATTGCAGTGCTGCCCAGAGGATTCAGGGGGCCTGGGACAAAGCAATTTCAGGGGTCCCTTCCATAAAAAAAAGTTGCAATACTATAGACTTTGTGGCGGGGCCTGGGGCAAATTGCTCTACTTCCCCCCGCCTCCCCGTGCGGCTCTGAAGCATTGCAGTTTATAACTCACAAATTTCCATTAGGGGTGTTTAGTTTTCTGAAAAACAATCCAAAAGTGCAAGGAAAATGGAAATTAAAACAAAAAAGAGCGAAAACAGCTTATTTCTCGACAAAAAGCAACAGATACGGGAAATGTTTCACCCTCCTCCATGCTGCATTTCTTTGCACCATAACAGCTTTCTGCTAAACCAATCTCATCTAATTTAATTAAAAGCCAGTCATTACCATCACTTTTAGAGGTGGAGGAGGAGCAACGTGCAGACCCAGTCATTACTGGATATTATAAAACTGAACTGTGCATCTCAGACCTCCGGATTCTGTAGTTTCTGTATCTCACCCTCCAGTGTGGGTAATACAGTTGTCTGCCTGCACTTGGCAGGCACTGGGTGCAGAAGCTGTACCAGGACTGACAGGGACATCCTCTGCACCTGGATAACAGACGATTGCTTGGAAAACGTGCCCAAGAAGAACCTCCCCAGAGAACTGCAGTTAGTGACCATGAGACACTGAGATTCTGAAGTGGATCCAGCCCAGCCCAGCTCCTGTGAACACGTGGTTCAGGCCCCAGGGGTGAAGACAGGTGAGGGACGGATTCATTGCTCTTTGCCACCATTGATTAGACAGGGTTATTCTCTTCTCCTCCCGCTATCCCCTCTCTCCAGTTCTCCCACATGCTGTTTCCTCACCATCCCTGACCAGCCAACATCCTGCCCCATTTCTGTCTCCCCGTCCTTATCTGTCTGTCCAGCTCTCTCCCTGTTTTTAATTCTCTCTTTGCCACTTGCTGTCAGTCCTGGCTGTTCCTCACTGCTGGGCCTTTCTCCATGTTTCTCACTGTCCCCAGCACCTCCAAAGCCACTGGGATAGGCTGGTTCAGGGCAGGAGGCAGCGGAGGGATGGAACAAGCAGTGATAACACAGAACTGGGGTGTCAGTCGCTGATTTCCCCGTCTGCTCTCTGCCAACAGGCGTGTGTGCGAGAGAGGAACGGCGGGGACACCAGCATCCCCCAGCAGCAGTTTCATGGTAACCAAGCTGAGCACAGAGTCCCTGCCACCGACAGCCTCTGGCCTGGGTTATGAAAGCAAATGAAAGCAAAGACACACAGAGCACAGACCCAAAGGAGACTGTCCCTCCAGCAGGCCAGGCTGGACACTCTGCTCTGGGAATGGAGGTTTCCCGCCATCCTGAAATCAAAGAACTTCGGGAAAGGTCCTAACAGGACTTACTAATCTGTCCGCATCCTGACTTGGACCAGAGTCCTGCCCTAGAGCGCATCGCCAGGGCTCAGTGCAGGTGCAATGACACCAGTGAGTTTCATGGGACCATATCCCCCTCCCACTGGACCCAGATTGGAAAGACTGAGTGATGTGAGTTGAAACCGGAATGGGTGGAAATAGGTAAATATTGCATTTTATTAATATAAGCAGAACTGAATTAAATGGGGCCTTTGTGTTGTGTAGTCCTGCCTTAATCTTTGTATTTATGCCCATCAGTGTGAAAGAAGCTATTTGCATATATTTGCACATATATTTGCATGTCTATGCAACCGCACTTAAGTTGCAGCCCTCGGCATGTGCTGTGAGTATCATTGTGGCCCCCAGAGCTTCCAAAGTGGAGAAGCCCTGCTCTAATAGAAAAAAAATGCATATCTAATGTGTCTGCAGAAAGACCTCTTCTTCAACATAAAATCCTGATGACAGGAAAAAAAACTGCTTTACCATTGTATGCTCAGTAAATGTGGCATTTTGCCTAAGCAGGACAAGAAGTAACAACCCCCCAAGTATGTGTTAGGTCGGGAGATGAAAGTGAAGGACAGTATGTGCATGGACAGTGAGTTATATGGGTTCGTAGTGCCCATGCTCCAGCAATATTCAGAGCCGGGGACTGTAGCCAGACACAAACCCCATCTTGTTTTTCCACGAACCCCATCTTGTTCCCCGCTCCCAGAGAGCAAGAGAAAGGCAGTCAGCCTTTGATGCCCTGGGAACTCAGGTGTGCTGCTTGTCCCTGACTCTACCATAAACAGAAACCAGACAGTAAATGGGCTAGCTGACGACCTGGGGCCTCCTGTTGCCCTGATGGCTAGTACCAGTAATTGACACGCCTGCACTGTCCCAGGAGAGGAATCTTCGCCCATCACATACCAGAGGTGCCCATTGTCGGCATTTTCCCAGGTGTAAATTATGCTTTGCACCCTTCGTGGGAAACTTGGCGTTCAAAGCCATTTTTCCTAATTGGCCACTTGAGACCAGGAAGAAGCCTACATGACCCAAGGGGTATAAAAAGAGGTTCCGCTGCCAACCCCATTTCAGCTCCAATCATCTATACCTGCTGGCAGGTATTGATTGTCTCCCGAGGTCTGTGGGACGCCCAACCTCGCCCTACTTCTTCCCGAGGGATTGAGAGAAAGACGCTGGCCACGCCAAGTCTGGAACGCAGGGGTGAGAATATATACCTGCTATGTGTCTATTTTGCATGCATTTAATAAGAGCTCAGAGAACCAAAAGGGTTTCATGGTACCTGTAAGTGACTTATTAGTGTAATTTCTGTCCTGTCCTTTGTAGTGGCTGTGTTATCTGTAACACAGCAGTAGCATTTAACAACTAAGTTTACCCTGTAACAATAAAATAGTAACTGTTTAAGCTTTAACCTGACTCCTTCAGTTGCTGTAACAGAACCAAGCACAATTTAAAAGAACTTCAGCCGGTCATAAGGGACTCACTGCCCTGACCGTCGGCTGACAGGGACCCTGCTCCACTAATATTTGGAGCTGGGTCTCTCCCCCAGCCCTGCCTTGAGTGGGCCCCAGCCCACACCTGCTAGCCCTTCCACGCATCCCCCCATCCCGGCCCCAGATTGTCCTTGCAGTGCACAGTTTTCAGTTCAGCTCCCCCTTGCCGGTGCGCGCAGACAGCTGCTGCTGCCATGCGCAGCATTTACAGGTGAGCTGGGAGACGCACGGGCGTGACATGATGTCATGGTCCAGGACTTTAAAACTGCTTAGCGTAGTGTTGCGCCACACGGTCTAGCTCTGGGTTCGGAGTCCGGAGACTTCTTGGGCCTGAGTGCAGACTCCGGCTCCACTAAGTGAAAGGCAGAAGGTAGGAGAGGGGAGAGGAAGGGGAAAACTAGGGGAAAGAGGTGGGAGAAAAAGGGCTTGTGCAGAGGGGGAGGAGGAAGACAGGGGAAGGCACCAAGGGACAGGGTGGAGGAGAGACAAATGCCAGGGGGCCAAGTGCGGACAATGAGGGAAAGGGCAGGAGGGGATGTGTCGATGGGAGGGGGGACAGAGTGATGCTGAGAGAGGAGAGGAGAGAATAAAGACATTGGCGGTTAGAGGGCAGGAGGGGGTGTTGGGAGAAAGCTTGAAAGAAGGGGTGGGCATGAGAAAGGTGGGGATAGAGCAAGTCATGTGTGAGAGAACAGAGGGGCATGAGGGGAATGGGGGCGGAGAGTAGTGAGGGAGTGGGCATCAGGGGAAGAGAGCAAAGGGGGCAGTGGCAGTACGGGAAGAGGAAAGCACCAGGAGGGGGCAGAGCTAAGGGAAGGTGCAGGTGCCAGTGGATTCTGGGGGTGAAGCAGAAGGGCTGACACCTGCAGGGGAGGGACCAGCACCAGAGGAGAGAGGCAGGGAAGGTGTGTAGAGCTGTGCTTTTGCACAAGATCATCCATGGCAGTGAGGACGCTCTCTTGTGCAAGAAAGCTCCCTTGGCCATTTTAGCCATAGGGGTTTCTTGCGCAAGACATCCCTGCCAAGCATCCACACTGCCCTCTTCTGCAAGAGAGCTTACATCTGTTAGAAAAGAACATAGTTCTTGCGCAAGATGCCCTCTCTTACCACGCCATACTGTAAATTTCTTTGCACAAGAGCAGGCAGGCAGTGTGGATGCTCTGTGGGTTCTTCCACAAGAATGGCTGTACTTGTGCAAGAAGCCACGATAGTAAACAAAGCCTTAGAGGGAACACTTCCCCCAGCCTCTCTGTCCCCGAGTTAATGTCACGCACATTGGATTAATGCAATTGCAGGATAGTTGAATGAGGGAGGTTTGGTGGGGGCCACACTAATCCCTGTTGGTAGGAGGATGGTGGGAAAAGTCCTTTGAGAGGGGTGACATGACACCTTTTACTTCTGGTCATGTGTCCATCTTGTCCTGAGCTTGTTACGTCCAGAAGCCTGGCTAATGGGGGGTTAGGGAATATGGCTAATGGGGGTCAGGGGCATGGTTAAAAGGGGTCGGGGTGTGGCTAATGGGGGTCGGGGTGTGGTTAACAGTGTTCCAGGCGTGTGGCTAATGGGGCACCACCAAAAATTATACAAACCAGCCACCCCCCCAGTGTGTGTTTGTGGGAATGACAGAGACACAGTGTGAGCGACAGATTTGCATGGTCAAGCTCCCTCCATCCCCTTCTCTCTGTGTGGAGATGGGGTACAGAATTGGGGGGAGGACGGAACACCCTGACATCAGCATCTCCCCTTCTCCCTCTCATATCCTGCACAGCCAACAGGAAGCTCCTAGGGGGGAAACTCCAAGATTCATCATGCAGACCAGCAGCAAGTAACGGCCCCATCATCTAGCCTGGCAGTGACAAATCGTGGCTATAGGTCACATTCTAGTAACTGTGATAAGTGGTCTGCTAAATTCCTGCATCAAAACAAAATGTTTAATTTTTTTTCACAAGTCACATCACAAAAGAGATAGTCAGTACACTTTTCAAATATAAAGATGCTAAAGTTTTTTCCATACGTGTCAAGTCAAGAGACATAATCCTTAATTTCAAGCATAATTTGTAACAACTATTTCATTTCATGTGTCAATATTAATGATCAATTTTGATTACTATGTCAAGAAAAAGGACCATTTTTTTTTCATGCCTCAAAGAAACAGATAAATGTAGGATATCAAATAGTTATTGAAAATGTGCAGGATTAATTTTATTTTTATTTGATTTCATAATAAATAAAATTCTCCACTTAAGAAGGAACAATTGGTTTCACACATACAGAATGGGAAGTGACTGTCTAGGAAGGATTACTGCCGAAAGAGATCGAGGGATCATAGTGGACAACAAGTTAAATATGAGCCAGCAGTGTGAGACTATGGAAAAACAAAGCAAACATGATTCTAGGATGCATTAACAGGAGTGTGGTGAGCAAGACACGAGAAGTCATTCTTCCGACCTACTTTGCGCTGACGAGGCCTCAATTGGAGTCCAGTTCTGGGCACCACATGTCAAGAAAGATGTGGATAAATTGGAGAAGGTCCAGAGAAGAGCAACAAAAATGATTAAAGGTCTAGAAAAGAGGAGCTATGAGGGAAGATTGAAAGACTTGGGCTTGTATAGTTTAGAAAAGAGAAGACTGAGAGGGGACAAGATAGCTGTATTCAAGTACCTAAAAAGGTGTCACAAGGAAAAGGGAGAGAAATTGTTTTCCTTGGTCTCTGTGGTTAGAAGCAGAAGCAATGGGCTTAAATGGCAGCAAGGGAGGTTTAGGTTGGATATCTTGAAAAACTTCTTAACAGTCAGGGTAGTTAGACACTGTAATCAGTTGCCTATGAAGGTTGTGGAATCTCCATCACTGGAGAGATTTCAGAGCAGGTTGGGCAGACACCTGCAGGGATGATCTGGTGCTCAGGTGCCACTAAGGGTAGGGGACTGAACTGGATGATCTCACTAGGTCCCCTCCTGTTCTAGTGATCTGATTCTATGACCTCAATATTGGTGCATGAGAGAAAACTCACTCCACTAATGGATAAAATATTTTAGCGAGAACACACCTGAGGACCAGAGCTAAACCCTCCAAGATGCCCTATTACTTTCAGCACTGCTTTTTTAGAGCTTCAGGGGAGAGCAAAGCAGACAGACATGCAGAATTTGCAAAAGGTTAAGAAAACCATGTGCTCCTTCCTCTAGCTAGCACGTAAAACACAGGGTATGTCTACACTACCCTCCTAGTTCGAACTAGGAGGGTAATGTAGGCATACCGCACTTGCAAATGAAGCCCGGGATTTGAATTTCCCAGGCTTCATTTGCATAAGCGGGGAGCCGCCATTTTTAAAACCCCGCTGGTTCGAACCCCGTGCAGCGCGGCTACACGGGGCTCGAACTAGGTAGTTCGAACTAGGATTCCTATTCCGAACTACCGGTACACCTCGTACACCGGTAGTTCGGAATAGGAATCCTAGTTCGAACTACCTAGTTCGAGCCCCATGTAGCCGCGCTGCACGGGGTTCGAACCAGCGGGGTTTTAAAAATGGCGGGTCCCCGCTTATGCAAATGAAGCCTGGGAAATTCAAATCCTGGGCTTCATTTGCAAGTGCGGTATGCCTACATTACCCTGATAGTTCGAACTAGCGGGGTAGTGTAGACATACCCACATGGAGTAAGACACATTTCATGGGACACATTCCCCTGCCTCTGTTTTGCCACCGCTCTGGAGTGTCCTTTGATGTTACTCTTCTAAAAAGTCCAGGGCTGCACCTTCTGCACAAGGCTTCTCCTGCAAATCAGGGAGTCTTTCTCTTTGCTCTACGGTCAGTACCGTCATCTCTCTCTGACACAATGACCAGTCTTTTGTAACCTCCTATCCCCTTTGTCAGGTGGCTCCAAATCAACCCCATCAGCTGATCAAGGCCTCCATCTTGGACTAAAGTGGGGCCCACAGACTGGCCAGTCTCCTGGCCAAGATGGAGGAGGGTTTCCTTCTGGTATCTCTCAGGAGGAAGGGATGGGCGTGGGGTGGAAGGGATGGGCTAGGCATGGCTTCCCCTAGGCGACCTCAGTGGTGCCCGGAGTGTAAGGCGCCTCCCCCCGCAGGCCTTCAATGCGGTCCATCGCGTGGCGTGGGTTGCTCCAGTGGTGATTTAAACATCTGTAATGGTGGTTGCCAGGAGCTCTGGGCCCACTTGAATCGCCAGGCCTCAGGGCAGTTGCCCCATTCCCCCAGCCCACTCCCCCTTAGGCAGCCCTGCAAACTTCCCTCTGTGGAGTTCAGACTTGACTAATGAGCACACTGGGCAGCAGCCGTCTCCTGGTCGGCGGGTTCTCCCTTTGAATGAATGACCAGCAAAGGAGTAAGCCTGCCGTAACCCCACTGCTCCACCACCTGGAAGCCATCTCAGTTGAATAGTGGCCGGCCAGAGCCTGCTCCCTGAACCCCTGTCCCAGCCCTGAAGCTACTTCTGCACCCAACCTCCTGCCCCAGACGTGAGTCCCCCTGCACTCAAAATCCTTCCCAGAGCTTGCGACCTGAAACACATCCTGGATCCCATCCCCTACCCTGGGCTAAGCCTGCAGCCCCTCCCATACTCCAAACCCTTTGACCCAAGACCAGAGGCTACAGCCCAACCCTCTACCCCAGCCTGGTGAAAGTGAATGAGGATGGGAGAGGAAGGGAGATGGAGTGAGTGGGGGAGACCTCGAAGGATTGGGAAGGAAGTGCTGCAGGGCTGTTTGGATCTGAGGTGGATCTTACATTGCACTTGGTCTGGAAAAACTGATGTTGTGGCTAAGTAGGTTGGAGAGCACTGCTCCAAGAGACTGTTTCTCCGAGGTACGACCCTCTCATCTAGCGGATCCAGGCCCTTGCTAACTGTACAGCTGCCATTGTTAAAGAGCTCTTCTGAAAGCATTTGGTCAGTTCTCCTAATTCATGTAAGACATTTAATACAGCAACAGTGAAATAGTAATTAGTGTCAGAGAGTTCATTAAGGCTGTACTTTACTATTCTGCAATTATTTTATGAGATTTCCCATTCAAAATATTAAGGAAGAGTCTCCTAAGCACATCTCAAAGCACTTCCAGTAAAATGTCGAAAAAGCCACTTTACTTCAATTTGAGGTTACAGTAATGGAGTCTCGTTTCTTGACTCATCAAGGTCCCACTCAAGAGTGGCTTTGAAGGGAGGGTGAATCGCACAGAAAAGGGAGAAAACCCCAGGGCCAAGCCAATGGAGATGATCAATTAAATTTCTCAGCCTGGGAGACTCTGCCCTAGGATGGAGAATTCCCTACATTGCAGAATCAAAGAACAAACACCTAATGTATCAACATAAAAAATACGGACCCTAAGGCTGCTACATCAGTCTCATCTGATTTAATCTTGGGCCAGCCACTTCCTCCTGGTTTAGGGGAGCAGGACCAATGCGCAGAGCCCTGTCACTTGATGTTATCAGATCACCCCGTGATCATGAGACTTCTGGATACCGTTGTCTCTGTGTCCCACCCTCCAGGGTGGGCAAGACAATTCTCTCCCTACAGTTGGCAGGCGCTGGGTGCAGAAGCTGCACTGTGACTACCCAGGACATCCTCTGCACCTGGGTAATGGACGATTGCTTGGAAAACGTGCCCAAGAAGATCCTCCCCAGAGAATTGCAGTTAGTGACCATGAGACACTGAGATTCTGAAGAGGATCCTGCCCAGCCCGGCTCCTGTAAACACGCAGCTAGGGAGGAAGTCAGGTGAGTGACGGCTGGAAGGATTCACTACTCCTTGCCACCATTGATTACACAGGATTATTCTCTTTCTCTCCCACTATCCTCTCTCCCCCCTCCTCCTGCATGTTGTTTCCTGACCATTCATGGCCAGCCAACATCCTGTCACATGTCTCTCTCTCTCTCTGTCCTTGTCTGTCTGTCCAGATCCCCCCCTGGGTTTAATTGTCTCTCTGCCACTTGCTGTCAGTCCAGGCTGCTCCCCACCCCTGGGCTTTTCTCCATGTTTTTCTCTGTCCCCGGCATCTTCAAAGCCACTCGGATTGGCAGGTACAGGGGAGGGGAAGGTGGCTGGAGAGGGGCTGGAATGAGAAGTGATAACACAGCGCAAGGCAGGGGTGGGGTCAGTTGCTGATTTCTCCATCTGCTCTCTGCCAACAGGTGTGTGTGAGAGAGGAGCAGTGGGAGACACCGGCATCCCACAGCAGTGGTTCCATGATGGCCGAGCTGAGCACACAGACCCTGCCACCAACAGCCTCTAGCCTGGATTACAAAGCTTTATATAATGGCACTGGATGCCAAAAGATTCTTCCCCCTAATGTGACCATCCTGAGCATCACTCTGATCATCTGCCTCTTGGGGCTGGTGGGGAACGGGATGGTCCTCCGATTCCTGGGCTTCCACAGGAAGAGGAACCCCTTCACCGTCTATGTCCTCAACCTGGCCGTCGCCGACACTGGCTTCCTCCTCTTCTCGCTTGTCTATGCTGTAATTTATATAGCGCAATATCCGTTTTGTGACAATCCTGAGTTTCTTTACATATCATTCCTGTTTACAATGCTGATTCTGTGGACGTACAGCACCAGCCTGTACCTTTTGACAGCCATCAGCACTGAGAGGTGCGTGTCCGTCCTCTGCCCCATCTGGTACCGATGTCGTCTGCCAAGGCACTTGTCTGCCATCGTGTCTGCCCTGCTCTGGGCTCTCCCCGTCCCACTGTGCTGTTCCATGAGCTTTTTTTGTCTTCTTCACATTAATGAAAACTGTTTCACTTCCATCCTGTACGTCTTTATTCTGAATGTCCTGATATTCTCCCCCATCATGGTTCTCTCCAGTCTGACACTGTTCATCCAGATGCGATGGAGCTCCCAGCGGCGCCCGCCCAGCAAGCTCTATGTTGTCATCCTGCTCACCGTCCTCTTCTTCCTCCTCCTCACTCTCCCTCAGAGTGTTACGCATTTTCTTTTCTACCTGGGCAAATCTCGGCCCACTGAGATGTCTTATGTGCTGGCCTGTGCAAGCAGCAGCATCAACCCCTTTATTTACTTTATAGTCGGGAGCTACAGGAAGCGGCAATTCCGTGGCTCTCTCAAACTCGCACTCCAGAGGGTTTTTGAAGAGCAGGCAGATTCCGGAGAAGACAGAGACCCACCCAACAGAGACCCAATGGAGACGGTTGCTTAAATTCCTTCAGCCGCCAGCATTTCTGGGCATGGAGATTTCCCTTGATCCTGGAATCAAAGTACATGGAAAGGGAAAGGACCTTTTTAATTGTTCCCCGCCCCTGCCCTTGTGTGGATCCCCAGGGCTCATTTGCTGCTGTCAGCCACCAATAGTCCTCCTGTTGCCTGATCTGGCTCCCGCTGGAATCAGTTTGGAAAGTCCAAGTGACTTGAGTGGGAACAAGTCTCAGCGGCATCGCTGTGTTAGCCTGAGTCTGCACAAACAATGGGGAGTCTTGGCACCTTAAACACTCACAGTTTTATTTGGGCTTGAGCTGATCCCAGCTGGGATTTAAATCATTCCCCTTTGTGCCAATGGCAGTGATACAAACTAACCCAAGTCCAGTCAGATTTCAATCCATCTAGCAGCATTGCCGGGTTGCAAGGGAGAGCCTGTCAGTGGCCATTGGAGAGAGAGAAAGAAGAGAGCACTGAGCACAGAGGGAAGAGAATAAGGTGACCTGGTTTGGTAGAGAAACCATATGCAGGACTGGGGACGCGACATCTGCTAAGGGACTCTGAGCTTCACCTCATGCATGCACCAGCATGGTGAGGAAAGTGAGGCAGGGCAAAGGGGTTGGTGTTTATTGTAGTGTCGAGATTTGTATATTTCATACATGTGCTACAGGAAAGAGGTGTTGGTTTGAAAGCCCTTTGCAAAGTCCATGTGTGTGTGTTTGGTTCACAGTTTTATGATGTATACTCTGTCAAATTATTTTTATGTAGAAATAGATGTAGAATCTTATGGTTATTATTGTAGAAATGATTTAGACTTTCATGGTTATTATTTTGTTTTTAGTTTTAAAGTAGATATTGTAATATCATATAGGGAAAGAAAGGAATGATCTGAATTTTTTTAAATTCTGTTTGTGATCTCTGTTCTGTGTGAGAGTAAGGAGTGAGTGAAAGGTAAAGGTCACTGTTGAACCCGAGATGCTAGAGGGGAGGATCCAACAACAGACTAGAAGCGTCCAACGGTTGCTGCATATTAAGAGAGGGCATATTGTCGACTGCGGACACCAAGGAAAAGCATGAGCATTTCTCAACGGGGACAAGAAATTTGTGATCGAAACCAGCTGAGTGTGGCAGAACAAAGACGATAAGGATCAAGAGAAACAACTGGAGATAACAAATATCTGTCATGAAAACAGCATGATGATGCAAAACCCACAGATCCTGATGGAGAAGGACCTTTATGAAAGAAGGACGAGTTTCCTATAACAGCCAGGTTCGTCCTGGCATTCTCAGACTTGAACCTCCTTCAGGGCTGAAGCAAAGCTGGGTCCTCCCTTTCACTTAGCTTATTTGGTCACCAGGTGTAATGTGGGCAACAGACCGCTATCTGGACCAGTGGTCCCCAACCTTTTGGGGCTGCCGGGCACCCGGGGGCAGAGCTACTCACATACCAGGCACCCAGGGGCGGGGCCACACACGCACCCGGGGTCAGGGCCTCCCATACGGCGTGCACCCTGTGCTGGCGTCACCCATGCGCTGCATTCCCAGGGCTGGCGCTGGCGCTGCTCCTTGCCACGCACCCAGGGGTGGGGATGCCCATACGCTGTGCACCGGGTCTGGAACAGCCCATGCGCCACATGCCCGAGGGCAGGGCTGCCACCGCCCGTGTGCTGCATGCCTGGCACCAGCGCCACTCCTGTGCTGCGTGCTCAGGGCCGGTGCCACCCCTATGCCGCACGCCCAGGGGCCAGCACTGCCCATGTGCTGCGCGCCCGGGGCCAGTGCTGCTCCTGTGCTGCATGCCCGCAGCCGGGGCCGCCCTGTGCCACACGCCCGGGGCCGGCACCACCCATATGCTGCACGCCCGGGGCCATCAGAGCCCTTGCACCATGCACCCGGGGGCAGGGCCACCCAAACGCTGCACACCCGGGGTGTGTCTAGACTACATGCCTCCTTCGACGGAGGCATGTAGATTAGCCAGATCGGAAGAGGGAAATGAAGCCGCGATTAAAATAATCGCGGCTTCATTTAAATTTAAATGGCTGCCCCGATCTGCCGATCAGCTGTTTGTCGGCAGATCGGGGGAGTCTGGACGCGATGCCCCGACAAAGGGTGTGTCTAGACTACATGACTCCTTCGACGGAGGCATGTAGATTAGCCAGATCGGAAGAGGGAAATGAAGCCGCGATTAAAATAATCGCGGCTTCATTTAAATTTAAATGGCTGCCCCGATCTGCCGATCAGCTGTTTGTCGGCAGATCGGGAGAGTCTGGACGCGATGCCCCGACAAAGAAGCCTTTCTTCATCGACACAGGTAAACCTGGTTTCACGAGGCTTACCTGTGTCGATGAAGAAAGGCTTCTTTGTCGGGGCATCGCGTCCAGACTCTCCCGATCTGCCGACAAACAGCTGATCGGCAGATCGGGGCAGCCATTTAAATTTAAATGAAGCCGCGATTATTTTAATCGCGGCTTCATTTCCCTCTTCCGATCTGGCTAATCTACATGCCTCCGTCGAAGGAGGCATGTAGTCTAGACACACCCAAAGAAGCCTTTCTTCATCGACACAGGTAAACCTGGTTTCACGAGGCTTACCTGTGTCGATGAAGAAAGGCTTCTTTGTCGGGGCATCGCGTCCAGACTCCCCCGATCTGCCGACAAACAGCTGATCGGCAGATCGGGGCAGCCATTTAAATTTAAATGAAGCCGCGATTATTTTAATCGCGGCTTCATTTCCCTCTTCCGATCTGGCTAATCTACATGCCTCCGTCGAAGGAGGCATGTAGTCTAGACACACCCCCGGAGGCGGGGACACCCATGGGCTGTGCACCTGGGGCTGACACTGCCCAGGGGGCCAGCACTGCCCAGGGGGCCAGCACTGCCCATGTGCCGTGCACCCGGGGACGGGGACGGCCCCGTTCACTCGGCCCCAGGCACTGTGTTGGGGACCACTGATCTAGACCATTAGTGGCAGGTGTGTGTGTGTGTGTGTGCCTGTCTATGTAAGCTTATGCTAATTGCTTGCTCTGGCAGGCGGTGGCGGTTTTGTTGCAGCCGACTTTCGAATTCCTGCAGCGAGCCCTGCCAGAGGGTACACCCCACCCTCTTCCCCAGAAACCCTCCATCTCTTTTTCTTGGGCCCCTGTTCCACAGGATCCCTGGCCTCCTCATCCATGGACCACTTCATCTGCAGCCGGTTTATTTCCAAACTGCGCCCAGAGACCATCTGTACATGATCATGCTCCATACGTTGCATTTCCTCACCCTTGTGTCCTGCCCCGATACCAAATCACAGGACTATGGAAGACCTGTTGAGGGTGAAGAACCCCAATGGGCCAGTGCTTACTCCATCTTAATCCCACAGCCCATCGGGGTCACTCCAGGCTGACTAGACAGATACCCTTTTCTCCTTGAAAAACGGAGCCGAAAATAAATTGTCCGACGTCTTCTGAATCCCCTTTCCACTGCTCTGTGACAGTCAAGCCCTTCGTATTGATAATATGATGACAATAAGGGTGAGAACATACAGCCTATTTTTGCCTTATTCAGATGAAGAGATTGTCATTGTTTGGTAACATTTCAGATGCAGAGGCTCTGATAGAGACAAAATGCCTATCGAATGTGTCTGCAGAAAGACCTCAGCATCACAATAAAATCCTGATGAAAGAAAAAAAAACTGCTTTACCATTGTATGCTACTAAAATACGGCGTTTTGCCTTTTGCCTATAGAAAGATGCCGAGTGCTTCCCGTACGCAGGATGTCAAAATATTTGGACATTTTACAACCAGACAGTTTGGGCATTTCACTTGGCAGTGACATTTCCTAGGCGAAACATCACTTGAAATTGAAAGGACATGGGAGAAGCGGCCCTTGATCTGAGGGACTGGCTTTTGGCTTCCTCCTTTCAACATGAGAAACTAAAATCCCTTCCACTCTGGCACAAAAAATGGATGTTCCTGTCCGTGGTTTCTTGCTCTAACCACAGAGAGCAGCTACCTGGGTGATCTCCTGGCAGTAGAGCTGCATCAGCCTAACCATACTGCTGTGATCTCTCCACTGCAGACCCGGTCTGGGGGTGCAGGGAAAGTGTCCAAGGGACAACAAGCATTTCTGCTGGCTGCGCCATAATGCAGAAGCCCTGGCGAGGGGTGACATTCAGCTGCAAGGCGACACATCTGGAGCCAGCTCACTGACAGGGAGTGACCCTTTCACACAAACAGCCCCTGAAAACTGGGGAATGGGAAGGTTTCCTGGATTTCATTAACATGGTCACAAAGACAAGGAGCTGCTGGTGCTGGAGAGGTGCAACCCCAGGCCCGTCCGTGTGTCAAGCAGAGGGGATGGACACAACATTGCGAAGGAACTGGAGCAAAAGTGGTTCGGCCACCTCTGAGTCTGAGACTGGGGAAAATACGTTTGTTTGCTCATGTTAGCAAAGTCCCTACCTCCATTATGTCACAACCCTCTAAACCGCTAGTGCTAGTACTCCATTAACTGCAGTGGCAGAGGACTGTATGGTGGGTCATTGTAGACCAGTGTTTCTCAACTGGTGGTACGAGTACCTCTAGGGCTACTCCAGAGAAGTCTGGGGGGGACGTCAAAACAACTGAAATTTGGAGAAAACTGAATTTTTATTATACGTTTGACAGCACTTCATTATTTTTGTACTTTCTACACTCAAAAATTTCATTGCCCATCCGGCTATGGTTAAGTGGTTTAAACAAATGCGTTGCAATGGTAGAAAAAACTTTTGTGTATTTGAAAACATAAGGTACCAGGGGTACCTGTAATTTTTTTTGTAAAAAAAGGGGATACTTTATTTTAAAAAAATTTGAGAAACACTTTTCTAGATCATCCCTCATAGATGTTTCTCTAACCTGCCCTTAAGTATGTCCAATGATGGGGATTCCACAACCTCCCTAGGCTATTTATTCCAGTGTTTAAGCACCCTGACAAGCAGGAAGTTTTTCCTAATGTCCGACCTAAATCTCCCTTGCTGCTTAAAGCCCATTGCTGCTTCTCCTATCGTCAGAGGCCAAGGATAAAAAATTTTCTCCCTCCTCCTTGTAATGCTTTTTTAGCTACTTGAAAACTGCTATCATGTCCCTTCTCAGTCTTCTCTTTTCTAAACTAAACAAGCCCAATTCTTTCAGCCTTCCCTCTTAGGTCATGTTTTTTAGTCCTTTTAATCATTTTTATTGCTCTTCTCTGGACCTTCTCTAATTTCTCCACATCTTCTTTGAAATGTGGTGCCCAGAACTGGACACAATACTCCACCTGAGGCCTAATCAACGCAGAGTAGAGAAGAAGAATGACTTCTCCTGCCTTGCTCACAACACTCTTGTTAATGCATCCCAGAATCATGTTTGCTTTTTTAGCAACAGTGTCACATTGTTGACTCATATTTAGCTTGTGGTCCACTATAACCCCTAGATCCCTTTCTGCAGTGCCCCTTCCTAGACAGTCGCTTCCCATTCTGTATGTGTGAAATGGATTGTTCCTTCCTAAGTGGAGCACTTTGCATTTGTCCTTTTTAAACTTCATCTTATTTACCTCAGACCATTTATCCAGTTTGTCCAGGTCATTTTTAATTATATCATGTGCACTTGTTCGGATGTGTGCCACCATGGTGCCCACGAGTTATATATATATATATATATATATATTAATGTTATGGAAGAAAGACTATAAAAACAAGGGATAAGTAGAGGTTGCATGACTTTAAATGTTCAGTTATTATAAAATCAAATAAAAAGAAAATTAGTACTGCAACATTTTCAGTAACCATTAGGTATCTTCACATATCTGTTGCTTTGAGGCATAAAACAAAATTGTCCATTTGTGACATACCAAACAAAATCTGTTATCATTAATATTGATACATGAAATGAAATAGTTGTTATAGTTTATGCTTGAAATTAAATATTATGTCTCTTGGCTGGACACATAGGCTACGTCTACACTGGCCCCTTTTCCGGAAGGGGCATGTAAATTTCACCAGTCGTCGTAGGGGATTTAAATATCCCCCGCGGCATTTAAATAAAAATGTCCGCCGCTTTTTCCGGCTTTTAAAAAAGCCGGAAAAGACCGTCTAGACTGGCCCCGATCCTCCGGAAAAAGTGCCCTTTTCCGGAGGCTCTTATTCCTACTTTGAAGGGCACTTTTTCCGGAGGATCGGGGCCAGTCTAGATGCTCTTTTCCGGCTTTTTTAAAAGCCGGAAAAAAGCGGCGGACATTTTTATTTAAATGCCGCGGGGGATATTTAAATCCCCCGCGGATTTCCCTACGACGACTGGTGAAATTTACATGCCCCTTCCGGAAAAGGGGCCAGTGTAGACGTAGCCATATGGAAAAAAAATGAGCAGCTTTATATATGCAAAAGTGTATTGGTTGTCTCTTTTGTGTTGTGACTTGTGAAACAAAATTAAACATTTTGTTTAGATGCAAGAAATTACTTTGTTGATTATCTTTATTTAGGAGACCACTAATCACAGTTACTGGAATGAGACCTATAGCCACTAGTTGGCTCTGCCAGGCTAGATGATGGGGCAATTACTTGCTGCTGGTCCTCCACAATATTTTGGGCAGATGACCTCACTTGACTCAGGTCCAACATTTTTCTGTATTTGTCAACTAGCTTGCTAATGTTTCCAGTGCCAAATTCACACCTGATTTGATGTGATGAAAGTGAGGCAAAGTCAAAAGATGCCCATTTGTTTAATTCATTGTCTGCAAACCTCTTATTCGGATGATCTCCCAGCAGGGAGATGAAACTTAGAATAGGTTCACTGAGGAATAGTTCATCTTCTGTGCTTGATGCAGTTATATTTTTCATAATGTTGCTCTAAGGCAGGGGTCACCATCCAGCAGATCAGGATCTACTGGTAGATCTTGGAGCCTTTGACAGGGGATCCTGACTGGTTTGGGCAGGAAGCTTTCAAACGCTGGCATTTCTGTTGCCCCTCCCACCACTTTCTGCTGTAGCTCCCATTGATCAGTAACAGTGGCTAGTAGACGCTGAAGGATCAGTGCCAGTAGATGAGGGAAAGCACATGGTGCCATTGCTGTACATGCCAGCTGCTTTCAGGAGTGGTGCAGGGCCAGGGCAGGAGTAAGCCTGCCTTAGTCCCACTACTCTGCCACCTGGAAGCCATCCCTGTTGAATGGTACCCAGCCAGAGCCTGATCCTTGAACACCTGTCCCAGCCCCGAACCTCCTTCTGCACCCAACCTCCTGCCCCAGACATGAGTCCCCCTGCACCAAAACTCCTTCCCACAGCTTGCACCCTGAAACCGCTCCTGGACCCAAATCCCCCACCCTGGGTTAAGCCCGGAGCCCCTCCCACATTCCAAACCGCATGACCAAAGGCCAGAGCCTGCACCCTAAACCCCTACCCCAGCCTGGTGAAAGTGAGTGAGGATGGGGGAAGAAGCGGGTTGGAGTGAGCAGAGGGGACTTCAGAGAAGGACTGGGAAAGGAAGTGCTGCCGGGCAGTTTGGGTTTGAAGTAGATCTTACATTGCGCTAAATTGAAAACACGATTTTGTGGTTAAGGAGGTTGGAGACCGCTGCTCTAATAGCCTGTTTCTCCGAAGTACGGCCCTCTCATCTGGCGGATCCAGGCCCTTGCTAACTGTACAGCTTCCATGGTTAAAGTGCTCCTCTGAAAGCATTTGGTCAGTTCTGCTAATTCATGTAAGACATTTAGTACAACTATCATGAAATGATAATTAGTGTCAGAGTTTATTCAGGCTGTACATGGCTATTGGGCCATTATTTTCTGAGATTTCCTGTTCAAAATACGTAAGAAGAGCCTCATAATTACACCTCAAAGCACTTACGGCAAAATGTTTAAATAGCCACTTTACTTCATTTGGAGGTTTAAATGAGACAGTCTCATATTCTTTGTCTCAAATTGTCCTCTTTGAACTGAGGAGCTGCAAAAGACCTTACAAAGTGTCTTCAAAAGTGTCTCTACTGTCTTCATCTTTGGCCCTTCGTTCCACGCATCAACTAAACCCAGGTCTTCTCAATGGGCCTTGTAGTGTTGTGCCGTTAAATGTGAGATGCGCTGCTTAACGAGTGTGGCAACATTCTTGTTTTTCCCTAGCATGACTGCAGCACCGTCTGAAGTGAACATCACCGTTTTCATCAGGTCCATTTTTTTGTGGGTATAAAAGTTGTATTTTTTTGTTGGACCAACTTCGGATGGC
This sequence comes from Pelodiscus sinensis, assembly GCF_052426305.1. Classification (NCBI taxonomy): domain Eukaryota; kingdom Metazoa; phylum Chordata; order Testudines; family Trionychidae; genus Pelodiscus; species Pelodiscus sinensis. The sequence continues at coordinate 127,311,387 of NC_143056.1, read as the reverse complement.
AGTACACCGAGCTCTCTCTGCTCTGGGCTCTCTCCGTCTTCTTCGCTGGACCAGTGGCATTTTTTATGATGCTGAAAATGGAGAAGAAAAAAAGCATCACAACACTCCAATGGAAATGCTAAGGGAGATTAGATAGGCTATAAAAATAAAAAACTCAATAATTATAATAGGGGATTTCAATTATCCCCATATTGACTGGGTACATGTCACCTTAGGACGAGATGCAGAGATAAAATTTCTCGATACCTTAAATGCCAGCTTCTTGGAGCAGCTGCTACAGGAACCCACCAGGGGAGAGGCAATTCTCGATTTAGTACTGAGTGGAGCGCAGGATCTGGTCCAGGAGGTAACTATTACAGGACTGCTTGGGAATAGTGACCATTATAACATTTAACATTCCTGTGGTGGGAAGAACTCCTCAGCAGACCAACACTCTGGCATTTAATTTCAAAAAGGGGAACTACGCAAAAATGAGGAGGTTAGTTAAACAGAAATTAAAAGATACAGTGACTAGAGTAAAATCCCTGCAAGCTGCATGGACATTTTTCAAGGACACCATAGCAGAGGCCCAACTTAAATGTATACATCAAATTAAAAACCATAGTAAGAGACTTAAAAAAGAACCACCGTGGCTTAACAGCCATGTAAAAGAAGCAGTGAGAGATAAAAAGGCATCTTTTAAAAAGTGGAAGTCCAATCCTAGTGAGGTAAACAGAAAGGAACATAAACACTGGCAAATTAAATTTAAAAATGTAATAAGAAAAGCCAAAAGATTTTGAGGAACAGCTAGCCCAAAACTCAAAAAGTCATAGCAGAATGTTTTTTAAGTATATTGGAAGCAGGAAGCCTGCTAAAAAACCAGTGGGGTCTCTGGACGATCGAGATACTAAAGGAGCAATCAAGGACAATAAAGCTACTGCAGAGAGACTAAATGATTTCTTTGCTTCAGTCTTTATGGCTGAGGATGTTAGGGAGATTCCCAAACCTGCACCATCCTTTGTGGGTGATGACTCTGAGGAACTGTCCCGGATTGAAGTATCATTAGAGGAGGTTTTGGAACAAATAGAAAAACTTAACAGTAACAAATCACCGGGACCGGATGGCATTCATCCAAGGGTTCTGAAAGAACACAAAAGTGAAATTGTGGAATTATTAACTGTGATTTGTAACCTATCTTTTAAATCAGCTTCTGTACCCAAGGACTGGGAGACAGCTAACATAACGCCAATATTTAAAAAGGACTCTAGAGGCAACCCTGGCAATTACAGACCGGTAAGTCTATCGTCAATACCGGGCAAATTAGTTGAAACAATAGTAAAGAATAAAATGATCAGACACGTAGAAGAACATAATTTGTTGGGCAAAAGTCAACATGGTTTCTGTAAATGGAAATCATGTTTAACTAATCTATTTGGGTATGTCTATACTACAGTGTTATCTCAAAATACCTTATTTCAAAATAGTTAATTTGAAATAACTTATTTTGAAATAATGCATCTACACAGAAAATGCATTTTGAAGTAGCATTTTGCTATTTTGAAATAGCATGTCCACACTGATTGGACTCTGAATCGCATTTAAGGCCTGCCGGAATCAGTTTCATCAGGGCTCCAGGTAAGGACTTGCTTTTTGGGGCTGCTGCCTGAAGCTATCTGAGATCTATGCTTAAAGAGACCCGCCCCCTTTCCCCAGGACAGGCAGTTTTCAGGTTTCCCTGCTTGTTTGCCTATCTCGATGATTGACAGAAAAGCATTTTGTCTCTGCGTGCTCTGGTTGCCCTCACTCGGGACAACACAGCACTCTGCAACATGGAGCCAGAGCTGCGTCTGGGCACTCTGGGGCTTCTCGTGGATGCCTTGCTGTGAACCTGGCTGCACTTTCTGCAGGCTGTCATCCAGGAGGTCCATCGGGGGTCTGATGTCAAATAAAATACATGTATTTTCATGAACACAAACTGTCTTTATTTAACAAAACTGGGGGGGGGGGAATTTACACTTTGGTGAGACTGGGGAAAGGAGGCGGGAGAGGGGAGAAGAGAGGGTGTGAGAGGGGAGGGGGAAACCTGGGAAGAGGAAGCTGGAAGGGGGAAGCAAAGGGAAGAAGGGGGAGGGGAAGCTCAGGGCTCATGGTTGGGGGTCTCGCCAGACCAACTTGATTTTCATGCAAACCTCCTCCTGGGTTCGCACGTGGCCTTTGATGACCAGGCTGGCAGCTATCCTGTCATAGACGGCTGCGTTCCTCCATCTAGTGAAGAGATCATGAATGTTGGGGGCATCCCCCCCAAACTTGAATAAGGTGCATGATCTCCACCCTGGACCAGGAAGGCACCTGCCTTCTCTGGGCCCTGGCAGGTGCCTGGGATCTGGCAGACTGCTCCTGGGGAGTGGTAGAGGGCTGGCTAGCTGGCTCATATTTTGTGGCCACTGGGTATGGGGCAGTGACTGCCGGCTCTAGGCTGGCAGGCTTGGAGCTGGCACAGGCACTGTGGCCAGAGTCAACCCCTTTAAAGGCTCCAGGGAGGGGGGCAGAAGAGAAGTGTTCTTGGTTAAGGCTGGAGTGACCACGAGTACACCCTGGAAAGGCAGGTGGCCCCCTATTTTGAAATACATCCACATCTTGAATACTACATACAGATGTGGTCTCCTCGCCTCAAAAAAGATATTTTGGCATTAGAAAATGCTCATAAAAGGGAAACTAAGATGATTAGGGTTTGGAACAGGTTCCATATGAGGAGAGGCTAAAGAGACTGGGACTTTTCAGTTTAGAAAAGAGACTGAGGGGGGATACGATAGAGGTCTATAAAATCATGAGTGGTGTGGAGAGGGTGAATAAAGAAAAGTTATTTATTTGTTCCCACAATATAAGAAGGAGAGGACACCAAAAGAAATTAATGGGTAGCAGGTTTAAAACTAATAAAAGAAAGTTCTTCTTTACACAGTGCACGGTCAGCCCGTGGAGGAGGTTTGGCTAGAGGAGACTTTGAAAGCTAGAACTATAACAGAATTTCAAAAAAGAGTTAGATAAATTCATGGAGATTAGGTCCATAAAAAGCTATTAGCTGGGGGTAAGGACAGTGTCCCTAGCCTCTGTTTGTCAAAGGCTGGGGAGGGATGGCAGAAGACAAGTCGCTTGATCATTGTGTCCGGTCCATGCCCCCTCCCCTCCCGGGACACCTGGCACTGGCTACTGTTGGCAGATAGGATTCTGGGCTAGATGAACCTTTGGTCATCAAGTAATGGCCATTCTTATGTTCTTATGTTCCAACTCATGTGTGTTCAATGCCCAGATGTTTACCTCTCTTATGGTTCTAATCATGTTAGATTCTGTCTCCCAAGGTCTGCCTTAGTTCCCAGGGATGTGGGACAGGAACACTCTGCACCCTTGTTCTGTTCACCATCCCCTTTGGCCTCCTCTTTGCTGTTCCCCCAAATGTCCAAACCTTCCTCCTTAGTTACACTATGGAGAATTGCAGTGAGATACGGCGCATAGAGGTCTCTGCGAACAGCAGCATGAACCTGGTTCTTTACTTTTTAGTTGAGAGCTGCAGGAAGTGGGCTGTCAAGGGATCCATCAAGGTCAGACTCCAGAATGGCATTGAAGGGAGGGTGGATCTCACAGAGGAGGCAGAAAACCCCGGGGCCAAGCCCATGGAGATGGTCAATTAAATTCCTACAGTGCTCAGCCTGGGAGACTCTGCTCTGGGATGGAAATTTCCCTACATCGTAGAATCAAAGAACAAACAGCTAATTTATCAACATAAAAAAAAGACGGGCATATGTGTCCCTCCACAAAGCTGCATTTATCTGCCCCATAACAGCTTCCTACTACATCAATCTCATCTGATTTAATCTTGCGCCAGCCACTTCCTCCTCGTTTAGGATACCAGGACCAACGTGCCGAGTCCTGTCATTTGATGTTATCAGACAACCTCGTGCTCATGAGACCACCGGATGCTGTCATCTTGGCAGGTGCTGGGTGCAGAAGCTGCACAGGGATATCCTCCACACCTGGATAAGAGACGATTGCTTGGAAAACGTGCCCAAGAAGAACCTCCCCGGAGAATTGCAGTTCGTGACCATGAGACACTGAGATTCTGAAGAGGATCCAGCCCAGCCCAACTCTTGTAAACACGCGGTTTGGGAGGAAGGCAGGTAAGGGACACCTGGAAGGATTCACTGCTCATTGCCACCATTGATTAGACAGAAGTATTCTCTTTCTCTCCCACTCTCCTCTCTCCCTCCTTCCCCCATATGCTGTTTCCGGACCATCTCTGGGCAGCCAACATCCTGTCCCATTTCTGTCTCTCCTTGTCTGTCTGTCCAGCTCTCTCCCTGGGTTTAATTCTCTCTCTGCCACTTGTTATCAGTTCAGGCTGCTCCCTACCCCTGGGCCTTTCTCTGTGTCTCTCTCTGTCCCCAGCATCTCCTAAAGCCACTGGGATTAGCTGATTCAGGGCAGCAGACTGAAGAGGGGCTGGAACAAGCAGTGAAAACACAGCACTGGGAGGTCAGTCACTGATTTCCCATCTGCTCTCTGCCAACAGGCGTGTGCGAGAAAGGGGCAGCGGAGGGCACCAGCATCCTGCATCAGCAGTTCCATGATGACCGAGATGAGTACAGAGTGCCTACCACCAACAGCCTCTGTCTGGTATTACGAATATGAACATAACGATACTGGATGCCCCGAGTTTGATGCCCCACAAATGACCATCAGAAGCATCACTCTGATTATCAGCCTATCTGGGCTGGTGGGAAACGGGATCGTCCTCTGGTTCCTGGGCTTCCGCATGAAGAGAAACCCCTTCACCGTCTACGTCCTCAACCTGGCAGTCGCTGGCACTGGCTTGCTCGGCTGCCCTTCTTGTAGCTTACGTGGTGCGATATCCATTTTGTGACAATCCCAAGTTTCTTTATGGAAGCAGGGGCTGAACTATTGCTTGTTATCAGCCAGCTAAAAGGAGAGAGCTGCCTTGGGCCTGGGCATGCTCACTCCAAGGCTATGTCTACACTCGCGGCTTCTCGCGCAAGTATGGCCATTCTTGCACAAGAAGCCGCAGAGCTTCTACACTGCCCGCCCGCTCTTGTGCAAGGAAATTTACAGTACGGTGTGGTAAGAGAGGGTTTCTTGCGCAAGAGCTATGCTCTTTTTAAAAGGTGTAAGCCCTCTTGCCCAGGAGCTCTTGTGCAAGAGGGCAGTGTGGACGCTCGGCAGGGATTTCTTTCACAAGAAAGCCCTATGGCTAAAATGGCCATCGGAGCTTTCTTGTGCAAAAAAGTGTCCACACTGCCATGGGTGCTCTCGCACAAAAGCACAGGTCGCACATGGCAGTGTGGACGTTTTCTTGCGCAAGACTTCTTGCACAAGAACCCTTGTGCAAGATGATCTTGCGCAAGAAGCCACGAGGGTAGTCATAGGCCAATTGTTTAGCTCTGCAAGATAATAAACTGTTAACTGTTGATATGTAAATACAGCTCATGCCAGGAGGGGGAAAGAATCCGAGGTGTGGCTATGCAAATCCAATTCAGCCAGGGCTGATGGAGGATCAGTGTTGGAATGGAATGTGGTGAATTGTAAATAATTTGGGGCTGTTGTGGGGGGTCACAAATCATGCTACCCCTAAATGTGGGAACTGTAAAACATGACACCAGTGCTTGCAGGAGAAACACCATCATTGTTAGAGGTGTCTGAGGAACAAGCCTCCCTCTTCCAGAGTTGAGTGAACTGAGCTGGGGAGAAGGGCTAAAGGGCATGAGTCAGCCTGCTTCACCCCCTGCTAGGTGTGAGCTGTAAGACTGGCCCAACCTGCCCCTTTCTCCCTGGCTACATCTAGACTGGAATGATTTTCTGCAAATGCTTTTGCGGAATAACTTGCCAGTCTAGACACAGCCCCTTTGTTTTAAGGACAGACCTAAAGCAGACTTCATGGTTGTGTCTCCACTGGCACGATCTTGTGCAAAAGCAGCTGCTCTTGAGGAAAAACTTGCTGCCTCTCTACACTGGCCGCGTGTTCTTGCACAAGTAAACTGACGTTCTAATGTATGAAATCAGGGCTTCTTGCGCCAGTACTCTAATGCTCCTGCTCAGGAATAAGCCCTTTTGTGCAACTGTTCTTGTGCAAGAGGCCAGTGTAAACAGGCAACATGTGCAAGAGGCCAGTGTAAACAGGCAACATGAATTTCTTGCACAAGAAAGCCCAGTGGTTAAAATGGCCATCAGAGCTTTCTTGCACAAGAGAGTGTCTACTCTGGCAAGGATGCTCTTGCGCAAAAAGCACATCTCTTGTGCAAAAGCGCATGCCAGTGCAGACACTCTCTTCTGGAAGAGTTTTTGTAGAAGAACTCTTCGGCAAAAGAGTTTTTGTGTGAGAACGCGCCAGTGTAGATGTAGCCCATGAGGAGTCTTTTTGCTAGTCCAGAGGAAGCTGGAATATTTTGCCAGTCTAGGTGGTGAAATCACTAAGGCTGCATCTAGACTGGCAAGTTTTTCCGCAAAGTGGAAAAACTTGCCAGCTGTCTACACTGGCCACTTGAATTTGCGCAAGAACACTGACGATCTAATGTATGATCATCAGTGTTCTTGAGCAAATACAATGACTCTCCCATTCGGGAAAAAGCCCTCTTGCACAAATGCTTTTGCTCAAGAGGGCCAATGTAGACAACTGAGAACCGTTTTGCGCAAAAAAGCCCTGATGGCAAAAATGGCGATCGGGGCTTTCTTGCGCAAAACTGCGTCTAGATTGGCACAGATGCTTTTCCTCAAAAAGTGTTTTTGCGCAAAAGCGTCCGTGCCAATGTAGATGCTCTTTTCCGCAAATGCTTTTAACGGAAAAACTTTTCCGTTAAAAGCATTTGCAGAAAATCATGCCAGTCTAGACGTAGCCTGAATCTGCACAAACAGCGAGGAGTCTTGGCACCTTAAAGACTCACAGGTTCATTTGGGCTTGAGCTTTTCTAGGTGAAAATCACTTTGTCAGGAACGGGAATGGGTGCATCATGGTTTGATTCCCTTTTTTTTTTTTTTTTTTTTTGCAATGCCACTAGTTTCTCCTGGTCTCAGAGGAGGAGGAGCAATGTACAGACCCTGTCATTACTGGATATTATCAAACCATCCTGAGCACCTCACATCCCTGGATTCTTTGGTTTTTGTGTCTTTTTGGTTTTTGTGGTTTTGTTCCCAAATTGGAAAGAGTTGTGGGTGAGGACAGAGTCACAGAGCTCGGTCACCAGGTGTGCAGTGGCATCATGGGGGACAGTGTTCCTGACAGCCAGTAATCCTGCATCGTGTGGACTGTTCTGGAGTAAAGAGCTTCTACAGCCATGCAGGCCAGGATGGGGTTTTCAGGAAGATTCCTGATGTTTTGTATTTTCATCAGGAAGTCAATGGCTACTTGGCACAGGCCACCTTTCACACAAGTTATTAAAACTCAAATAGCTAAAGACAAACCACATTGGCAATTTCCTACATTTAGGCTATATCTAGACTGGCATGATTATCTGGAAATGCTTTTAATGGAAAAGTTTTCCGTTTAAAGCATTTTTGGAACAGAGCATTTAGATTGGCACGGACACTTTTCCGCAAAAGCACTTTTTGCGGAAAAGCGTCCGTGGCCAATCTAGATGCACTTTTCCGCAAAAAAGCCCCGATCGCCATTTTTGCCACCGGGGCTTTTTTGTGGAAAACAAATCTCAGTTGTCTACACTGGCCCTTTTGCGCAAAAGTTTTGCGCAAAAGGGACTTTTGCCCGAACGGGAGCAGCATAGTATTTTCGCAAGAAGCACTAATTTCTTACAGTAGGAAGTCAGTGCTTTTGCGGAAATTCAAGCGGCCAGTGTAGACAGTTAGCAAGTTTTTCTGGAAAAGTGTCTGATTTTCTGGAAAAACTGGCCTGTCTAGACACAGCCTTTGTGTAGATTTTTAGTAACTGCCACTACTGCTCCCAGATAAGGGGCATCTCTTAACTTGAACCTCTGCATCATCACTGAAAGCAACTTGTTAAGCTGATGCTAACCTGAGTACCAAGATCAAGTGAGCGTGATATAGTTGAGAATGGCATTTAGATTTGTTGCTATTGAGGATGTACAATGCTAAATCACAAATGTACCTGCTCTCAAACTTGAAAATAATTCTCCACACCAAGGACTCTCATGGGTGATAATTGGATGCCAGCTAGCGATCAAGCTTGGATGCACCAATAGAATAAAACTAGCCCTTTCATGCACACGTTCCATTTGGAACTGCTCTGGTACACACTGCCCAGTGACAGAAAACAGCACGCTGAAAATTGCAAACATTCCTCTGTGGTTCCTGAATCAGACAATCGTTCTTGTCTCATTCAACAATTTTGCCCTTATACCTTTCTGTGGCCTCATCACATTGGGTCCCAACGGTGTCAAGTAGTGATTTAAAGACAGGGGAAAATGTGTCATGTTACACTGCAGAGGCTTAAGTTTAAAAAAGTGGATGGTAGCATAGAATTCTGACCCTGCTTGGTCCCACCTCTGCATTCTTGTGCTGAGTGAGTTGAAGTGTGGTGGAATATCCACCTTGAAAAGCCATTTGTTGTCCTGTAATTCAACCACACCTTCTCCTTTCTGATCCACTCTGGTTCTTCCCAAACAATTAAAAAAAAGGGGGTGGAGGATTTGAGCCAGCACATTCACTTAGCCAATGACTCCACTGTGATACCACAGGCCATGATGAATATCCCATTCCTCCAGACGCTGGTGTCTGATACATGAAAATGAAATATTGAGTTCTAATCATCCTATCCACCACAAGATTGAGTTTCAGCATTTTACTGCAGGGACATGGAATTCAGAGAACAACTGCTCCTTATATTTGATAGTTTGCAATTTGGCCTTCAATTTGTCACCGCTCCAGCTTTCTTGCCTCTCACTGATGATACCCTATGTCTGGACTGACTGCTCTTGTCCAGTCCCTATCCAGTTTGGCCAGAGCTTCCTTCAAGCTGCTGAAGAGGCAATTTGCTGTTATTGAGTCTCTTATTAGCATCAATTCAAAGATAATACAATAGAATCCTACATGGCAGCCAATTAAAGAAGAAAGATTTGGAATAAACAATTGTTCCTGACTCTTTTTTCCAAGGAAAATGTTAACTACTGAGTGAAAAATTAAAACCAGAGTATTTAAATCCTGAAATGTCACCATCCTTACTTGCGGAGGTGGGGAGTTCAAGAGCCTCTGGTTCCCATCTTCCTCCGCAGACTGGACTCCTTAGCCAGACTAAAACTCCCAGAATGTACCACAATCTTTCCCCTTGGGGAGAGGTGGTAGTTGGTCATGCTAGTCACCTACATCTAGTGGGAGATTTAGTTCTGTAGGCTGGCCTGGCCCATAGAGAATGGCAGCATCTGGTAACTCAAACTACAACTCCCCTGAAGCACCAAAGAAAAATAAAAACATTGTGGTTTATAACTCACATATTTCCATTAGGGGTTTTTAATTTTCTGACAAAAAATCAAAAGTGCAAGGAAAATGGATATTAAAAAAAAAAGTCCAAAAATAGCTGATTTCTCAACAAAAAGCAACAGATACGGGAAATGTTTGACCCTACCCCATGCTGCGTTTTTTTTTGCACCCTAACAGCTTTCTACTACACCAGTCTCCTCTGATTTAATCATGAGCCAGCTGTTTCCTTCACTTTTAAAGGAGGAGGAGCAATGTGCAGTGTCCTATAATTACTAGATATTATCAAACCACCCTGTGCACCTCAGACCCCTGGATTCTGTGTTTTTTGTGTCTCCCCCACAGTGTGGGCAAGACAGTTCTCTGCCAACAATTGCAGGCGCTGGGTGCAGAAGCTGCACAGGTACTGGCAGGGACATCCTCCGCACCTGGGTAATTGTTTGGAAAACGTGCCCAAGAAGATCCTCCCCAGAGAATTACAATTAATGACCGTGGGACATTGAGATTCTGCAGTGGATCCACCCCAGCCCTGCTCCTCTAAACACGCGGTTTGGGTCCCAAGGAGGAAGGCAGGTGAGGGACGGATTCACTGCTCTTTGCTACCATTGATTAGACAGGATTATTCTCTTCCTCTCCTGCTATCCCCTCTCTCCACTTCTCCCACATGCTGTTTCCTCGATATCCCTGGCCAGACAACCACTTGTCCCATTTCTGTCTCTCTGTCCTTGTCAATCTATCCATCTTTCTCTCTGGGTTTAATACTCTCTCTGCCCTGTGCTGTCAGTCTAGGCTGCTCCCCACCCCTGAGCCTTCCTCCATGTCTCTCTCTGTCCCCAGCTTCCCCCCCAAAGCCACTGGGATTGGCTAGTTCTGCGCAAGAGGCTGGGGAGGGGCTGGAACGAGCAGTGATAACACAGCGCTGGGAGATCTGTCGCTGATTTCCCCGTCTGCTCTCTGCCAACAGATGTGTGCGAGAGAGGAGCAGTGGGGGGCACCGGCATCCCACAGCAGCAGTTTCATAATGGCTGAGCTGAGCACTGAGTCCCTGCCACCAACAGCTTCTGGCCAGGATTCCAAAGATTTATATAATGGCACTGGATTCGGTGGATTCCATGTACATTATGCCCCTCGAGTGACAATCAGCAGCATCACTCTGATCATCTGCCTGTTGGGGCTGGTGGGGAATGGGATCGTCCTCTGGTTCCTGGGCTTCCACATGAAGAGGAGCCCCTTCACCGTCTACGTCCTCAACCTGGCCGTCGCCGACACTGGCTTCCTCCTCTTCTCGGTTGCCCATCTTGTAGCTTTCGTGCTGGGATATAAATTTTGTGACTGTACTGCAATTTTCTATATGTTATTGCTGTTTACAAGTCATTTGACGTACAGCACCAGCCTGTATCTCCTGACGGCCATCAGCACCGAGAGGTGCATGTCCGTCCTCTACCCCATCTGGCACCGATGCCGCCGGCCAAGCCACTTGTCTGCCATCATGTCTGCCCTGCTCTGGGCTCTCTCCTGCCTGCTCTGCTGTCCCGTGGCCATTTTTTGTCTAGATCCCTTAAAGAAAAGCTGCATCACTTCCCTCCTCCCCATCAGTGTTCTGAATGTCCTGATATTCACCCCCATCATGGTTCTGTCCAGTCTGATCCTGTTTGTCAAGGTGCGACGGAGCTCCCAGCGGCGCCCGCCAGGCAAGCTCTATGCCGTCATCCTGGTCACCGTCCTCTTCTTCCTCCTCTTCACTCTCCCTCAGAGCCTCCACTTCTTCATGTGCTCCTGTAACGTATTCAAGCACAGTGAGATATTTCACGTGCTGGCCTGTGCAAACAGCAGCATCAACCCATTCATCTACTTTTTCGTCGGGAGCTACGGGAAACAGCGAATCTGTGGCTCTCTCAAGGTCGCGCTCCAGAGGGTTTTTGAAGAGCAGATATATTTCGGAGAAAGCACAGACACCCAGAGCACAAACCGAAAGGAGACGGTCCCTCCAGCAGATCAGGCTGGACACCCTGCTCTGGGAATGGAGGTTTCCTGTCATCCTGAAATCATAGAACTTCAGGAAAGTTCCTGACAGGACTTGCTAATCCATCCCCATCTGGACTCGGGAGCAGAGTCCTGCCCTAGAGCGCATCGCCAGGGTTCTGTGCAGTTGTGAAGACACCAGTGGGCCCCATGGGACCAAACCCAGCTCCCACTGGACAGAGATTAGATAGACTGAGCGATGTGAGTTGGAACAGGAATGGGTGGAAATTGGTAAATATTGCATTTGATTAATATCAGCAGAACTGAATTAAATGAGGCCTGTGTGTTGTGTAGTCCTGTCTTAATCCTTCTATTTATGCTCATATGTGTGAAAGATGCTATTTCCATATATTTGCATATATATTTGCATGTATATGAAACCGCACTTAAGTTGCGGCCTTCTGCATGTGCTGTGAGTATTATTATGGTCCCCAGAGCTTCCAAAGTGGAGTAGCCCTGCTCTAATAGAAACAAAATGCATATCTAATGTGTCTGCAGAAAGACCTTTTCATCAAAATAAAATCCTGATGACAGGAAAAAAGCTGCTTTACCATTGTATGCTCAATAAATGCGGCGTTTTGCCTTTTGCCCATATAAAGATGTGGAATCCTTTTTATACGCAAAACGTCAAAAGATGTACAGATTTTACAACCAGACAGTTTGTGCATTTAATTTGGCAGTGAAATTTCAGTCCCTGCAGATCAAGGGCAGCTTTTTGCATGGCCTTTCAATTTCAGGTGATGTTTCACACCTGGTATCAGGGATGTGTCTTTTAGGGGTTCCATGAAAGTCACCCACATGGAGCCAAGATATGAGCCTTTTTACAAAATTTCACTTCACACCTGCTCTTCCCCCTTAGAGCGCCTACATATGACCAAACTGGGCATGCAGCATCCAGGCAGATCATCTGAGCATGGGCCAACCTGGGACTGCCCGCACCAAGCAGGACTTCCCTTGTAATTCTTGCTCCTGTGAATTCTCAATACTCCCAAAGCTGGAACCAAGGCAGCGAGGAGGAGGAGGAGGAAACAGCCTGATCCAAATACAGGGGAGACAAGGGCTAGACTTGTGAGCAGGAGAAGGAGTAGGTTGGGGTAAGGGGCTTGGAGCGGGAGAGTCAGTGAGTGGGCTTGAGAGGGAAATAGAGAGACAGGGTGGACTGGAAGACAACGAGGCAATAAACACAGGCAATAAATGAGGCAATAGACAAACGATGAGCTCAGCGAAGGGAGTGAAGATTAGGATTGGCTGGGCAGAGGGAGGTTGGACTGGGTGGTGCAGACAGGGCATGAAGGCGGGGAGAATTAGGGCAGAAGATGGACAAGGAACTAGGACTGCAGGAAGATAATGTGGCTGTTTGAACAGAGAGACGGGGACAAGGATACGGAGGGGAAATGGGAGCCACGGAGGGTGGGGCAAAAAAATGAGATCAAATGAGGAACCTGGGATTGGCTGGGACAAAGGACCTGGGACAACCGCCTGAGGGACGACACAGAGGCAGGTAATTTTGACAGACCAGACTGGGTCTGGGCACTGCTGACGGCATCTGCTCAGGGCGAATTGCTCAAACTCAGGCTCCTTACAGCCCTTGACTGGAAACCGTTCCCAAAGAGGCCACAAACCAGTCACACCGAGCACTTCAGCTGCCAATCTGGCCAGTAGGAAGCCTCATGAGCAAAATCCCTCAGACACCCCAGCTCTCTCTGTACCACAATCGGCCCCTGGCCTACCACATAGGTGAGGGGCTATAGAACCCAATCTCACCTACCCCAAATGGGTCTTTCTGGTCCCAAAGAACCAGCCACAAATCTCCCGTCAATATACACTCTGGATCTTACCCACAGGATCACACAGGGCTAGTCCTTTAGAATCTAAAATCTAAAGGTTTATTACCAAAAGAAAGAGAAGCATGAGAGTAAGGTTGTTAAGGAGAATTCATTACATGCTTTGACTCACCAAGTTTTTGATGCAGGCTTTTAGCAGAGATGTTACAAACTGGTATCTTAAAAGTCTCTGGTGTACATCCTAAGTCAGCAGTCCAGATATTGGCTGGGTTGCAGGTCCCGGACACATTCCTCAGGTGTGTATTGGCCTCTCTGAGAGCCTCGTCCCTGGAGCCTTGCTAATTAGTATAGTCACTCACTGAACGTTTCTGGCCCATTGCTCTGTCTCAGACAGAGAGTCTTGCAGCATTAACACAGAGTACATATTTCTAACTCCACATACAGATATCACACAAATGCATGAGTATCATTCATAGAGTCAGTAGAACATAACCTTTCTTTTGACATCTCACATGCCCCCCTTTGTACAGACTTTGGGGCAAGCCCCCTTCCCCGTGGGTGCAGCAGTGATGTGGCTACTCCCTTTAAAATCCAGTAACGTGACAGCGAGTCACAGCCTGGGCCGTGTCCAGACTCAGGGGTTTTTCGGGAAAAGTAGCCTTTTCCCGAAAAAACTTCCCCTGCGTCCAGACTCAAGCCGCGTTTTTTCGAAATTATTTCGAAAGAACGCGGCTTTTCTTTCGATGGCGGTAAACCTCGTTTCACGAGGAAGAACGCCTTCCTTCGAAAGTTCCTCTTTCGAAGGAAGGCGTTCTTCAATGTAAAGAGGCCGTCTTCGAAAGAGAGCATCCAGACTCGCTGGGTGCTCTCTTTCGAAAAAGCAGATTTTTCTTTCGAAAGATCCGCCTGCAGTCTAGACGCGATCTTTCGAAAGATGCTCTTTCGAAAGATGCTTTCAAAAGAGCATCTTTCGAAAGAAGCCTGCAGTCTAGACATAGCCCTGGAGAAGAACCCACCCTGCCTTAGTCTCACTGTTCCTCTGCTCATGCCAAACAGCTGTGAAACCCTCTGGTAAAGTGTGTGTCTCGGACCCTGCAACAATTCAGATATATGTTGGGAAAATAACACAGCAGGTCACAGACTATCCAATAAGTTCTTGGACTGCACTGGAGACAACTTGTTATTTCAGAAGATTGAAGAAGCTACCAAGGGGGAAGCTGTTCTAGATTTGATCCTAACAAATCAGGAGGAACTGGTTGAGAATTTGAAAGTGGAAGGCAGTTTGGGTGAAAGTGATCATGAAATCATAGAGTTCACAATTCTAAGGAAGGGTAGAAAGGAGAACAGCAAAATAGAGACAATGGATTTCAGGGAGGCGGATTTTGGTAAGCTCAGACAGCTGATAGGTAAGGTCCCATGGGATTCTAGACTGAGGAGAAAAACAACTGAGGAGAGTTGGCAGTTTTTCAAAGGGACATTATTAAGGGCCCAAAAGGAAGCTATTCTGCTGTGTCGGAAAGATAGAAAATATGGCAAAAGACCACCGTGGCTTAACCACAAGATCTAAAAATGAAAAAGGAGTCATATAAAAAATGGAAAGTAGGACAAATTACAAAGGATGAATATAGGCAAACAACACAAGAATGCAGGGACAAGATTAGAAAGGCAAAGGCACAAAATGAGCTCAAACTAGCTACAGCAGTGGTCTCCAACCTTTTTACACCCAAGATCACTTTTTAAATCTCAGAACAGGCGAAGATCTACCTCCCCGCCCCTTCCTTGAAGCTCCGCCCCTTCCTTGAAGCCCCGTCCTCTCTATTCTCCTCCTGTCCATCACTTGCTATCCCCAGCCCTTACTTACACACTCTGATAAACAGTTTATTTTTAAATTATGTGATACATACAATTAAAATCACGTGTTTCTAGTTATGAAATAAATGGTCTGTTTTTTATTCATGCTATTTAAATCTAAAATGAAGCATTTATAATTATACATTTTGTAGGGACAGAGTACTGTGGCTGGGGGCAGGGGAGAGGGAACAGGGTGCTGGGAGGGCAGAGGAAGAGTGCCAGTGGGGACAGAGTTCGGGGAGTGGGGATGGGAATGGAGACAGAGTTCGGGGAGTGGGGACGGGAATGGGGACAGAGTTCTCTAGCTGGGGACAGGAGAGTGGGGACAGAGTTCAGGGACAGGGGACAGGAGAGTGGGGACCGAGTTCTGTGTCTGGGGACAGGAGTGGGGACAGCATTCTGTAGCTGGGGACAGGAGAGTGGGGACACCATTCTGTAGCTGGGGACAGGGGAGTGGGGACAGCGTTCTGTGACTCGGGAGTGGGGTGCCAGTGGAGGCAGAGAGTCCTCTGCATCTCCCCTCTACCCCCCATGCAGGGAAGCCCCGCGCGCGCGCCTGCCCCGGAGCCAACCCCCCCCCCCGCGTACCTGCCCAGAGGCCGCTCCCTGAAGGGAAGCCCCGTGCATGCGCGCCTGCCCAGGGAGCCAACCTTCCCACCTGCGCAGGGAAGCTGTGCGCGCGCGCGCCTGCCCCGGAGCCAGCACCCCTCCTCTGCCCACCCCCGTTCAGGAAAGCCCCATGCGCCTGCCCATGGGGCCGACTCCCTGCCCCCTCACGCAGGGAAGCCCCGCGCGCGCTTTTCCCCGCGCCAACCCCCCTGCGCCGGGAAGCCCCACGCGAACACCTGCCCCGGGGCCAACCCCCTGTGCGTGCCGGAAACCCCCTGTGCGCCTCCCGCGGGGCTGACTCACTCCTCCTGTGCGGTGCAGGGGGCCGGCAGAGCAGCTAGCGCACTTCTGGCATTGCCGGAAGTGGCGCTAAGCTGCGGGACTTCTGAAGCTGACACTCCCTCTTGAGGTAAGTAGTGGGGCTTCTGAGAGGTGGGATGGAAATGGGGGCGGGGCAGACAGGACGCCTCACAAGCTACTGGTCGAGGCCTCAAGATCGACCAGTAGCTCGCGATCAACCTGTTGGTGACCACGGAGCTACGGGAATAAAGGTAAACAAGACGACAGTCTATAAATATATTAGAAGCAAGAGGACGACCAAGGACAGGGTAGGCCCACTGGTCAGTGAGGAGGGAGAAACAGTAACAGGAAACTTGGAAATGGCAGAGATGCTTAATGACATCTTTGTTTCGGTCTTCACCGAGAAGTCTGAAGGAATGCCTAACATAGTGAATGCTAGTGGAAAGGGGGTAGGTTTTGAAGATAAAATAAAAAAAGAACAAGTTAAAAATCACCTAGAAAAGTTAGATGCCTGCAAGTCACCAGGGCCTGATGAAATACATCCTAGAATACTCAAGGAGCTGATAGAGGAGGTATCTGAGCCTCTAGCTATCATCTTTGGAAAATCATGGGAGACAGGAGAGATTCCAGAGGACTGGAAAAGAGCAAATATAGTGCCCATTTATAAAAAGGGAAATAAGAACAACCCAGGAAACTACAGACCAGTTAGTTTAACTTCTGTGCCAGGGAAGATAATGGAGCAAGTAATTAAGGAAATCATCTGTAAACACTTGGAAGGTGGCAAGGTGATAGGGAACAGCCTGTATGGATTTGTAAAGAACAAATCATGTCAAACCAATCTGATAGCTTTCTTTGATAGGATAAAGAGTCTTGTGGATAAGGAAGAAGCGGTGGATGTGGTATACCTAGACTTTAGTAAGGCGTTTGATACGGTCTCGCATAATATTCTTATCAATAAACTAGGCAAATACAACTTAGATGGGGCTACTATAAGATGGGTGCATAACTGGATGGATAACTGTACTCAGAGAGTAGTTATTAATAGTTTACAAGCCTGCTGGAAAGGTATAACAAGCGGGATTCCACAAGGGTCTGTTCTGGGACAGGCTCTGTTCAATATCTTCGTCAACGATTTAGATATTGGCATAGAAAGTACGCTTATAAAGTTTGCCGATGACACCAAGCTGGGAGGGGTTGCGATTGCTCTGGGGGATAGGGTCATAATTCAAAATGATCTGGACAAATTGGAGAAATGGTCTGAGGTAAACAGGATGAGGTTTAATAAAGACAAATTCAAAGTGCTCCACTTAGGAAGGAACAATCAGTTTCACACATACAGAATGGGAAGCGACTGTCTAGGAATGAGTATGGCAGAAAGGGATCTAGGGGTTTTAGTGGACCACAAGCTGAATATGAGTCAGCAGTGTGATGCTGTTGCAAAAAAAGCAAACATGATTCTGGGATGCATAAACAGGTGTGTTGTGAACAAGACACGAAAGTCATTCTTCCGCTCTACTCTGCGCTGGTTAGGCCTCAGTTGGAGTATTGTGTCCAGTTCTGGAAAGAAAGAAAGATTTCAAGAAAGATATGGACAAATTGGAGGGGGTCCAGAGAAGAGCAACAAGAATGATTAAAGGTCTAGAGAACATGACCTATGAAGGAAGGCTGAAAGAACTGGGTTTGTTTAGTTTAGAAAAGAGAAGATTGAGGGGGGACTTGATCGCAGTTTTCAGGTATTTAAAAGGGTGTCATAAGGAGAAGGGAGAAAACTTGTTCACCTTGGCCTCTGAAGGATAGAACAAGAAGCAATGGGCTTAAACTGCAGCAAGGGAGATTTAGGTTGGACATTAGGAAAAAGTTCCTAACTGTCAGGGTAGTCAAACACTGGAATAAATTGCCCAGGGAGGTTGTGGAATCTCCACCTCTGGAAATATTTAAGAGTAGGTTAGATAAATGTCTATCAGGGATGGTCTAGACAGTATTTGGTCCTGCCGTGAGGGAAGGGGACTGGACCCGATGACCTCTTGAAGTCCCTTCCAGTCCTAGTATTCTATGATTCTATGATTGATTGAAATACCAGAGGAATAAGTTAATTAGAAAAATCAGAGGGGAAAGGAGTAATTAAGAAGGTACTCATTTCCATACTCGTTAACATTGAGGTTATAGCCTGAGTATCTCAGAAGCCTTTAAATCAGGGGTGGGCAATAAATTTAGCCAGGGAGGGCCACTTCAGAAATATTTGAAATGGCCCCAGGCTGCCCTGGAAGGGGCGTGGCCTTGGGCGGAAGGGGTGGAGCCTTGGCCAGAAGGGGTGGGATCAGGACACTACCTGCTTCCTGACTGGCCTTGGATGGGAGGACGCATGAAGTGTTTGCTCCTGCCCCTCCTCCTCCCCGGAGAGAACCACCAGCTGTTCTGAACCCTTGGTGAAGGGATGAGACTTTGTGCATTCCCTCATCTTCCCCCCAGGTCAATGAGGGCCTGGAGGTGAGAGGAGCATGTGAAGTTTCCACCCACCCTGCCTCCGCTCTGCGAAGTGCAGGCTGTGCTTAGAGTCAACCTTGCATTTGACTCTAAGCGCCACGCACTGCTGGCGGGGGAGGAGACTTCATGCACTCTTCCATCCCCAGCTCCTGGGTGTCTCCGCCCGTTGAGGCTCTTTTGCCTACCCCTGCTTTGAATGATGTAACTCTTCCACCAGGAGGAGCCAGCAGCCCCTTCCACCCAAACCCTCGCCCGTTCTAGGGCAGCCCGGGGCCGCTTCAAAAATTTCTGAAGTGGCCCTCTGGCCAATCTCCATATCTAGAGATTCCTTTCCAGAGATCCAACATTGAACCGGCTCGAACCCCCATGCTATTGCAGTTGTTCAGGAAGGGCTTGGATTTATTGCCGAGGTCTCTGGCTCCGTGGACGATGATGATAACCTGATGGTTACTTGTGTGTGTGCTCCATGATGTAGGCCGTGTCAATTTGTGCACTTAGTCTCCACAGCAGACCCCAAGAGAGTCCCACAAACCACATAAGGATCACTGCTGACGTATCAGGTTGCCACCCTCTGTCGGTGCCAGGTGTCACGCTGCGCACCAGCTGGCCAGGGTGGGACCCCTGGCCCCGAGGTTGGGGAACCCTTCCCCCCAGGTCCCGAAAGCACTGGCGGCCCTTAAATGGGTTCTCCGAGGTGGAGGGGGACCTGGGCCCTCCCTCTCTCCAGGTCCCAGCCCAGGACCCTAAGGGTAGGCGTCCATGACATGCTGCCCAACCGGGGGGGCCATGGCCGCAACTCGCCGGTCCCCGGGTTTCCCTGACCCTGTCCTGGGCTGCTTCCTCCGCCTTGGTCAGTCCGTGTCTATCTTCCCCTTCCCCCCCCCCCCCCCCCCCGTGCCGGGAGGAAGCGGGGGCTCACCTCTCCTTGCCAGGTTATTTTCCTCCTTGTTCGGCGCCTCCAGCTCCTCATCAGTCCTGATCCCGGTGTCCGCTGGCTCGGTCCTCCCGGGCCGGGTCCTCTCCTTCCTCCCTCCACTTTCCAGCTGGAGTCCACTTTTAAAGTTGGCGCCCCGTGCCAGGGACGCCGGCGCCTGCGCGCTAAGCCATTGGCTCCCCTTGCTGGGGACGCCGGCGCCTGCGCGCCGAGTCATTGGCTCCCCTGCCCCCGGGCGTTTGCCTCGGGGTCCTACTGCGCCGGCAGCCGCAGCCGAAAAGGCTTGGCAAAGCCACCCGGTCCCCCCAGCGGCGGTGCTGCCCAGCGCGATTGTGTGGGGCGCGGTGTTAGCATCTGCAGCCCTGGCTGCCCCATCACACCAGGTTACTGCTCTCTGATGCTACTTAGATACCACCCATCGCCCTGCACCTCGATCTGATTATATCATCTCTATCCATCATGCTGTCAGTTTAGACCTTTTCCTGAACCTGGGTCTGTATCTGTGGCGAGTGTGGGTACCAAGGTCTTTTTTAATGAGCTGGTGGTGCCATGTGCTTTCAACTTATGACCAGTATCAATTACCTGGGCCAATTAGCATTCTGCACTCTCAGCCCTGTTTCTGACAAGTTCTGTGAGCAGGGTCCAGCCTCTTGCTCACAGCTTAGCTATGCTTTATGTTACCCAGGTTTTGTCTGTTGTTAGCTGGGCCTCAGGCCTCACACCAGGCCTGTGCTACAAGGACTTATGTTTTAGGCCTTCATCTTACTACACCTGTAACCTGGGAAAATCACACAGCACCCTTGGGAAATGCTTCCCCCCTCCCACGTACAGACTCTGAGTGGAGAAAATAAATATTTAATAAAAAGGGAAGTAGGTTACCTAATATTGGTTTGGGAAACCACCACAGAGTTCATAACCAAATCTGTGAGTTACCCTCCCATCCCAAGCAGGCTGGGCAAAGTCCTTTTCCTCTCAGGTTTGTAAGTCCAGCAATGTCAATGTCCCCTTCACACGCCCAACCCTGCTCTGCACCCCACTCACACTTGCTGACCAAGACCCAGAGCTCACCTCACATCCTGAGTGGCAGGAGGTAAAGAGGCAACTTTCTCACTCCGCTGGTCACTCCCCATCCGCTCTGCTGGCCGCTTATTACGTTTCTCTATCACTGTCCTACAGGCCATTCATTACACTTCTGTATCACCTCCCTGCTGGCCGTTTATTGCACATCGGCATCACCTTCCTGCTAGCCACTTATCACACCTCTGCATCGCCGCCCTAAAGGCCGCTCATTATGCCTCTGCATCACCGCCCTGCTGTCTGTTCATCGTGCTGCCGCTCCTTTGCTGGCTGCTCGTTGCATGTTTCCACCACTGACCTGTTGGCTCTGTCTCCCTCCGCTCATTGCTTCTGCTGGCTTCTGATGGATTTGGCTCTGGGCCAAACCTATTGATTTCAGCTCTTGGCCCAAAGCACAGTCCAGCCACAAGAAAGTCGAACATCTACTGGAGTAAATTTAAAGAACAAAAGAGACTCCTTATGGAACCTGTCTTCAGCTCTATCATTGAGACAGGGAGGGAGGGATGAACAGATTGAACCAATCTTACAGTTTGCACCTAGAAGGCACACAGCCGGCTGACTCAGAGTACAACCTTCCCCACCTTAATCTCACAGGACTCTGGAAGTGTCCCTCCAAGTTTATTTACACATCTAGCAAAGCAGGAGCAAACTGTATTTACATAGACACATCCGGGGTTTCTCTCCCTTTCTGGCTGGCTGTAATGGAAGAATTTCTTCAGACCCCGCTGACATCGATAAGGGCGTCTCTCTGATATCTGTCCCCTGAGGCCTAATCTTGAGAACATCATTTCATTTTCATTGAAGAGCTCGAAAGCAGTGCGCCGAGCCCCGTTCCTGCCTGATGTTATCACACCCCCAGGGAGCACGAGACCGCCTGATGTTGTACACTGTGTCCTCCGTTCTCCCCAGTGTGGGGAGACATTCCTCTGCCAAGAGCAGGGGTGGGGGAGACCGGACGTTGGCCACTACCAGGCAGCTGCAGGGGAACAGTTCTGATCTATTATTAATCAGCCAGAACTTGTTCTCACGCTCCACTTCTTCTTCCACATCTATCCCACCCACCATTCTCTGCCCAGGCATGGCCAAGAGTCCCTCCCCTGTCTGTTCCTTCCTAATCTATCTGTCCATTTCTCTCTCTGTGCAAGCTGGTCCCCGTTCATCAGCCTCTGTCCATGGCTCTTTCATCCCTCCTGGGCAATAACGCTGGCTATTTCTCACTCCCATTCATTGGCCACATCCCTTGGCATTGGATTGAACTGGCAGTGCCTTCTGACTCTGTGGTCCTATGTGGCTGGGATGATCTGTGAACACAGTGTCCGACTCTTTTGACATTATGCGTATAAGAAGTACACGGCATCTTTACATGGGGTAAAGGCAAAACGCTGCATTTATTGAACATACAATGGTAAAGCAGGTTTTTTTTCCTGTCATGAGGAGTTTATTTTGATGAAGAGGTCTTTCTGCAGACACATTACATATGCATTTTGTTTCTATTAGAGCAGGACTACTCAACTTTGTACGCGTTGGGGGCCACAGTGATACAGTACATGTCAAAGACCTCAACTTAAGTGCAGTTGCATATACTTCCATATCTATATTCAAATATATGGAACTAGCTTCTTTCACTTTGAAGCGCATGAATACAAAGATTAAGGCAAGACTACACAATACACAGGCCCCCATTTAATTCAGTTCAGCTGTTATTAATAAAATGCAAAATTTACTGATTTCCACCCACAGGACAGCACTTTTAATGCGTAATGACGGTCCCGGAATGTAACTACTAAAAATAATATTAATAACTTTTTTGTTTTGGCTCTCACCCACAGGCCCTATATGAAGCCCTGTGTAAGCCCAAACCACACTGCCACAGGCCATATGTTGAGTCGCCCTGTATTAGATCTTCTGAATCTGAAATGTTACCAAATTCTGACAAAATTGCTTCATCTGAATACAGCAAAAATCGGCTGTGTGTTCTCTCCCTTATTTTCTTCATATTATCATTCCAAAGGGCTTGATGGACACAGGGCAGTGGAAAGGGGATTCAGAAGTCATCAGACAATTTATTAGAGGCTGGGTTTTACAAGGTTATTTGTCTAGTCTGGCAGTATGAGCACTAGTTGAACTCAAGGCGGATGGGCTTGCGCTAGCCTTGCGGGAGGGACAACTGGACCCAGGGTTCAACTGATTATGGGAGGCAGATAATTAAAAACAGAGTGAATGGAAGTGGGTCAAAGCTTTAAAACAAGGGAATGGAATGGGGACACGGAGCAGAGAACCCCAGAAAGCACTCACTGCCCCTTGAAGCTCCCATGGAGCTGTTGGATGCCGCAGAGAAGAACTTTGCCTACATTCATGAGGGAGGAACGGAAACTGGCACCTGTTGCAGAGACCTTCCTCGGCCAGCATCCTACTCCTGGTATTGTATTTAGCGACTTTCACCAGGGCCAGGAGGAGGTTGACAAAGAGGTCTCACGACTTTGTGGGGCCACAGATGTGGTGTACATCAATAAAGAGGAGGGGGGAACAGTGCAGCCAGAACCTCAGCAATCGGTTTTGGAGACACCGGAAAAGGGGCTGTAACCTGGTGCATTTAAGAAAGGCAGGTGCCAGATTTTCCCTCATGCCACAAAAGAGGCAGGTGTCGGGACGGGGATGAACTGCACCAGGTACATATCTGTCAAGGCTCCATACAGGAGCCACTAACTGATGTGCCCAATGGGCTGTGTGATGAAGGTGGAGAAAACTCTGGCCCATCAGGGTTCTCCACCCTCAATAGGCCTTAGTCAATATCTACTTTAGAAGTAAAAACAAAATAATAACCATAAAAGTCTAAATAATTTCTACATAATAACCATAAGATTCTATATCTATTTCTACGTAAAAATAATTCAACAGAGTATACATCATAAAACAGTGAAGCAAACACACACACGGGCTTTGCAAAGGGGTTTCAAACCAATCCCTCTTTGCTGTAGGGAGTGTACACACTATATAAATCTCTTCTCTGAAATAAACACCAAGCCCGTTTCCCTGATGGTGCATGCATGGGGTACAGCTCAGAGTCCCTTAGCGAGTCCCAGGTACCCAGTCTGCACATGGCTTCTCTTCTGAATCAGGCCACCTCGTTCTCTTGCCCCTTCGCTCAGTGCTCTCCTCTCTCTGTCTCTCCAATAGCCAGTGACAGGCTGCCATGATCATGAGAGATGGCCAGCAGCCTGGGGACTAAGGCGTTCACTATACCTAAGCCAGGTAGAATCAGCCAATAAAACTGCAGATAAGGATTTCAAACTGGGACAGAGGATTTTTTGGAGGTTTTCCTCCTTTGTCCCTGGGCAGTTTCTCTCCAGCTACTGCAGGGGACAGACAAAATGACTCTTCACTATCTGTAAGTAGGGTAAAGTTTAGGTTTTATTGTTTTATGGTTTGGGAATGGGACCCTGATGTCTGTCCATCTAAAAATGGGTTTTCCTCTCCTTTGTAACTAAGCTCTTGGCCCATGGTGGGGCTCCCCCATGCGTATATTAATTGGTGACTTTTCCATCTAGACATTATGTTTGTAACAGAGACATAGTGATGATAATAAAAGTTCTTTCTCTTTTTTTATTAACCTGGTATTGGTTAATTTTTGTGTTCTGGCTTTACTTTTAGGGCTAAGATTTCCCAAGTGGTCTCTCCCTGGTTTCCTTATTATTACATGGGTGGTGACAGCAGATTTTTTTATCC
The DNA here is from genome assembly GCF_052426305.1 of Pelodiscus sinensis. Lineage (NCBI taxonomy): Eukaryota > Metazoa > Chordata > Testudines > Trionychidae > Pelodiscus > Pelodiscus sinensis. Next base: position 127,287,174 of record NC_143056.1, on the reverse strand, counting down.
CCAAATCCTAGGTTTTTAAGATTGTGGGGGAAGTTTTATACCAAAGCCTGGAAAGATAAGCCGTTCGGGTACTTTTGCGGGCCCAACTTCTGCATTTATTGTGCTAGAGTGAGGGAAAAGGCTTGACACAGGACTTCCCTTACACCCTGACAGTGCTGGTAGATGGATTGAAATCTGACTGGTCGTGGATTAGTTTGTATTCTTGCCATTGGCATGAAGAGGAGTGATTCAAATCTCCGTTGGCATCAGCTCAAGCCCAAATACACATGTGAGTCTTTAAGGTGTTAAGACTCCCCGTTGTTTGTGCAGACAGAGGCTAACACAGCGACCCCTCTAAGACTTGCTCCCACTCAAGTCATATGGACTTTCCAAACTGATTCCAGTGGGAATCAGATCAAGCCACGGGAGAACTATTGGTGGCTGACAGCAGAAATGAGCCCTGGGATCCACACTAGGGCAGGGGTGGGGAAGAATTAGGAAGGTCCTTTCCCTTTCTGGGATGTAGGGAAATCTCCATGCCCAGAAAGGGTCTCCCAGGCTGGCTGCTGAAGGGATTTAAACAGCCGTCTCCATTGTGTCTCTGCTGGGGTCGTTTCTGTCTTCTCTGGAATCTGCCTGCTCTTCAAAAACCCTCTGGAGTGCGAGTTTGAGAGAGCCACAGTGTCGCCACTTCCTGTAGCTCCCGACTAGAAAGTAGATGACTGGGTTGATGCTGCTGCTTGCGCAGGCCAGCACCTCAAATAACCAGTTGTCCAGAAATATACCATGGGAAGGGAGGAAAAACACAACACTCTGAGGAAGAGTGAAGAGGAGGAAGAAGAGGACGGTGAGCAGGATGACAACATAGAGCTTGCCGGGCGGGCGCCGCTGGGAGCTCCAACGCACCTTCATGGACAGGATCAGACTGGACAGAACCATGACGGGGGAGAATATCAGGATATTCAGAACAAAGACGAATAGCAGGGAAGTGAAACAGCTTTTCTGTGTGAGACCTAAACAAACAACAGCAGCGGAACAGCAGAGCAAGAAGGAGAAAGCCCAGAGCAGGGCAGACACGATGGTAGACAAGTGCTGTGGCCTGTGGCATCGATACCAGATGGGGTAGAGGACGGACATGCACCTGTGGATGCTGATGGCCGTCAGGAGGTACAGGCTGGTGTTGTACGTCCAGAACCACAGCACTGTAAAGATAATGATTACCTCTGCTCCGGTACTGTCACAATACCGATCTCCCACCATTTTAGCTGCAGGGACAGTTGAGCAAAGGAGGAAGCCGAAGTCAGCGACGGCCAGGTTGAGGATGTAGACGGTGAAGGGGTTTCTCTTCATGCGGAAGCCGAGGAACCAGATGACGATCCCGTTCCCCACCAGCCCCAACAGGCAGATGAGCAGGGGAATACTCCCGATGATCTCGTCAAGGGCATGAAGCTTTGCGCATCCAGTGTGGTTATCTGTATGTGTATGATCCCTGCCAAAAGATGTTGCTGGCAGGGTCTCTGTGCTCAGCTCGGCCATCATGGAACCGCTGCTGCGGGATGCCGGTGTCCCCACTGCCCCTCTCTCTCACACTCCTGGTGGCAGAGAGCAGATGGGAGAATAAGCTACTGACCCCACCCCCAGTGCTGTGTTATCACTGCTCGTTCTAGCCCCTCCCCAGCCTCCTGCCCAGGACCACCTGATCCAGTGGCTTTGGGAGATGCTGGGGATGGAGACACGGAGGAAGGCCCAAGGGTTGAGGAGCATCCTGGACTCACAGGAAGTGGCAAAGACAGAATTAAACCCAGGGAGAGAGCTGGACAGACAGACAAGCTAGAGAGACAGAAATGTGACAGAGTGTTGGCTGGCCATGGATGCTCAGGAAGCAGCATGCGGGGGTGGGGGAGGGAGAGACGATAGTGAGAGAGAAAGAGAATAATCCTGTCTAATCTATCAGTGGTGGCAATGATCAGTGAATCCTTCCAGCCATCCCTCACCTGCCTTCCTCCCCGGGGCCCAAACTGCATGTTCACAGGAGCCGGGCTGGGCTGGATCCACTTCAGAATCTCAGTGTCTCATGGTCACTCACTGCAGTTCCCCAGGGAGGATCTTCTTGGGCACGTTTTCCAAGCATTCATCTGTTACCCAGGTGCAGAGGATGTCCCTGCCAGTTCCTGTTCAACTTCTGCACCCAGCGCCTGCAAGTGTGGCAGAGAACTGTCTTGCCTACACTGGCCAGGGAACAAAGGGGTAGACAGAGCTGACACCGGGCTGTGGCCTGGGGCGTGGGGAATGGGTCAGTCTCTGCTCTGTTAGGATGAGAGAAGGGGCTCAGAGCAAAAAGGGGGAGAAGGGCCCGGGACCCCTTCTCCCTGAGAGGAACAATACTGCCTGCTCTTGGTCTCTGTGTTCACATAAGTTCTATGCTACGCTGTGTCCCTGTCAACGAATAAACCTTCTGTTCTACCTGCTGGCTGTGGATGAGGGTGCAAGGCCCGGTGACCCCCCCCCTCCCCCCACACACACACACTCCGTGACAACATGCCTCTAGGTTCCATCCCGGACATATCACCCGACCGATTGTTTACAGCCAGGCCTTAAGATACAACCGGATTTTCTAGAACCCCACAGACAGAGAAAAACACCTACAGGATCTCTCCCAGGCATTCTTAAACCGTAAATAGCCACCTGGGGGAAGTGAAAACACTGCACTCAGTGAGGTCTCATGAGCTCGGGGTGGTCTGATAACATCAAGGGACAGGACTCTGCACATTGGTCCTGCTCCCCTAAATCAGGAGGAAGTGGCTGGTCCAAGATTAAATCAGATGAGATTGATGTTGTAGGAAGCTGTTATGGGGCAGGGTCAAATATGTCCATAGTTTATTTATGTTGATAAATTAGGTGTTTGTTCTTTGATTCTGCAGTGTAGGGAAATCTCCATCCCAGAGCAGAGTCTCCCAGGCTGAGCTCTGTAGGAATTTAATTGATCATTGGGTTGGCCCTGGGGTTTCTGCCTGCTCTGTGAGATCCACCCTCCCTTCAAAGCCACTCCGCAGTGTGACCTTGAAGGATCCCTTCACATCCCACTTCTGCAGCTCTCAACTAAAAAGTAAAGAACCAGCATCATGCTGCTGTTCACAGAGATCTCCATGCGCCGCCGTATCTCACTGCAATTCTCCATAGTGTAGCTAAGAAGGAAGGTTTGGACACGGGGAAACAGCAAAGAGGAGGCCGAAGGGGACAGTGAAGAGAATAAAGGTGTAGAGTCTTCCTGTCCTACATCCCTGGGAACCCTGATGGATGGAATCTGACAAGATTGAACCATGAAAGGAGCAAAAGCCTGGGCATTCAATGCACACGTGTTGGAGCATCGTAATACTTCCACCTCCTTCCCCCGCCGTTTCCAGCATCATAAACAAATGCCGCTGGTCCAGTGAGTAAGATGGAGAGAGCCCCGCGCAGGGAGACTCAGTGTAGTGCCAAGTGAAGTTGGTCCAGCAAAAAATATGACTTTTACACCCGCAAAAAAATGGACCTGATGAAAACGGTGATGTTCACTTCGGTTGCTGCAGCAGTCATGCTACGGAAAAACGAGGGTGTTGCCACACAACTCAAGCAGCGCACCCCACATTTAACAGCACTACACTGCGTGGCCCATTGAGACGACCTGGGTTTAGTTGATGCGTGGAATCAAGGACCAACGAAGAAGACAATAGAGACACTTTTGAAGACCCTTTGTAAGGACTTTTGCAGCTCCTCAGTCCGAAGAGGACAATTTCAGTAACCGAAAATGAGACTGTATCATTTAAACCTCCAAATGAAGTAAAGTGGCTATTTAGACATTTTGCTGTAAGTGCTTTGAGGTGTAATTATGAGACTCTTCTTACGTATTTTGAATGGGAAATCTCAGAAAATAATGGCCTATTAGCTACGTACAGCCTGAATAAAGTTTCTGACACCAATTACCATTTCACGGTTGCTGTATTAAATGTCTTACATGAATTAGGAGAACTGACCAAATGCTTTCAGAAGAGCTCTTTAACAATGGCAGCTGTACAGTTAGCAAGGGCCTGGATCCACTAGATGAGAGGGCCGTACCTTGGAGAAAGAGGCTCTTAGAGTTGATGCTCTCCAACCTCTTTAACCATAAAATCGTGTTTTCGATAAAAGTGCATTTTGAGATCTACCTCAAACTGAAACAGCCCTAAAGCTCGTCCTTCGTGCCCCTTGTCAAATGACTCCCCCTGCTCTCTTAAGGTATGTCTACACTACCCTCCTAGTTCGAACTAGGAGGGTAATGTAGGCATACCGCACTTGCAAATGAAGCCCCGGATTTGAATTTCCCGGGCTTCATTTGCATAAACTGGGCGCCGCCATTTTTAAATCCCTGCTCGTTCGAACCCCGTGCCACGCGGCTACACGCGGCACGAACTACGTAGTTCGGACTAGGCTTCCTATTCCGAACTACCGTTACTCCTCGTGGAATGAGGAGTAACGGTAGTTCGGACTAGGAAGCCTAGTCCGAACTACCTAGTTCGTGCCGCGTGTAGCCGCGTGGCACGGGGTTCGAACTAGCAGGGATTTAAAAATGGCGGCGCCCAGTTTATGCAAATGAAGCCCGGGAAATTCAAATCCCGGGCTTCATTTGCAAGTGCAGTATGCCTACATTACCCCGCTAGTTCCAACTAGCGGGGTAGTGTAGACATACCCTCAGTCCCTCTTCCTCCCCCATCTTCACTCACTTTTACCAGGCTGAGGTAGGGGGTTGGGGTGTAGGCTCTGGTCTTGGGCCAAGGGCATTGGAGTGTAGCAGAGGCTCCATGTGTTGCCCAGGGTGTGGGTTTTGGGTCCAGGAGGATTTTTAGGGCATAAGCTCAGGGAATGAGTTTGGGTGCAGGGGGATTCTTGCCTGGGGCAGGAGGTTGGGTGCAGGAGGAGGTTCGGGGCCGGGACAGGCCCAGGCTTTGGCTGGGCATCATTCAGCTGAAATGGCTTCCAGGTGACGGAGTAGTGGGGCTAAGGCAGGCTTACTTCTGCCCTGGCCCTGCCCCACTCCTGACAGCAGCTGGCATGTACAGCAATGGCTCCATGTGCTGCCCCTCATCTACAGGCACTCAGCCCACAGCTTCTACTGGCCATGTTTCCCTGTTACTCATCAATGGAAACTGCAGGAGCAGTGTCTGCAGGCAAGGACAGCCTGTGGAGACCCCCTGCTCTGCCTTTTTCACGGGCTGCAGGGACATGCCAGCCACTTCCAGGAGCAGCAGTTAGCACAGGGATAATTACTCAGCCACGACAGGTGAGGCTTGTTAGAACTCACAACTCAACAGATTCAATTTAAGCATAAGAGAGAGATGAAAGTTACGTAATGCACAGACCTGACAAAAATAAAAAATAATCCCCTTTGTAAGCAGTACAAGAAGTAACAACCCTCCCCCCCATCGTGTGTCTTAAGTCGGGAGATGAGACAGAAGGACAGTTAGTGTTTGTGAGAGTGACAGAGACACACTCGGTGTGTGAGTGACAGAGATTTGCATTTCCAAGCTCCCACCATCCTCTTCTCTGTGTGTAGGGATGGGTGACAGGAGTGGGGGGAGGAGGGACACCCTGATATCAGCACACCCCCTTCTCCCTCCAACATCCTGCACAGCCAGCTGGAAGCTCCCGGGGAGGGAGAGGGCAGCTCCAAGACAAAGGGCAGGAGTAGCAGACAGTGGGGGAAGGGGCAACTGAAGTGCCAGTGGTTGAGAGCTTCCTGCCAAAACTGGTCAGGATCCCCAGTCAGGGTCTCCAAGATCTACCAGTAGATCCCGATCTGCTAGTTGGTGACCACTGCCTTAGAGCAACATTATGAAAAACATAACTGCGTCAAGCGCAGCAGATGGACAATTCCACAGGGAACCTATTCTATGGGTACGTCTAGACTACAGGCTTTTGTCGACAGAAGTTTTGTCGACAGATACTGTCGACAAAGCTTCTGTCGACAAAGAGCATCTAGACTACATTCAGTTCTGTCGACAAAGCAAGCTGCTTTGTCGACAAAACCCTGTAGTCTAGACACAACCCTACATGCAATAACACCTTCTGTCGACAGAACTCTGTCGACAGAAGGTGTTATGCCTTGTAAAATGAGGTTTACCAGCATCGACAAAACTGCTGAGTTCTGTCGACGTTATGTCGACAGAACTCAGTGGTAGTGTAGACGCAGGTATAGTTTTGTCGACAAAAGTCCACTTTTGTCGACAAAACTCTGTAGTCTAGACACACCCTAAGTTTCATCTCCCTGCTGCGAGATCATCTGAATAAGAGGTTTGCAGAGAATGAATTAAACAAATGGGCACCTTTTGACTTTGCCTCACTTTCATCACATCAAATCAGGTGTGAATTTGGCACTGGAAAGATTAGCAAGCTAGTTGACAAATACAGAAAAATGTTGGACCTGAGTCAAGTGAGGTCATCTGCCCAAAAGACTATGGAGGAGGAGAAGAAGTTCATTGGAAACCAATACAAGGTTTACAGATACATAATTGCAGAGAAACATGAAGCAGAGATGATGAGGAAGTTGTAGGAAATGGCGACTTTCATTCTACAGAATTCAGACCACTGCATTGTGGTGTCCCAATGGGTGGACAGATGTGCAACATGTCAAGCTTCCAGTGCTGATTGTGAGTGTGGCTTTCAAAGCAGATAGAAAGCAGATCACCTGTATATGCTAACGAGGATCAAATTTCACACGTCCAGAGATGGAAAACTGTATTTACACACAGGAAGACCTGTAAAGGCAGAAGAGAAAAGATTCATCATTCTGACCAGCAGCAATTAATGGCCCCATCATCTAGCCTGGTAGTGCCAACTACTGGCTGTAGGTCTCATTCCAGTAACTGTGATTAGTGGTGTCCTAAATAAATAAAATAAAATATATGAAGTAATTTCTCACAGCCAAACAAAATGTTTCAATATGTTTTACAAGTCACAACACAAAAGAAACTATTGATACACTTTTAAACATATACAGATGTTAATGGTTTTTTTCCATACATGGGCATAAACTGTAATAACTATTTCATTCCATGTGTCAGTATTAATGATAACAGATTTTGTCAAGAAAAAGGACAATTGTGGTTCATGCCTCAAAGAAACAGATACAAGTAAGATGCCAAATGCTTACTGAAATGTGCAGTATTAATTTTCTTTTTATTTGATTTCATAATAAATAAAATTCTCCACTTAAGAAGGTACAATCAGTTTCATACATACAGACTGGGATGTGACTCTCTAGAAAGGGGTATTGCAGAAAGAGATCTAGGGGTTATAGTGGGCCATAAGCTCAGTGTGAGTCAGCCGTGTGAGACTGTGGCCAAAAAAAACAAACATGATTCTGGGATGCATTAACAGGAGTGTTGTGATGAAGATAAGAGAAGTCATTCCTCTGCTCTACTAAGTGCTGATTAGCTCTCAATGGAAGTTTTGTGTCCAGTTCTGGGCATCACATTTCCTGGGAAGAGCATGAAAAATGATTAAAAGATCTAAAAAAACATGATTTAAGAAGGAAGGCTGAAAAAGTTGGGCTTGTTTATTTTAGACAAGAGAAGACTGAGAGGGGACACGATAGGTGTTTTCATGTATCTAAAAAGGTGTTACAAGGAGAAGGGAGAAAAATTGTTTTCCTTGATCTCTGATGTTAGGACAAAAAGGAATGGACTTAAATGGCAGCAAGGGAGGTTTAGGTTGGACATCAGGAAAAATTTCCTGCCTTTTAGGGTGGTTAAACACCTGAATAAATTGCCAAGGTAGGTTGTGGAATCTCCATCATTTGACATACGTAAGAACCGTTTAAATAAACATGTACAAGGGATGATCTAGAACAGTGTTTCTCAATGGTTTTTTATAAAGTACCCCCTTTATAAAAAAAATTATAGGTACCCCCAGTACCTACAGTTTTCAGACACACAACATGTTTTTCTACCATTGCAACACATTTCTTTAAACAACTTAATCATAGCAGGTCGGGTGATGAAATTTTAGGGTGTAAAAAGTAGAAATTCAATAAAGCGCTGTAAAACTTAAAACAAAAATTCAGTTAATTTGAAAAAAATGGCAGTTTAGACGTGGATCTGTCGAAAATAAAGCCTTTTTCGACAGATCTGATATTCCTCAAAAATGAGGTTTACGGAATCTGTCGAAAAAGACTTTCGACAGCTCTGCGTCTAGACTGCCTTTTTCTCCGAGAGTGGTGGCCATGTTTATGCTAATGAGCTGCAGGATATTTAAATCCATGTTTCATTAGCAATGTCCATGTGCCTAATCTACATCGAGAGAGAGAGAGAGAGAGAAAAGTGTAGTCCAGACACACCCTTAGTTTCTCATGTTGAAAGGAGGAAGCAAAAAGCCAGTCCATTCAGATCAAGGGCAGCTTCTCGCATGTCCTTTCAATTCCAAGTGATATTTCCCTTAGGAAATGTCACTGCCAAGTGAAATGCCCAAACTCTGTGGCTGTAAAATGTTCAACTCTTTTGACATCAGGCGTATGAGAAGCACACGGCATCTTTCTATGGGCAAAAGGCAAAACGCCGCATTTATTGACCATACAATGGTAAAACAGTTTTTTTCTTTCATCAGCATTTTATTTTGATGAAGAGGTCTTTCTGCAGACACATTTGATAGGCATTTTTTCTCTGTTAGATTTTCTCAATCTGAAATGTTACCAAAGACCGTCAGAATCTCCTCATCTGAATAAGGAAAAAATAGGCTGTATATTCTCATCTCATTATTTTCATCATATTATCAATATGAAGGGCTTGACTGACACAGGGCAGTGGAAAGGGGATTCAGAAGTCGGACAATTTATTTGAGGCTCAATTTTACAAGAAGAAATGACTTATTTGTTTAGTCAGGCTGGAGTAAGCACTATTTGAACTCAAGAGAGTGTGGGCGTCCACTTCTTAAGGCCTCTACCCCAGTTTTACTGGGGGGACAACTCCAGAGTTCAACTGATTACAGGGCACAAATAATGAAAAACAGGGTCAAGGGATGTGGGTCAAAGGTTTAAAATGAGGGAAGAGGCTGGGGACACCGAGCAGAGAACCCAGACAGTGCCCGTTGCCCCGCGCAGCTGTCCATGGAGCCGGTGGATGCTGCACGGAGGATCTTAACCTGCATTCGTGACACAAGGAAGGAGTAGAAATAGGCTCCAGTTGCAGAGTTCCCCCACATCCAGCGTCCTCCTTCTGGTGTTGTATTTAGCGACTTTCTCCAGGGCCAGGAGGAGGTTGATGAGGAGGTCTCGCGACTTTGTGGGGCCACGGGTGGGGTGCGCATAAACAAAGAGGTGAGGGGAACAGTGCAGCCAGAACCTCAGCAAGAGGTTCTGGAGGAGCCGGAAAAGGGGCTGCAACCCAGTGCATTCAAGAGAGACAGGTGCCTGATTTCCTCTTGCGCCACAGAAGGGGCGGGGTGCGAGACGGAGGTGAAATGTGCAAAGTACACGCCCGTGCTCATGGCTCTGTGGACGAGCCACCAGTTGATGTCCCCAGTGGGCTCTGGGATTAAATTAGGGTAAACACTAGCCCATCAGGGTTCCTCAACCTCAACAGCTCTTACATAATCTGGCCATATGGTATCGGGGCAGGACAGGAGGGTGAGGAAATGTAACGTATGGAGCACAAGCGTGTACAGATGGTCTCTGAGCACGGTTTGGAAACGGACCGGCTGCAGATGCAGGGGTCCATGGATGAGGAGGCCAGGGATCCTGGGGAACAGGGGCCCGAATAAAGATGGTGGGTCTGCGGGGAGGAAGGCGGGGCATTGCCTCTGGCAGATCTCGCTGCAGGAATTCAAGAGTGGGCTGTGACAAAACCATCACCACCTCTTGGAGCAAGCAATTATCATATGCTTACATAGACAGGCACGTGCACAATCTCTCCCTCCCTCCCTCCCTCCCTTCCTCCCCACTAATGATCTAGATAGCGTTCTGTTACCCACGTTAGCTTAGTGGCCAGGTAAGCTAAATGCAAGGGAGGAACCAGGTTTGCTGAGGGACGCTCCAGTCTGAGAATGGCAGTCCGAACCTGGCTGTTATGGGAAAGCCGTCCTTCTTTGATAAAGGTCCTTCTCCATCAGGATCAGTGGGTTTTGCATCGTCATGCTGTTTTCATTACAGATATTTGTTATCTCCAGTTGTTTCTCTTGCTTCTTCTTTGTTCTGCCACACTAACCAGGTTTCAATCACGAATATCTTGTCCCAGGTGAGAAATGCTCACGCTTTTCCTCAGTGTCTATCACCAATCTGCCCTCTTTTGATATGCAGGAACCTTTGATAGTAAACTGCATAAAACACACTAAGACATAAAATAACGAGTAGTCCAGTAACATCTTAGGGACCAACAATATAAATATGAGATTATGATTCCACATATAGATTATTTCTGGTTAGTCTCTAAGGTGCTACAGGACTGTGTGTTGTTTAAAGTTACAGACTAACAGGGCTTCCCCACTGACCATATTAAGACTTGGTACATGAAGACTTGAATGCTTAAAATGTCACTAAAAATAGGAAATAGGAATTTTTCTACTACACTGATGTTTCTGAAATGTTTGTTTTCTAGTCTTTGAGGAGGAAGAGAACTTCCCAGAAGTGCCCCAAGAATTCCCAGGAGTAAAATCCCCATTTGCTCTGCCTTGGGCCCCTTGCAAAAGGCTCTCAGTCAGGCCAGACTCCAGGAATAGCCACAGGCCAAGCTAAGTGACTGTGAGACCAGATTTATACATGTTGTCCCACCCAGCCCTGGCACAGCACCTCCCGCCTGGACACTCACCAGGCTGTTGGCGTTGGTTCCCACCACACCGGAACAGTGTGCTCTCAAGTGTCCCTCAGTGCAAGCAGCCTGCAGCATTTCCCTCACATGGGCCTCTCTGCTCCAGGCTTTCTGTGAGCCCTCCCCAGAAATGGGACCAGACGGCTGAGTAGTCCCTGCCCCAAAACCAGTGCTGAAACCCCCCCCCCCCCCAACTTCTCCATAGCTTAGACACACCATTCCCCAGACCTGCCAACCTGTGAGCAGACAAGGTTTTCCAGGCCACTCTTCAGGGGACTGCACAGTGAAGCAAATGCACACACGGGCTTTGCAAAAGGCTTTTCTGTGCTCTGGGCGTCTTTGCTTTCTCTGGAATCTCTCTGCTCTTCAAAAACCCTCTGAAGTGTGACCTTGACAGAGCTACAGAATCGCTGTTTCCCGTAGTTCCCAACTAGAAAGTAGATAAATGGGTTGATGCTGCTGCTTGCACCGGCCAGCACGTGAAATGTCTCACTGTGCTCAAATACGTTACAGTAGCAGATGAAGAAGTGGAGGCTCTGAGGGAGAGTGAAGAGGAGGAAGAAGAGGACGGTGAGCAGGATGACAGCATAGAGCTTGCCGGGCGGGCGCCGCTGGGAGCTCTGTCATACCTTGATGAACAGGGTCAGACTGGATAGAACCATGACAGGGGAAACTATCAGGACATGCAGAACACTGATGGGAAGGAGGGAAGTGATACAACTTTTCTCTAAGGGATCCAGGCAAAAAACAGCAACGAGACAGCAGAGCAGGCAGGAGAGAGCCCAGAGCAGGGCAGACAGAGTGGCAGACAAGTGCTTTGGCTGGTGGTAGCAGTGCCAGATGGGATAGAGGACGGACACGCACCTCTCGGTGCTGATGGCCGTCAGGAGGAACAGGCTGGCGCTATACGTCAAATGTAAAAAAAATCACTAGAATTAGGAAATGTATATCCCACAAGGTAAGCTACAAGAAGGGCAGCCGAGCAGAGGAGGTAGCCAGTGTCGGCGACGGCCAGGTTGAGGACGTAGACGGTGAAGGGGTTCCTCTTCATGAGGAAGCCCAGGAACCAGAGGACGATCCTGTTCCCCACCAGCCCCAACAGGCAGATGATCAGAGTGATGCTGCTGATGGTCACTGGAGAGACATGGGGAAAGGTTCAGGGGTGGGGAGCAGCCTGAATTGACAGCGAGTGATGGAGAGATAATTAAACCCAGGGGGAGAGCTGGACAGACAGACAAGGACAGAAAGACAGAAATGGGACAGAAACAGATGGTCAAGGAACAGCATGCTGGTTTGGTGGGGGAGAGGATAGTGAGAGAGAAAGAGAGAATAACCCTGTCTAATAAATGGGGGAAAAGAGCAGTGAATCCATCCCTCACCTGCCTTCCTCCCTGGGACCCAAACTGCGTGTTTTCAGGAGCCAGGCTGGGCTGGATCCACTTCAGAATCTCAGTGTCTCACGGTCACTAACTGCAATTCTCCGGAAAGGATCTTCTTGGGCACGTTTTCCAAGTAATCATCTGTTATCCAGCTATGGAAGATGTCCTTGCCAGTTCTGGTGCAGCTTCTGCACCCAGCGCCTGCAAGTGTTGGCAGAGAACTGTCTTGCCCACCCTGTAGGACGAGTTACATCAACCACGGCATCCAGAGGTCTGAAAATATTCATAGTGACAGGACTCTGCACATTGCTCCTCCTCCCCTTAATGTGAAGGCTGGCTGGCTCATGATCAAATCAGATAAGATTGATGTAGTAGAAAGCTGTTATGGTGCAAAGAAACATTGCATGGGGAAGGGTTAAACATTTCCTATATTGGTTGCTTTTTGTTGAGAAATCAGCTGTTCACAATCTTTCTTGTTTCTATTTCTTTTTGAAAAAATGTCCATTTGCCTTTTACTTTTGGATTTTTTTGTGAGAAAACTAATCACCCCTAATGGAAATATGTGAATAATAAACCACAGTGTTTTATTTTCTGTGGTGCTTCATAGGAGTTGTAGCTTGAGCTACCTGATGCTACCATTCTCTATGGGCCAGGCCAGCCTACAGAACTAAATCTCCCACTAGATGTAGGTGACTAGCATGACCAACTACCACCTCTCCCCAAGGGGAAAGATTGTGGTGCATTGTGGGAGTTGTAGTCTGGCCAAGGAGTCCAGTCTGCGGAGGAAGATGGGAACTAGAGGCTCTTGAACTCCCCACCTCCACAAGCAAGGATGGTGACATTTCAGAATTCAAATACTCTGGTTTTAGTTTTTCACTCGGTAGTTAACATTTTCCTTCGAAAAAAGAGTCAGGAACAATAGTTTATTCAAAATCTCTCTTCTTTAATCAGCTGCCATGTAGGATTCTATTGTATTATCTCAGAATTGAGGCCAATGAGAGACTCAGTAACTGCAAATTGCCTCTTCAGCAGCTTGATGGAAGCTCTGGCCCAACTGGATCAGGACTGGACAAGAGCAGTCAGTCCAGACGTAGACAGGGCATCCTCAGTGAAAGGCAAGAAAGCTGGAGCGGTGACAAAATTGAAGGCCAAATTGCAAACTATCAGCCATAAGCAACAGTTATTTTCCGAATTCCCCGTCTCTGCAGTAAAATGCAGAAACTCAGTCTTGTGATGGATAAGGTGGTTAGAATTGAACATTTTATATTCAAGTATCAGCTACCAGCTTTTGGAAGAATAGGATATTCATTATGGCCCATCGTATCTCACTGGAGTCATTGGCTAAGTCAGCGCACTGGCTGGAATGCCCAGCCCTCCTCTCCCGCCCTGTTTTTTTTAATATTTTGTGGGAAGAACCACAGGGGGTCAGAAAGGAAAAAGTGTTGCTGAATTACAGGATGATGAATGGCTTCACAAGGTGGATATTACACCGTGCTTCAACTCACTCAACACAAGAATGCAGGAGTGCGACCAAGCAGGGACAGAATTCTATGCTACCGTCCACTTTTTTTAACTTAAGCATCCACAGTGTAACGTGACACATTTTCCCCTGTCTTGAAATCACTACGTGACACCGTGTGATGAGGCCACAGAAAAGCATGTGAGCATAATTATTGAATTGAAACAAGAACAATTCTCTGATTCAGGAACCACAGAGGAACGTTTCCAATTTTCAGCGTGCTGTTTCCTTTCCCTGGGCATTGTGTATCAGAGCAGCTCCAAATGGAAGGTATACATGAATGTGTTGAGTGAGTTGAAGCACGGTGTAATATACACTTGAGAAGCTATTCATCACCGTGTAATTCAGTAACACCTTTTCCTTTGCTTTGAATGATGATGCAGAGGTTCAAGTTAAGAGAAGTCCCTTATCTGGGACCAGTAGTGGCAGTTACTAAAAATCTACACTAAATGTAGACAATTGCCAACATGGTTTGTTCTTAGCTATTTGTATTTTAATTACTTGTGTGAAAGGTGGCCTGTGCCAAGTGGCCACTGACTTCCTGAGGAAAATACAGAACATCAGGAATCTTCCTGAAAACCCCATCCTGGCTTCCATGGCTGCAGAAGCTTTTACACCAGAACATTCCACACGATGCTGGATTCCTGGCTGTCAGGAACACTGTCCCCCATGATGCCACTGCACACCTGGTGACTGAGCTCTGTGACTCTGTCCTCACCCACAACTCTTTCCAATTTGGAGACAACTTAAATCTTCTAGGGTATGTCTACACTACCCCGCTAGTTCGAACTAGCGGGGTAATGTAGGCATACCGCACTTGCAAATGAATCCCGGGATTTGAATTTCCCGGGCTTCATTTGCATAAGTGGGGCGCCGCCATTTTTAAAACCCCGCTCGTTCGAACCCCGTGCAGCGCGGCTACACGGGGCACGAACTACGTAGTTCGGACTAGGCTTCCTAGTTCGAACTACCGTTACTCCTCGTGGAATGAGGAGTAACGGTAGTTCGAACTAGGAAGCCTAGTTCGAACTACCTAGTTCACAGCCAGACCCTAAGATACAACCGGATTTACTAGAACCCCACAGACAGAGACAAACACCTACAGGATCTCTGTCAGGCATTCTAAAAACGTAAATAGCCACCCGGGGAAGTGAAAATACTGCCCTCAGTGAGGTCTTATGAGCACGGGGTGGTCTGATAACATCAAGGGACAGGGCTCTGCACATTCATCCTGGTCCCCTGGAAGAGGAGGAAGGCGCTGGTCCAAGATTAAATCAGATGAGATTGATGTTGTAGGAAGCTGTTATGGGGCAGGGTCAAATATGTCCATAGTTTATTTATGTTGCTAAATTAGGTGTTTGTTCTTTGATTCTGCAGTGTAGGGAAATCTCCGTCTCAGAGCAGAGTCTCCAAGGCTGATCACTGTAGGAATTTAATTGACCCTCTCCATTGGGTTGGCCCTGGGGTTTTCTGCCTGCTCTGTGAGATCCACCCTCCCTTCAAAGCCACTCTGGAGTATGACCTTGAAGGTTCCCTTCAAATCCTACTTCCTGCAGCTCTAAACTAAAAAGTAAAGAACCAGCTTCATGCTGCTGTTCGCAGAGACCTCCATGCGCCACCGTATCTCACTGCAATTCTCCATAGTGTAACTAAGGAGGAAAGTTTGGACACTTGGGGGAACAGCAAAGAGGAGGCCAAGGGAACAGTGAACAGAACAATGGTGCAGAGTGTTGCTGTCCGACATCCCTGGGAACTATGTCAGACCTTGATGGATGGAATCTAACAAGATAGAACCATGAGAGGAGCAAAAACCTAAGAATTCAACACACGAGTCGGAGCATCGTGATGTTTTCCCCCCTCCATATGCACCATCATAAACAAATGCCACTGGTCCAGTGAGCAACATGGAGATAGCCCAGAGCAGGGAGAGCTCGGTGTTGTGCAAGCGAAGTTGGTCCAGTAAAAAATATGACTTTTAAACCCAAAATAAACTGGACCTAATGAAAATGGTGACATTCACATCAGACGGTGCTGGAGTCACGCTAGGGAAAAACAAGGGTGTTGCCACACAACTCAAGCAGCGCATCCCACATTTAACAGCACAACACTGTGTGGCCCATTGAGACGACCTGGGTTTAGTTGATGCGTAGAAACAAGGGTCAATGAAGAAGACAATAGAGATACTTTTGAAGACCCTTTACAAGGTCTTTTGTAGATCCTCAGTCTGAAGAGGACAATCTCAGTCACAGAAAAGGAGACTGTATCATTTGAACCTCCAAAGGAAGTAAAGTGGCTATTTAGACATTTTGCTGTAAGTGCTTTGAGGTGTAATTATGAGACTCTTCCTACATATTTTGAATGGGAAATCTCAGAAAATAATGGCCTGTTAGCTACGTACAGCCTTAATAAAGTTTCTGACACCAATTACCATTTCACGGTTGCTGTATTAAATGTCTTACATGAATTAGCAGAACTGGCCAAATGCTTTCAGAAGAGCTCTTTAATAATGGCAGCTGTACAGTTAGCAAGGGCCTGGATCCACTAGATGAGAGGGCCGTACCACGGAGAAACAGACTATTAGAGCAGTGCTCTCCAACCTCTTTTACCACAAGATCACTTTTTCAATTTAAGTGCAATCTAAGATCTACCTCAAACCTAAGGCTGTGTCCAGACTCCATGCCTCCGTCGACGGAGGCATGTAGATTAGCCAGCTCGGAAGAGGGAAATGAAGCCGCGATTAAAATAATCGCGGCTTCATTTAAATTTAAATGGCTGCCCGGATCTGCCGATCAGCTGTTTGTCGGCAGATCGGGAGAGTCTGGACGCGATGCCCCGACAAAGAAGCCTTTCTTCATCGACACAGGTAAGCCTCGTGAAACCAGGTTTACCTGTGTCGATGAAGAAAGGCTTCTTTGTCGGGGCATCGCGTCCAGACTCTCCCGATCTGCCGACAAACAGCTGATCGGCAGATCGGGGCAGCCATTTAAATTTAAATGAAGCCGCGATTATTTTAATCGCGGCTTCATTTCCCTCTTCCGATCTGGCTAATCTACATGCCTCCGTCGACGGAGGCATGGAGTCTGGACACAGCCTAAGCAGCTTTGCCTCACTTCCTTCCCGTTCTTTTTGTGAGATCCTGCCCCTGCTCCACCCCTTCTCTGAGGCCTCACACTGCTCATTTTCATCCTCCTTCCTCCCCCATCTTCGCTCATTTTCACCACACTGGGGAAGGGAGTTGGGGTGTAGGCTCTGGTATTGGGTCAAGAGGTTTGTAGTATGGGAGGGGCTCTAGACTTAGCCCAGGAAGGGGGATGGGCTCCAGGAGGGGGTTTAGGGTGTAAGCTGTGGCAGGAGTTTGGGTGCAGGTGGACTCACATCTGGGTCAGGAGTTTGGGTGCAGGAGGAGGTTCAGGGTTCAGGCTCTGTCTGGGCACCATTCAACTGAGAGAGCTTCTAGGTGGCAGAGCAGTGGGGTTAAGGCAGGCTTACTCCTTGTCTCACTCTGCCCCACTCCTTTGCTGGTCATTTCATTCAAAGGGAGCACCCTCGGACCAGGAGACGGCCACTGCCCAGAGCGCTCATTAGTCAAGTCTGAACTCCAGAGAGGGAAGTACGCAGGGCTGCCCAAGGGGGAGTGGGCTGGGATAATAGGGCAATTGCCCTGCGGCCTGGAGATTCAAAAGGGCCCAGAGCTCCTGGCAACCACCACCTCAGCGCTTTAAATCGCCACTGGAGCAACCCACGCCGCGTTATGGGCAGCATTGAGGATCAGCTGCGGGAGGCGCCTTGAACTCCGGGGACACTGAGGGGCAAAGGTGGAGCGTAACTAAGTAGAAATACTTGGTTACACTACTCAAGTACATTTTTTCAGTATTTGTACTTTACTCAAGTAATTTCTTTGTGTGATACTTTGACTTTTGCTCAAGTCGGTTTTTTTAGAAAAATTGGACTTTTTACTCCACTACACTTTCTGGAAGTACTTAGTTACTCAGTACTTTCATCATTCCGATTCGCCTAAGCACAGCTTCTTGTGCAAGCACCCAAACAACAAGCACAATGACCCTACCAACAAGGAAGCCTTCTAATAGCCCCATTAACACCTTTGCATTCAAAACCAGTATCTGTGCAGGCACAGCCAGCCTGAGATCTGAGCAACCAGAGCCCCTGCCCAGGGCGATGTGCACTGGGGGTGCATTTGAGTAGTCTCATGCGACCTTACCTAGGGCCAGCCAGCTAAATAGGAGGGAAACCTAGCAACCACCTCAGCCAAGGTCAGGGGGGACAGAGGCACTTACTCTGTAAATCTGCTCTGGTGGGAGATGGAGCAGCACAGTTGGGTGCCCAGGGCAGGAGCTCCCCATTCTCCCTGGGACAGAGGGCCCCGCATAGAAGCCGTGGGGCAGGCTGTGCTGGAAGAGGCTTGGGGTGAGCAGCTGAGTTTGGTGGGGATTGAAGAACTGTGTCTGTGTGCGCAGCTTCCCTCTGTGTGCGGGCTGGCTGGGATTTGGAGCAACCCTGCTATCTGGGTGTGTGTTAATGTGGAGCAAGGGTGAGTCACCCCTCCCCTTTTTTCCCCTTTCCCCCTAAGAGCCCCCTAAGGGGGGAACTGAGGAGAGCTGAGCTACTGGCTTAGGAGGGGAGTATAACACTTTAAGGTGTTGGGGGGGAGACCTTTAAATTACCCCCCACCCACACCCAGGAGCAGTTGGTCTTTTCCTCCTGCTTCCCTGGCTGACTCAGAAGTTTTGCTCACGTGTTTAGGGTGGGTGGGGGAGGGAGAGAGGGGCAGCTGCTGCTGCTGCAAGTAGATGCAGAGGAGATGGGTGCTACTGAAATCAGCTCTCCCATGTGCCCCCTAGGAAAATGAGTCACAGTGGGTGATGTCTGGCTGGATGGTTGAAACCCATTTACCTGCCACACCCTCAGGTTGGCTGCGTCTAGACTGGCAAGTTTTTGTGCAAAAGCAGCCACTTTTGTGCAAAAACTTGCCAGCTGTCTACACTGGCTGCTTGAATTTGCTCAAGAGCACTGACAATCTAATGTAAGATTGTCAGGGTTCTTGCACAAATACTTTGCCGCTCCCGCTCAGGGATAATCCCTCTTGTGCAAAAACATTTGCGCAAGAGGGCCAGTGTAGACAGGACAGGAATTTTTTGCATAAGAAAGCCCCGATGCGCAAAATGGTGATCGGGGCTTGCTTGTGCAAAATCGCGTCTAGACTGGCCATGGATGCTTTTGCGCAAAAGCACCTGTGTCAATCTAGATGTGATTTTGCGGAAATACTTTTAACGGAAATTTTTTTCCATTAAAAGCATTTCCGCAAAATCAGGCTAGTCTAGACGCAGCCAATGAGTGTACTTTCAATGCCAATATTCAAATCGTCAATGAAGATATTGAACAGAGCTGGTCCCAAAACAGACCCCTGTGGAACCGCACTTTTTATACCTTTCCAGCAGGGTTGAGAACCATTAATAACTACTCTCTAGCTACGTCTCGACTGGCATGATTTTCCACAAATGCTTTTAATAGAAAAGTTTTCTGTTAAAAGCATTCGCGGAAAAGAGCATCTAGATTGGCACGGACGCTTTTCCGCAAAAGCACTTTTTGCAGAAAAGCGTCCGTGCCAATCTAGATGCGCTTTTCTGCAAAAAAGCCCCGATTGCCATTTTTCGTGATCGGGGTTTTTTTGCGCAAAACAAATCTGAGCTGTCTACACTGGCCCTTTTGAGCAAAAGCTTTTTCTGAAAGATCCCCGTCTAGACTGACGCTTTTTGCCGGCAAAGCCCCGAGCCGGAAAAAGGCGGCAGCCATGTTCATGCAAATGAAGCGGGGGAGATTTAAATCCTCGCTTCATTTGCAATTGTGATGTGTCTAATCTGCATCCCTTTTCCGCAAAAAGTATGCAGTCTAGACACACTGTGTGTGTCTGTCATTCTCACAAACACCAACTGTCCTTCCCTCTCATCTCCGGACCTAATACACACATTGGGTGGGGGGACGGTTGTTATTTCTTGTACTGCTTACAAAGGGGTTAATTTTTATTTTGAATGGGTCTGTGCATTACGTTCTTTCATCTCCCTTATGCTTAAATTTAGTCCGTTGAGTGGTGAGTTCTAACAAGCCTAACCTGTCATGGCTGAGTCGTTATCCCTGTGGTCAGTGCTGCTCCTGGAAATGGCTGGCATGTCCCTGCAGCCCCTGAGAAAGGCAGAGCAGGGGGTCTCCACAGGCTTTCCTTGCCTGCAGACACCGCTCCTGCAGCTCCCATTGATCAGTCACAGTGGCTAGTAGAAGCTGTGGGCTCAGTGCCTGTAGATGAGGGGCAGCACATCGAGCCATGGTGCCATTGCTGTACATGCCAGCTGCTTTCAGGAGTAGTGCTAGGCCAGGGCAGGAGTAAGCACCATCCACTGCTCCACCACCTGGAAGCTGTGTCAGTTGAATGGTGCCCAGCCAGAGCATGATCCCCAAAACTATGTCACAGCCCCGGATATCCCCCTGCACCCAACCTCCTGCCCCAGATGTGAGTCCCCCTGCACCAAAACTCCTGCCACAGCTTACACCCTCAACCCCCTCCTGGAACAAACTCCCCCACCCTGGGTTAAGCCCGGAGCCCCTCCCACACTCCAAACCCCATGACTCAAGGTCAGACCTGCACTCCAATCCCCTACTCCAGCTCGGTGAAAGTGAGTGAGGATGGGGACAAAGGGAGATGGAGTGACCGGGGGAGGCCTCGGAGAAGGAGCGGGAAGGAAGGGCTGCACAGCTTTTTGGCTTTGAGGTGAATCTTACATTGCGCTTACATTGAAAACACGATTTTGTGGTTAAAGAGGTTGGAGAGCATCAACTCTAAGAGCCTCTTTCTCCGAGGTACGGCCCTCTCATCTAGCAGATCTGGGCCCTTGCTAACTGTACAGCTTCCATTCTTAAAGAGCTCTTCGGAAAGCATTTGGTCAGTTCTGCTAATTCATGTAAGTCATTTAATACAGCTACTGTGAAATGGTAATTAGTGTCAGAGAGTTTATTCACGCTGTACATTGCTATTGGGCCATTATTTTCTGAGATTTCCCATTCAAAATATGTAGGAAGAGTCTCATAATTACACCTCAAAGCACTTACAGCAAAATGTCTAAATAGCCACTTTACTACATTTGGAGGTTTAAATGATACAGTCTCGTTTTCTATGACCGAAAGTATCCTCTTTGGACTGAGGATCTGCAAAAGACCTTATAAAGGGTCTTCCAAAGTGTGTCTATTGTCTTCATCTTTGGTCCTTCATTCCACGTCTCAACTAAACCCAGGTCTTCTCAATGGGCCACGCATTGTTGCGCTGTTAAATGTGGAATGTGCTGCTTAACGAGTGTGGCAACATTCTTGTTTTTCCCTAGCATGACTGCAGCACCGTCTGAAGTGAACATCATCATTTTCATCAGGTCCAGTTTATTCCGGGTGTAAAAATCATATGTTTTTGCTGGACCAACTTTGGCGGGTGCTACACCGAGCTCTCCCTGCTCTGGGCTCTCTCCATCTTGCTCACTGGACCAGTGGCATTTTTTATGGTGCTGCAAATGGAGAAGAGAAGTATCACAATGCTCCAGTGGAAATGCTAAGGGAGATTAGAGAGGCTATAAAAATAAAAAACTCAATAATTATAATAGGGGATTTCAATTATCCCCATATTGACTGGGTACGTCACCTCAGGACGAGACGGAGAGATAAAATTTCTCGATGCCTTAAATGCCAGCTTCTTGGAGCAGCTGCTACAGGAACCCACCAGGGGAGAGGCAATTCTTGATTTAGTACTGAGTGGAGCGCAGGATCTGGTCCAGGAGGTAACTATTACAGGACTGCTTGGGAATAGTGACCATTATAACATTTAACATTCGTGTGGCGGGAAGAACACCTCAGCAGACCAACACTCTGGCATTTAATTTAATTTCAAAAAGGGGAACTACGCAAAAATGAGGAGGTTAGTTAAACAGAAATTAAAAGATACAGTGACTAGAGTAAAATCCCTGCAAGCTGCATGGACATTTTTCAAGGACACCATAGCAGAGGCCCAACTTAAATGTATACACCAAATTAAAAACCATAGTAAGAGACCTAAAAAAGAACCACTGTGGCTTAACAGCCATGTAAAAGAATCAGTGAGAGATAAAAAGGCATCTTTTAAAAAGTGGAAGTCCAATCCTAGTGAGGTAAACAGGAAGGTACATAAACACTGACAAATTAAATGTAAAAATGTAATAAGAAAAGCCAAAAAAGATTTTGAGGAACAGCTAGCCCAAAACTCAAAAAGTCATAGCAGAATGTTTTTTAAGTACATTAGAAGCAGGAAGCCTGCTAAAAAACCAGTGGGGCCCCTAGATGATCGAGATACTAAAGGATCAATCAATGACGATAAAGCCACTGAAGAGAGACTAAATGATTTCTTTGCTTCAGTCTTCACTGCTGAGGATGTTAGAGAGATTCCCAAACCTGCACCGTCCTTTGTGGGTGATGACTCTGAGGAACTGTCCTAGATTGAAGTGTCATTAGAGGAGGTTTTGTAACAAATAGAAAAACTTAACAGTAACAAATCACTGGGACCGGATGGCATTGACCCAAGGGTTCTGAAAGAAAGCAAATGTGAAATTGCGGAATTATTAACTGTGATTTGTAACCTACCCTTTAAATCAGCTTCTGTACTCAAGGACTGGAAGACAGCTAACATAACGCCAATATTTAAAAAGGGCTCTAGAGGCAACCCTGGCAATTACAGATGGGTAAGTCTAACGTCAGTACTGGGCAAATTAATTGAAATGATAGTAAAGAATAAAATTGTCAAACACGTAGAAGAACATAATTTGTTGGGCAAAAATCAGCTTGGTTTCTGTAAAGGGAAATCATGCCTTACTAATCCCAGAAAATCCAGGCCGTATGGTTGGCATACAAATATCACATTAGTGGATGTGCAGTTGCATGAGCCTCTGATTTGGTGCTTATGTGGTTAGTTCTAGTGATGATGTCGCTTTTACAGATATGTGGACAGAGTTGTCAATGGAGTTTATTGCAGGGATGGGTTCCTGACGTGTGAGGTGAGTTTGCTGGAAAGAATTTGCTTCAGGTTGGGGGGGGTGCCTGTAAGTGAGGATTGGCCTGTCCCCCAAGGCCTGTGAGAGTGAGGGGTTATTTTCCAGGATAGGTTGTACATTGTTAATGATGCACTGGAGGGGTTGAAGTTGTGGCTGTAGATGATGACCAGTGCGGTTCTATTGTTTTATCTTTTGGGCCTATCTTGAAGAAGCTGATGCCTGGGAGCACATCTAGCTTTGTCAATATGTTTTATCACTTCTCCAGGTGGCTATTTAAGTTTTAAGAATGACTGATAGAGATTCTGTAGGTGTTTGTCTGTCTGTGGGGTTCTAGCAGATCCGGTTGTATCTTAGAGCCAGGCTGTAAACAATCGGTTGGATGATGTGTCCGGGATGGAAGCTAGAGGCAGTTGTCATGGAGTGTGGGGGAATCACCAGGCCCTGCACCCTCATCCGCAGCCAGATGTGACCCTCATCCAGCAGGTAGAATAGAAGGTTTATTCGTTGACAGGAACACAGCGTAGCATAGGACTGATGTGAACACAGGGCCCAAGAGCAGGCAGTATTGTTCCTCTCGGGGAGAAGGGGTCTCGGGCTTTTCTCCCCCCTTTCTGCTCTAAGCCCCTTCTCTCCTCCTAATACAGCAGAGACTGACCCATTCCCCAGGCCACAGCCCCATGTCAGCTCTGGCTACCCCTTTGTTCCCTGGCCCGGGGCCAGGGCGTTATCTACTGTCCCCTGGCCCTCAGGACTCAGAAGTTGCAGATTCTTCCCCAGTGAGTCATGCCCAGCCTCCCTGGCTTGTCCAGATAGTGTTGCAGTGCCCAGGGAAACTGAGGCAAGCACACACACATAGAATCCTTACAGAACAGCACGGGACAGTAGAATCACATACACTCCACAAGGCAAACAGAGTGAATCCAGAGGCAAACAGAATTCATATAGTCCCCGTTACCTCACACATGTAGGTTTCCAGTAGAAGGTGGTAGAAATGTGTCTTTTAATTGTACTCTCATGTCAAGGAAGTGGCTCTCTCGTGTGGACTGGTCCAGGCTAAGGTTCATGGTGAGGTGGAAGTCGTTGAAATCCCTGTGGAATGCTTCAAGGGTCTCCTTCCCGTGGGTCCATATGATGAAGATGTTGTCAATGTAGTGTGAGCCGATTAAGGGCTCTAGGGGAGGAGAGCTGAAGAAAAGTTCCAGCTCAGCCATAAAGACGTTGGCATATTGTGAAGCCGTGTAGGTGCCCATAGCTGTGCCACTGTCTTGAAGATTTAAGTTGTCCACAAATTGGAAAGAGTTATGGGTGAGGACAGAGTCACCGAGCTCAGTCACCAGGTGTGCAGTCACCTCATCGGGGATAGTGTTCCTGACAGCCAGGAATCCCACATCAAGTGGAATGGTGTAAGAGCTTCTACAGCCATGCAGGGCAGGTTGGGGTTTTCAGGAAGATTCCTGATGTTCTGTATTTTCCTCAGCATGTCAGTGGCCACTTGGCACAGGCCACCTTTCAAACAAGTTATTAAAATACAAATAGCTAAAGACAAACCATGTTGGCAATTGCCTACATTTAGTGTAGATTTTTAATAACTGCCACTATTGCTCCCAGGTAAGGGGTGTCTCTTAACTTGAACCTCTGCATCATCACTGAAAGCAACTTGTTGAGCTCAGGCTAACATTAGTACCAACCGTGGAACTTTCCCTTGCAACAAACCCCGTTGCCAAGTTTGTCCACATATTTACTCTAGTGGCACCATCACTGGACCTAACTTTGTCAGTTACATGATCAAGAACACGTATTCCTGTTCATCCAGAAATTTAATTTATGCCATCATGTGCCAACAGTGTCCTTCTGCTATGAATATTGGACAGATTTCTCAGACACTTCTCCAAAGAATTAATGCCCACAAATCAGACATCAGACATCTTCACAAGGAAAAAACAGTTTCTTTTCATTTCAGCCTACCTGGACATAGTCTTAATGACCTTACTACATGCATCTTACTTCAAAGAGACTTTAACACCAGATTACAGAGGGAAACTTCAGAACTGTCATTCATGCTTAAATTTGACCCTTTAGGAATGGGCTTTAGATGCTAATTACCTGAACCATTACAAAGATAGCTTCCCACTTATCACCCCCTGAATAGCCATTCATTGACTCAAATAACTATTCTCTCCCTCCCTCCCCCTCACCTCACCTTACCTTCTGTAATAAATCTGATTTGTCAGTTTAATAATGTGTTCACTTTTTTCATTGTATTCCTTTGGTATATATGGTCCTGCGAATTGTCTTCCAGAATATGATCTGAGGAAGTGGGTCTGGCCCATGAAAGCTCATAACTGACTAAACCATGTTGTTAGTCTGTAAAGTGCTGCATAGTTTTTCCTTTTGTTTTAGCAAGATCAGGTGAGCGTAACTTAGTGGAGAACGACATTTAGATTTGTCACTGTTGAGGATGGAGAATGCTAGTTCACACACGTAACCTGCTTCTAAACATGGAAAGAATTCTCAATACCCAGGACTCCCGTGGGTCATAATTGGATCCCAGCTACCGATCGAACTTGGGTGCACCAATAGCGTAAAACTACCACTTTCACACACACGTTCCATTTTGAGCTGCTCTGCTACACACTGCCCAGTGACAGAAAACAGCGTGCTGAAAATTGCAAATGTTCCTCTGTGGTTCCTGAATCAGACAATCGTTCTTGTCTCGATTCAATAATTTTGCTCACATACCTTTCTATAGACTCATTACATTGGGTCCCAACGGTATCAAATAGTGATTTCAAGACAAGGGAAAATGTGTCACCTTACACTGCAGATGCTTAAGTTAGAAAAAGTGGACGGTAGCATAGAATTCTGTCCCTGTTTAGTCCCACCCCTGAATTCTCGTGTTAAGTGAGTTGAAGCACAGTGGAATATCCACCTTAAGAAGCCATTTATCATCCTGTAATTAAGCAACACCTTTTCCTTTCTGATCCACTGTGGTTCTTTGCAAACAATTTAAAAAAGCGGGAGGGGGGAGAACCGGGGGGCTTCAAGACAGAATATTGACTCCAGTGAGTTACGACGGGCCATGATGAACATGATGAATATCTGACTCTTCCAAACGCTGGTGGCTGAGACATGAGAATAAAATGTTTAATTCTAACCAGCTTATCCACCACAAGATTGAGTTTCAGCATTTTACTGCAGAGACGTGGAATTCGGTGAACAGCTGTTGCTTATGGTTGATAGTTTGCAATTTGGCCTTCAATTTTGTCACCACTCCAGCTTTCTTGCCTCTCACTGAGGATGTCCTGTCTACATCTGGACTGATTGCTTTTGTCCAGTCCCTATCCAGTTTGGTCAGAGCTTCCACCAAACTACTGAAGAGGATATTTGCTGTTACTGAGTCTCTCATTAGCCCCAATTCTTAGATAATACAATAGAGTGCTACACGGCAGCTGATTAAAGAATAAATATTTTTCCTCTGATGATTTGAAGAAATAAACAATTGTTTCTGACTCTTTTTTGACTCAAGGAAAATGTTAACTACTGAGTGAAAAAATAAAAACTGGAGTATTTGAATTCTGAAATTTCACCACCCTTGCTTGTGGAGGTGGGGAGTTCAAGTGCCTCTCGTTCCCATTTTCCTCCACAGACAGGGCTCCCTGGCCAGACTACAGCTCCCACGTTGCACCACAGTCTTCCCACTTGGGGAGAGGTGATAGTTGGTCATGCTACTCACCTGGATGTAGTGGGAGATTTAGTTCTGTAGGATGGCATGGCCCGTAGAGAATGGCAGCACCAGGTAACTCAACCTACGCCTCTCATGAAGCATCACAGAAAATAAAAACATTGCAGTTTATAACTCACATATGTCCATTAAGGGTGTTTAGTTTTCTGACAAAAAATTCAAATATGCAAGGAAAATGGACATTAAATAAAAAGCCCGAAAACAGGTGATTTCTCAACTAATGCAACAGATATGGGAAATGTTTTACCCTTCCCTATGCTATCTTTCTTTGCGCCCTAACAGCTTTCTACTACATCAATCTCATCTGATTTAATCATGAGCCAGGCGTTTCCTTTACTTTTAGAGGAGGAGGAGCAATGTACAGATCTTGTCATTACTGGATATTATCAAACTGCCCTGTATCTTATGCCATGGTATCTGTGTCTCACCCACAGTGTGGGCAAGACAGTTCTCTGCTAACCCTTGCAGGTGCTGGGTGCAGAAGCTGCACTGGGACCGGCAGGGACATCCTCTGCACCTGGATAACACACGATTGCTTGGAAAATGTGCCCAAGAAGAACCTCCCTGGAGAACTTCAGTTAGTGACCATGAGACACTGAGAAGAGGATCCAGCCCAGCCCAGTTCCTGTGAACACGCGACTCAGGTCCCAGGGAGCCAGGTGAGGGACGGATTCACTGCTCTTTGCCACCATTGGTTAGACAGGATTATTCTCTTCCTCTCCTGCTATCTCCTCTCTCCCCTTCCCTCGCATGCTGTTTCCTGACCATCCATGGCCAGCCAACATCTTGTCCCATTTCTGACTCTTTGTCCTTGTTTGTCTGTCCAGCTCTCCTGCTGGGTTTCATTCTCTCTCTGCCACTTGACGTCATTCCAGGCTGTGCCCCACCCCTGGGTCTTTCACCATTTCTCTCTCTGTCCCCAGCATCTGCCCAAAGCCACTGGGATCAGCTGGTCCAGAGCAGGAGGCTGGGTAGGAGCTGGAAGAAGCAGTGATAACACAGCACTGGGGTGTCAGTTGCTAATTTCCCCATCTGCTCTCTGCCAACAGGCGTGTGCGAGAGAGGAGCAGCAAGGGACACCCGCATCCCACGGCAGCAGTTTCATGATGGCCGAGCTGAGCACAGAGTCCCTGCGACCAACAGCCTCTGGCTGGTATAACAAAAATGAATCTAATGACACTGGATTTGGTGGATTCCACGTGCATTATGCCCCTTCAGTGACCATCAGCAGCATCATTCTGATCATCTGCCTGTTGGGGCTGGTGGGGAACGGGATCGTCCTCTGGTTTCTGGGCTTCCGCATGAAGAGGAACCCCTTCACCGTCTACGTCCTCAACCTGGCCGTCGCTGACACTGGCTTCCTCCTCTTCTCGGTTGCCCATCCTGTAGCTTCTATGCTGGGATATACATTTCGTAACTGTGCTGCTTTCTTTTATACATTACTGCTGTTTACAAGTTATTTGACGTACAGCACCAGTCTGTACCTCCTGACGGCCATCAGCACCGAGAGGTGCGTGTCCGTAATCTACCCCATGTGGCACCGATGCCACCGGCCAAGGCACTTGTCTGCCATCGTGTCTGCCCTGCTCTGGGCTCTCTCCTGCCTGCTCTGCTGTCCCGTGGCCATTTTTTGTCTAGATCCCTTTAAGAGAAGCTGCATCAATTCCCTCCTCCCCATCAGTGTTCTGAATGTCCTGATATTCTCCCCCGTCATGGTTCTGTCCAGTCTGACCCTGTTCATCAAGGTGCGACGGAGCTCACAGCAGCGCCCGCCCGGCAAGCTCTATGTTGTCATCCTGCTCACCGTCCTCTTCTTCCTCCTCTTCACTCTCCCTCAGAGCATCCACTTCTTCATGTGCTCCTGTTATGTATTCAAGCACAGAGCGATATTTCACGTGCTGGCCTGTGCAAGCAGCAGCATCAACCCATTCATCTACTTTCTAGTCGGGAGCTACAGGAAGCGACGATTCTGTGGTTATCTCAAGGTCGCACTCCAGAGGGTTTTTGAAGAGCAGAGAGATTCTGAAGAAAGCAAAGACACCCAGAGCACAGACCCAAAGGAGACGATCCTTGCAGAAGTCCAGCCTGGAGACCCTGCTCTGGGAATAGAGGTTTCGGATCATCCTGAAATCAAAGAACTTCGGGAAAGGCCCTGACAGGACTTGCTAATCCGTCCTCATCCTGACTCGGAGCATAGTCCTGCCCTAGAGTGGATCACCAGGACTCTGTGCAGTTATGAAGACACCAGTGGGTCTCATGAGGCCAAACTCTGCCCCCACCCCAAATCGGAAAGACTGAGCATTGTGCGTTGGAACTGGAATGGGTGGAAATTGGTAAATATTGCATTTGATTAATATCAGAAGAACTGAATTAAACGGGACCTGTGTGTTGTATAGTCCTGCCTTTATCTTACGCAGTGTGAAAGAAGCTATTTCCATATAGTTGCATCTATATTTGCATGTCTATGCAACCACACTTAAGTTGAGGCCCTTGGCATGTGCTATGAGTATCATTGTGGCCCCCGGGGCTTCCAAAGTTCAGTAGCCCTGCTCTAATAGAAACCAAATGCATACGTAATGTGTCTGCACAAAGACCTCTTCATCAAAATAAAGTCCTGATGACAGGAAAAAACCTGCTTTACCATTGTGTGCTCAATAAATGCAGCGTTTTGCCTTTTGCCCACATAAAGATGCCATTTCCTTCTTATACGCATAAAATCAAAAGATTTGGACATATTACAACCAGACCGTTAGTGCATTTCATTTGGCAGTGACATTTCAGTCCCTTCAGATTAAGGGCAGCTTCTCGCGCGTCCTTTCAATTCCAGGTGGTGTTTCACACCTGGTATCAGGGATGTTTCTTTTAGGGGTCCCATGAAAATCAGCCACATGGAGCCAAGATATGAGCCTTTTTAAAAAAAATCTATTCACAGCTCTCTCTTCCCCCTTACACCTCCTACATGTGGTGAAACTGTGCATGCAGCATCTGGGCAGAACATCTGGGCATGGGTCAGCCTGGGACCGCCCGCACCAAGCAGGACTTCCCTTGTAATTCTTGCTCCTATGAGTTCTCAGTGCTCCCAAAACTGGAACCAAGGCAGCGAGGAGGAGGAAACAGCCTGTTCCAAATACAGGGGAGACAAGAGCTAGACTTGTGAGCAGGAGAAGGAGTAGGTTGGGGCAAAGGGCTTGAAGAGGGGGAGTCATTGATTGGGCTTGAGGGGGAAATGGAGAGACAGGGCAGACTGGAAGCCCATGAGGCCGTAAACACAGAGCTCACGCTATGAACTCAGTGAATGGAGTGAAGATTAGGATTGGCTGGGCAGAGGGTGGGAACAAGGCGCTGCAGAGGGTGGTTGGACTGGGTGGGTCATGAAGGCAGGAAGAATGAGGGCAGAAGATGGACGAGGAACTAGGCCTGCAGGAGGACAATGGGGCTGTTTGGACAGAGAGACTGGGACAAGGATATGGAGGGAAATGGGAGCCAGTGGGGATGGGGCAGAAAATGATCAAATGAAGAGCCTGGGATTGGCTGGGACAAGGGACCTGGAACCACTTGCTGAGGGAGGAGACAGAGGCAGGCAAGTGTGATGGACCGGTCCGGTTCTGGGCACAGCTCAGGGCGA